>NC_041407.2:98871347-99236347 GCF_900747795.2 Erpetoichthys calabaricus | reverse complement strand
ACAGTGGATCACTGTATCGGAAACTCAGAAAATTTCACAGTGTGGCCTGACTGAAGCAATGACATCTAACAAAGAAACATGGCTCAGGGGTGAGGGTTGACCGATTTACACCTTCATCTCTTATATTATGCACAGCAGTATTCTTCTAATATCAGTCGTGACAGAAGCATTTGTAATGTATGCAGATCACTACAGTGTATTGTCATATAGGAGATCAAGACGCACAAGTCAATGATTCTGGTCAATGTCCTGTCATCTAACAAGAATTAAATACCCACCTCTATTGGTCTTGCTGGGGTAGGTCTTTGCAAAGTTCTTGTATTCTTCTGGTGGTGGGAAGTCTTCCAAGGGATGGAAGGAATATTTTGATTCAAAGTCATCTGCAGATAACATCAGAGAAAGAGTTGAACAAAGGTCTGTGAAGTATGTCTATCAATGCACAATTCTAATAATCTATTTCACATTTTTTTAGCTTGAAGTATCTAACATGCACATTCACTTTAACTAAACAGAAATAAAAGGAAAGCAAAAGGATTCTGAAATTACTAACGAAGTTCTTCAACCTTTATTTGCTGTAATCTTGCGCTAGTGTTTCCTGAGTGAGGCTTTTAAACTCAAGGGAGAAGACAAATGCCATGGTTGCTGAGAAGCTCAGGGTAGGGCTGGGCGGTATGACCAAAATTTATCACAGTATTTTTCAAAATTATACGGTATTTTTTTCCCCCATGCATGAGTGGATGTTAACCACATTTTCCACTGCAATTACTGCAGTAGACTGGCTAAGAATAACCTATTTCACTGTCATAAGAATTGTACATTGTACAAAAAAACATTTTAATGTGCACACAAGTATTAATACAGGTTTGCATAGCCCCATAACATGATAGTTTTCAAGGGGGTGGCACTAATGAAGAGAAGGAATCACATTGCATTACAGTTGCAGTCAAAATATAGAACCATTTTATTGAACAAAAGTTGTACTGCACTGAACATGTCTTAGAAAAGGAATAAAGAGTAAATATTTTTTGTAAACCAACTACACTTTCTGTTAATGTTAACAATCTCTGTCCACCAACATGTTAGCTATATGGATTGTAATGGTGTTGGTTATCTCGATCTACCGCTTGCTTTTTTTGTTGTAGGCAGTCCTCTAGCAAATGAGTCTACAAGTGACGTCTGACTTGAGTGTCTTCTAGCTTTTTCAGTTTTACCTGAGGACGTAGAGGGTGCCAATCTTAGTTCCATACATTCATGGTACTCCAAAGCATGTTTGCGGCTAAGGGGGTGCAGCAAATTGCTCGTGTTACCGCCTCCAGTGACAACTTTAGCTCAACAGCATTTGCAGTAGATAGTTGTTTGGTCCACATCCAACCTTTTAAAACCAAAATCTCCAGACAACAGATGTGGATCCTTTATTCGGCAAAAGTTCTTCTGTGTCATCATGTTCAACTTTATCGTCTGCTACAGCTACAGTTTTGGAATGTTCTCTGTCAAATTTCACCGCTCAATACGTCCACTAACGCATTTACTCCATTGCATGCATGTTTAGCGGTGTAGCAGTGAAAAAAGTCCCCCCTTAAACAGTTTCCCGCTGTGCCACATTCCGAACGATGTTTAGGCTGTTTAAACCGGTATTGCGGTACAAGAAAAATACATATCATAACAAAAATAAAAAACGGTTTTCGGTATGAACCGGTATACCTCCCAGCACTAGCTCAGGGCTTATTTGTCTCACCTACCTATGTATGTTTTGGAGACTGTGGTGTGGCCATTTCGGATTGGTGGAGGGGGAGGAGGTCCAGCAGGGTTGCGAGATGGAGGAGGAGGAGGCTTCCCTCGACTGGGAGCTTCTGAAGTTGCATGCATCCGGTAGGGTGGTGGTGGTGGTGGAGGCGCCTCTCGGCCTGAGCTGCGCACGGATGGAGGCGGAGCTGGAGGAGCTAAAAGAGAAAATTGAAGGAAAAGAATAAATCAACCAGTTTGCATTGAATATCTACAATAGACAACGGGAGTCAAGAGAAAAAGTGGCCACCTTTTCAATGGAGCACATTTGTACTTTTTCAGTAGACGAGCAATGGGCTAAAGCTGTTCTTTGCAGATGCAGTCAAACACTTGGAGCTTATGAGAGAGACTGATAGACTGACTGTGGTAGAGCGATGGGCACTCAGCAGGCTCCTATCAATTATGGAGAATCCACTGCATCCACTAAACAGTATCATCTCCAGACAGAGGAGCAGCTTCAGCGACAGACTGCTGTCACCGTCCTGCTCCACTGACAGACTGAGGAGATCGTTCCTCCCCCGAACTATGTGACTCTTCAATTCCACATGGGGCGGGGGTAAACGTTAACATTATACAAAGTTATTGTCTGTTTTTACCTGCATTTCTACTACTCTTTAATATTGTTTTTTGTATCAGTATGCTGCTGCTGGAGTATGTGAATTTCCCCTTGGAATTAATAAAGTATCTATCTATCTAGATATCTAAAACGGCCATGCTGCGAAATAGCAAGCAGGAGCATATCCAGCAGTGTTCAATGGACACCCAAGTTTTGAGCCCTTAGAACTGACAAGTGTTGAGCAGCATGACCCCTACTGTGCTCTTAGGTCAGAACCTAGACTTCAATCACTTTGAATATGGAGTCAAGCAGTGCCACTTCAAGGCAAAGCCCTGTGAACCTATGGCGATAACAAGGAGGCTGAAGAGAAGTGGGATGTAAACGGTTTCTAAGGCTTAGTTCACACTAACCCTGATAAACTGGAAAGCACTTTTTCGTTTTTGAAGATCTTCCATCCACACTAGCATTTTCAGATTGTTTTCTAAAGTTTGTCATCCATCCATCCATCCATTTACCAACCCGCTGAATCTGAACACAGGGTCACGGGGGTCTGCTGGAGCCAATCCCAGCCAACACAGGGCACAAGGCAGGAACCAATCCTGGGCAGGGTGCCAACCCACCGCAGGACACACACAAACACACCCACACACCAAGCACACACTAGGGCCAATTTAGAATCGCCAATCCACCTAACCTGCATGTCTTTGGACTGTGGGAGGAAACCCACGCAGACACGGGGAGAACATGCAAACTCCACACAGGGAGGACCCGGGAAGCAAACCCAGGTCCCCAGATCTCTCAACTGCGAGGCAGCAGCGCTACCCACTGCGCCACCACGCCGCCCCTAAAGTTTGTCATCCATAATGAAATTCCAAAAAACACATAAATCTTGCCTATTTTGCTCATGCATGATTTATCAGTCAAGCAGGTCCTTTGCTTACGGAGTCCCATCATTGCTGAGTGAGACCTGGGGCCTCATGTATAAAATGTTGTGTTCACCCATTTCCTCGCACACTTTGAGATGTCTAAAAACTAAACTTGCTGTAAAGCTATGCACATTTTCACGGTAGCCCTCTTCCTCTCGTACACAGTTTGTGGTCAGTTTCGCAAACTGGCAGCACCATGTGTCAAAGCAGTGCTACCGTTTCTGTGACATTTACCTTTCTTTTTAATATTTGAATCAAATACACCAAAATTAATTGCATATCATTTACAAATTTAATTCAATTGACTGTAATCACTCTGTAACAATATAATGGTGCATGGAATGGCCAGACTATTCCAAATACCATAGCTGCTTTAGCATTGTTAGAAGACATCGCAAATTGAAGAATTGGAAGAGACTGCGTATTTATAGATGATGATGATGATGATAATGATGACTGGATTCTAAGTCGATTTCGATTTCCAAGAGCTATCCTCTTAGAGCTGTGTGCTGAACTGGTGCACGCTTTACAAAGGCAGAGTTTGAGGAATTGTGCTCTACCTACTCCACTGAAAGTTCTGTCCACTCTCGGGTTTTCAACCACAGGAGCTTTTCAACAAGAACTTGCTGACCGATCAGTTATTTCACACGCCATGCCAGTTGTATGGGATGGTACTTTCCGCTTGTCGGAATTCCTTACACTGTGTTTGAACTGTGAAACATCAAAGCGCAATTCGCAACAACGTCCAGTTTTCCCAAATGTAATCGATGTGGTCAGCTGCATGCATATTGCTACTGCAACAGCCAGGGACAAAACACTGAAAGAATGAGCTGGCATTACACCATCTATAGCAGGAGTGCCTATGAAAGCGCTAGCTCCACACAGTCGCAGGTGCTTTTTTCCAACGAGTGCGGCAAAAGACAATCAGTTCTTTTAAACTGATAGAGAGTCACCTCAAATAGCCATGTAAAGAGCAGAGAATAGTTGCCGCACTTGGTGCTGTCGCTACACTATAAAGGCACCTTCCGAGAATTAATTTGCTTATGTAAATAAAATGCATTTCCACTCTATTAATGTGCTGCTCTATAGTCCACAGAAACTGTGTTGCACTGTGCAGGCATGTACCTGAAGAGATGGCACTATGATGAACCTGAACCTGACCCACCAAATGATCAGCCAAATTGGACAGCGTTACAATTTCATTTGAATGTAATTAGCAGAATATAAAAAAATAGGTAATCAGATGCAGCATTTATTTTTTAACCAATTAATTGTGGTCAATTATCACATAGTCCAGCCCTTATATTCCTTAGTCCATTGGCAACATCTCTTACATCATCCATTATTGCATTTTATGACTACAGAACAGTCCGTCAGCACATAGCCAGATGGCCTCCCAGCAGTTTCCGAGGCAGAGGTGTGTGTACAGCCAGTGCCTGAAGATGTGCTCTGCACAGCAGCACCATTGTGTCATCGGCACAGGCGTAAGCGTTCCTAATATTTTTTGAAACAGAATAAAACAGATGGCTGGCTGCGACTCACCTTTTCATGTCGACTGTGATATCTGAACAAGTCTTTTTTATTTTGGGCACTGTGCAACTTGAACTTTCGAGTGTGTCTGCCACGTTTTTGTTGCTTATACCACTGCATAAGCCAACAAATAGTATGTTTTTCCTTGCCTCCACTTTGCATTTTTCTGAAATTCTTCTTTTTCATGTGCTTTTGCCATTGTCTTTTAACCGAACACCAAACAGAATGGGCTATTTATACTGATCTGCATATTAAAATATGTGAAATTCTGGGAGGAGTCGGGGTGGGGCAGCAGGCACGTGTGTTAATTTTCATGCTGACCAGGATTTATGTAGTGGAAGTTGGCTTATGCACAGTTTTGTGCATCTGGATTATTTTGTGCATACGCACATTTCTGCTTTTGTCCGTTCGCCATGTTTTAGTGTGAATTCTACGCGTGACGCTGTACATGAGGCCCCTGGTGTTTTCAGATTCACGTTTTTTAAATATTGTTTCCAAAAGGATACATTTTTGGTGGTCATTTCAGCATGGACTAAAAGCCAAAACACATTTAAAAAAATAAAATGCGTTTTACAATTTATCAATGTTAGTGTGGACCAGGGCAGAGAACTATGCAGGCATATTAAAAGGAAGACTAGTGATCCCCAGATTCTCATTTGTAGCAATGGCAAAGACAACAGCTGATTTAAATGGTGCCTTACCTGGATTTCGACCTGGGGGATCTCTAGCAGGGGGAGGCGGCCTAGCCCCTTGTGGAGAAGGAGGAGGAGGAGGGGCATGGGCACGTACGGGCACTGGTGTCGACCCACTGCCAGGAGCTTTTCTGTGTAGCGAGTTGTTTCTTTTTGGAAGTTCAGGTGCTGCCTCGTTGATGGGGCTGGAAGGACCATTGGGGGCAGTGGGAGGCTGTCGATATGGTGGAGGCGGGGGTGCCAGTGATGAACTGCTGCTTCCTGTTGGGTTTGGCCTAGCAGAGTTGAGAGGAGAAGGAGGGGGTTTAATTGGTGGCGGGGGAGCTGGAGGACCATCACGGACTGATGGGCCCCTCTGACCCGGAGTTGGCGGCAATGGCTTTTCATGATTGTAGGATGGTCCCTTGCTGCTTGCTGGTGGGACTGGGGGAGCATTTGCACGTCGATTAGCTGGGGGAGGGGGTGGTGGAGCAGATGAGCTATGTTTCATTCCTCCAGAAGAGCTGGCAGCACTGTTTGGTCGAGACAGATCTGGTAAGGATGGTCTGTGAGAACGAGGAAGTTCAGGAGGAGAACCCCGGCTTGAATTGGAGTCCGCATCATTGTAGGCTCGACTGCTGGAGCTTGAAGAGGACAAGACAGGTGGTTTTGGGGCCGCTGCTCTGGAGCTAGGGGGAACCAAAGCAGGTTTTCCATCTGGAAAAGCAAAAACATTCAGAGTCAAGGATGTAAAAATAGTAAGTCTTCACTTGTAACTCTGTGTCTGGTATAAAAAGATCAAAAGATCACTCAACTGTTTCTTACCTGACACAGATCGTAGTTTGGGCACTCCACCTGAAAAGAGGCCTCCCATTGGCTGTAGGCCCCCAGAACTAGAGCCATAATTGCTACTGCCACCCCCTCCACCAGCACTTCTGTCTCCTCCTCCTGCTCCACCACCTTTTGGCTCTGTACAAAAAGATAAGCCACAGACAAAGTCGTTTATTCACAGCACTTAAGAGGAAACAAGCTTCACTTACCAGACCATGGTTTATATGCAGGCCAGTAGTCGTTAAACCTAGATAAACAGAAAGCAGGGACAACAGAGAAACTTGTGATGTGGTTACTTATCCATCCATCCATCCATTTTCCAACCCGCTGAATCCAAGCACAGGGTCACGGGGGTCTGCTGGAGCCAATCCCAGCCAACACAGGGCACAAGGCAGGGAACCAATCCCGGGCAGGGTGCCAACACACCGCAGGTGGTTACTTATGGAGGGAAGAAAAAGCACAAAAACAGCAGTGCCCGACTGGGGCAGGCACTTTTTAGGTGTGTCTGCAGACAATGTTTGTTTGTTTGTTCTTTATTTCGCCTTATACAATTTCTTGTATTAGGAATTTGGTAGTTTTCGCATACCCCTTGGGGTCAGAGCGCAGGGTCAGCCATTGTACAGCGCCCCTGGAGCAATTACAGGTTAAGGGCCTTGCTCAAGGGCCCAGCAGAGCAGTGGCCTTTTGGCAGTGATGGGGATTCGAACCGGCAACCTTCGGGATACCAGCGCAGATCCTTAGCCTCAGAGCCACCACTCCGCCCAATGTTGCGAAGAACCTACTATGAAAACCCACGTCTGTCGGTCTACATGAAACAACTCAACCCCAGTAGACCAATTTTGTTGAGATGTGGCACACTTCTTATCTTTCAAATAAATTTCTTCTCACGACAGTTCAGTTTTCCTGCAGATATCTCAAACAAATCACACTGCCTAAAGTTCTGATATTTCAAAAATCTGAAAAGTATTGACGAATTTGTGATCTCCTCCGTCTCAAAATGAATAAAATGTTCTGTGCAACTGTTTCAATTTTACCTTCAGAGCAGTTGCTCAAACTTGGATATTTTGTGTATTTTTCTCTTCTACTCATCTGGCAGCCGCTAAGTTGGCCAATGCAATGGAGTGAGTAACAGCAGACAGGGCAGAACGCACGCGCACAACACACTGCCACACATTCTTCTGTTACTTAGGCTAACTTAACCATCAGAACACACAAAAGTCACTTGTCTGGAAATAAATAGGAGAACGCAATTATTGTAAGCAATACATAAGACTGAATTGACTGAACTAATTACAGGGCGAGTCAAAATTATGTTAACATTTGAATGGCGGAAACAATTAATTCACAAAACATACTTCATATGTGCAAGATGATTTACAGGAATATATCAACCAAGTCGCCATCATGTTCAACACACAAAAACAAACGAGCAACAGTACCATTTAAAGCCCGGACACACATTTTCCAGGGAATTAGATGATACCACAATCCATATTCTGTCCTTCAGGTCATTGATATCACAAACTCTTCTGCTATACACACACGCTCCTTCGCCATACCCCATAACCAGAAATCATATGGTGTCAAATCAGGGGAGTGTGGAGGCCATGGCAATGGTCCTCCACAATCTATTCATTGACCTGGAAAGGTGTGTTCGAGATAAAAATAATCCATTAGTGTTAACATAATTTTGACTCACCCTATATTTACAGATTATTACAATAAAGAACCAACGTTATCAACACGCAGCTAATCCATGTCTGAACTAATTCATTACTGAGGAACAGTGCAGCTGCCCTCACTGATACAGACATAGGGGTTTAGAAGTGGACACATCAATCAATGCCATCTTTACATCACTTGAAGTGGAATCTGTTGTCTATGTAAGTTTCTGAGCCGGCACCACCAGCCCACTCCACTGTAAAATAATGTGGTCTACTAACACATGGAACTACATTCTACCATCACAATTACATTTGAAAATGACTTGTTACAAAAATATTCAATAAACAAAAAGGTAATAACTGACTCTTGGATGATGTAAATAAAAAAAAAGTGAAATGCTCCAATTATCATATCAGTTAACTCATTCGCCAAACGCACATAAATGTTACATTTTGCATCCACTGTCTAACTTGTTTATACTAAGCCCTTCACAGCAAACCATATCACAATTCTTGCTTTACAGATGTTTTAAATTTGAGCAAAGACGGGTTAAGAGTCACATGGGGGAGACACTAACAGGCGCCAAATTCTTAACCATATGACTTTCAATTCAGGGCATTAAGTGCTAAACCAAACACTTCTCCAAGCCTGTGACAAACCAAAGTCCCAATTTTAACACTCGTAAACCAGGCCAGGCATACAACAAGACAAATAAAACTAGAGATAAAAACCTAAAACAGGAAATCTAAGTAAAGAGACCTTAGTGGCGTTTATTGATGACTTTTGCATTTTATGACCTCATCTACTGCCTTATTTCTAAAGTATCCAATTCCTCTTTGTGAGGGGGGACCAAAGTGGAGAAAGGCAACACACATACATACAAATGAGTAAATAATCAGCATAAAACACTGTGCATCTAAAACTTGGCTAACAACTTCAGCTGACATTGTAAATCAGGGTTTACTTTTTGAGGCTTTGAAATCCACTGAAGTTAACTTTTAAAATATGCTCTTCATCCTCCTCTTATTAACAGTTCCATTTTTGTCCATCTTTCAGGTCCTAACTCTTGCTTTGAGAATGGCTATACTTAAATCTTGGTAGAAGTATCTTCTTTTTCCAGACATAATCTATGCATATCAATTTCTCAGTTGCCTACATAACAAAATTTAATTAAAAAAGGCAAGGCCAAATAAAAAAAAAACAAAAACACAAAGTCTACATTAGTTTTGTACTTAAATTCCCTGAAATACAACTGGTTTACAGCACAATTTATTCACCTAAATTTGCCACACCTTGTGGATGTGAACGGATAAATCAAACGAGACAACTCTGAAGAAATTAGTCTTTTCAATTGTATGCAGAGAAGACAAAGGCAAGATCCACATCAATTGCTTGGTCCATTTCCTAAGGCTATTTTAATCATTATGAGTTTGTGGATTATTTCAGATTATTCTTTCCACTATTCACAAGGTGGGGAGAAACTTTAGACAATAATAATAATTCTTCGCTTTTATGCAGTGCTTTTCTCACTACACAAAGCGCTCAGCAATTGCAGGTTAAGGGCCTTGCTCAAGGGCCTAACAGAGCAGAGTCCCTATTGGCATTTACGGGATTTGAACCGGCAACCTTCCGATTGCTAGGGCAGATCCCTAGCCTCAGAGCCATCACTCCGCCAAAACAAAACATACATTACCATTCACAAAGACACACACACACACACACACACACACATAAATACACACAGTTACTAATACCACGTCATTTTTGAGACGCCTATCATCCTAATTTACACATCTTTTGACTGTTCTCGGAGATGAGTGAGATGAAACCAGACAAAAACCTATAGTACTTACCATATATACCTGTGTTTAAGTTCTCCCGAGGATAAATCGGGACTTGATTTTACTGTATAATTTCTGGTATTTTATAATGTTAGTTGTATAAGTCGAATGCGGAAAGCTCACAGTATTGGTCCAAGAGATTATGATATGCTAATGCCCACCTGAGAGAGTCACCACGGAGCACACAGCCTTTTTTTTCCTATGTATTGTGCCTATGTGACCAAACGGTAATACCCAAACTATTCTGAAGCGACGTTTGCACTGATTTGTGTTTTTTGTATCTCACACCATCATACACCTTTATCGTAAGGGCTTCTCTTGTCTACGATGGAGCGTTTGATCAGAAGAAAATATAAAGCTGGTTTTAAATTAAAAGTTGTTGAAGTGGCAAAAGAAATTGGTAACTGCACTGCTGCAACAAAATTCAATGTGTCTGAGAAACTGATGCGTGGAATGCACCATTGCATCTATCCTTTTTTTTTTAATCCACTCTCACCAATACCAGGTTTCAGAAATATATCTGAAGTATCACCAGGCACAAGCAACCCTAGATGACATGCCAGTCTATTGCCTAGAACAGGAGTTCCCAAATCCGGTCCTGGAGGACCACAATGGCGGCAGGTTTTCATTCTAACCCTTTTCTTAATTAGTGACCTGTTTTTGCTGCTAATTAACTTCTTTTGAATTCATTTTCATTGACTTGCTCTTGAAGATTCAGACCCCTTGTTTCTTTTTCCTTAATTAGCAGCCAAAAATCATGAGATGCAAAGTGAACCAAAATGTGACCAACACTGTTAATCATACAGTATCTGAAAATAAACAAAGGTGAAGGTCTCAGGAATGCTGATCTGCGCAGGTCCACAAACATTTTATCAGTGCTCTTAAAAAGGAGAAAATCAATAATTTCAGAAATGTGTGCTATTGCACAATGAGAGCAGCGACAAGCCATAGAATTAAAGAACAAGTTTAATTAACAAGAAGACTCTGTGCCTAATTAAGCAACTGTTTGGTAGTGAAATTGGTTGGAGTTGGAGGCCCTGACTTAGTTGGTCTTCTGTTAGCTCACTCACTTCACACTTCATTTCTGTTTGGGTGCCATTTGAGGAAAGAAATGAAACAACTCAGAGGAACAATCAGGGTAACAAATATAAAAAAAAAAACAAGTCAATTACAAAAGAAGAATTAAAAGAATTAGCAATAAAAACAGGTCACTAATTAAGAAAAGGGTTAGAATGAAAACCATATCCCTAGTAGTAGTAGTAATGTCTCTTGAACATACTGTACATAGTACGCCAAAATTCCTCTACAAACCAATTTAGTGTCCTCAGTTACTTACATGTGTACGTTTTTGGACCGTTTTAGAAAATAAAAGCACCAGGAGAAAGGCAAAAATGTGCAAAAAAAGTGTGACTGGGCTCAGAACTGAATATAGGTGTCTGGAACAGTGAGACTGCAGGACTTAACACTGTATATACAAATTTCACTTGAAAATTAACCTTTTAATCATCACTACCATTTCCCAAATATGTAATGTTAAGTTACAAGAAAATAAAAAGACTCCACATTACAATGTAGAAAAGCAAAATGAATTGTTGCTCACTTTCTAGAACAGGTGCACTTCGGTCATTGACGGCTGTCGCCTTCTTTAACTTGGCCCCTTTACAGATATCATTCAGCAATGCTCCTCGCCCCTTCTGTTCATCGCGAGTCAGCCTTGGAGGTTCGGTATTGGCCTGAGACACAAAAAAACACAAATAATGAAGAGGAGCACAGGACTTCCTTATAAATGATACCTTGGACTGCCAGCCAAGAATTCACCTAAAAGCAATTCTGCATTACTTGAAAATACAGAAACCCATCCATTAACAAATAAAATAATGCTGCCAGAATTAATCTGTCACCCTCAAAAAATAAAATTGTGTGGAAAAACCTGTCAGAAAACTGACAATCGCTCTTTGTTGCATTCTCAAACAACATAACAGCACTAAACCTGCTGAATGCAATTTAAAATCATGGGTGGCGTAAGCCCACTCTGACAGTATTGGAGGCAAGTCAAGAAACAGTCCTGGACAGCAGGGTCTTCTAGTTATAACTATTATCCAGATGTTAATCTCATTCCCTTTTAAAGTAAACATTCTTTTGACACATGTATAGGGTTACCAGATACCTGCGAACCCAAAGGAGGACACCGAAAGTCATAAAGGTGGACAAAGGAGAACATGTCTCGTTCTATTTCACGAAACACAGTGTGAGCCGTGTGTTACAATGAAAACTTTAAAAACAACTACCGTATATACTCGCGGATAAGTTCTCCCGCAGATAAGTCGGGACTTGATTTTACCGTATAATTTCTGGTATTTTATAATGTCTGTCAAATAAGTCAAATGCGGAAAACTCATGCTATTGGTCCAAAAGATTATGATATGCTAACGTCCACCTGAGAGAGTAACCACGGCGCACACGGCCTTCTTTTTGCTATGCATTGTGCCCATGTGACCACACGGTAATACCCGCACTATTCCGAAGTGACGTTTGCACCGATTTGTGTTTTTGGTATCTCACACCCTCATACACCTTTTTTGTAAGAGCATCCCTTATCTACGATGGAGCGTTCGATCAGAAGAAAATATGAAGCTGGTTTTAAATTAAACATCGTTGAAGTAGCGAAAGAAATTGGTAACTGCACTGCTGCAACAAAATTCGATGCGTCTGAGAAACTGGTGTGAGACTGCAGGAGGCAAGAAGATGTAAATAAATAAATAAATAAAAGACATACATTTTATTTGAACGGCGTATAAGTCGGGGTCTGATTTCATGATCGATTTTTCGGGTTTCAAGACCCAACTTACACGCGAGTATATACGGCAATTTGACAGGTCACAAAATGAGTCATCAAAATTAAATGTTATGCTAAAAAACTATGCCGTTTCATATTTTTCAGCCGAGGCAACTTTTTGCAGCAGTTCATCGTTCCCGACCACATAAGCATGGAACTCCGGACAAGAGACATTCTTAAAATTGTACTTTGTAAGAAGAATTCCTCTGACAGAGTCAACAGACCGTCTATTTCTTTCTTTTGTCCACTGTGCATTGATCAAGGAAAATGCTCTTTCAATGCTGGCATTGTGTTCAGGAATACAAAAGAAAAAATTAGCAGATGTTAAGCAGCTCTGAGTTAGCTGGCTTTATTTGCACAATTTTGAAAGTATGCCATGTTTCTGTGTTTTTTCACTGGTAATGTCGTTCTAAATCAGTGGTACCCTTGTTTGCAACGGACATGTCAGAATCACAAACCAAACACTTTCCTTCATTTTTGGTGTGTCCTTCACCAATCACGGACACTTCGTTTTCATGTGGTCCGAGAATTTGCATTTCCACTTGTTAGTGTTATTACAGGACGACATTTTTAGATAAAAGACTACTTACTGCATATTCGTGTAATAAGTACAGACAACGCAAAATGGCGAAGTGGGTGTAGGCGTGTAGCCACGTTTTGTTTTCAATAAAACAGATGATTTATGTAAAACATAAGAGATGATAGCGTGCGATTTCAGCCAATAACACAGTTAAGGCAGTGATTGATGCAAGCCAGACATTTTCACCTATTTAGGCAATGCCTGCCAGACAGAGGACATGTCCTCCTTTTGCCGGACATCTGGTAACCGTACGCATGTACCAATCCTCCAGGCATCTCAGAATATGCATCCTTGAAATTTAAAACAAATAGCTTTGTAAATTCTTGGAGCAACAATGGTATGAATAAGAATGGACATGGCTAAGAGTAACTACAAGGAAGTCAGGTGTAACCAAGCAGGAGGAAGAGGACTGCAGTTTACACCCGTGCAAATCGACTTGTATAGATCAATTAGCACTTATCAGATTAGCCAGAAATGGGAGGCCGAGTGCAGCACACCTTATTGTAAGCAAATGTGGACAAAAGATTTCAGACCATAGACAGAGAGAAGGGTGGAAGAGGAATGCAGTTTATGAACGTTAACAGAGGTGGACAAGGGGTGCAGGCTCACCTGAATGTAAGCATGAAGCAGTAGCAGTGCAGCTTGAGAGTAAAAGGAAACAGGAAGAAAATGAGTGCTGTTTACTAGCATAAAGAGATACGTGGTAGGTACGTGTCACTTATGAGCAGAAACAAAGTGGTGGAAGAGGAGTAAAGCCGATTAAAATGAACAGAAGTGGATGAGCAATGAAGCTTATGAGTGCAAATCCATCCATCCATCCATTGTCTCCCGCTTATCCGAGGTCGGGTCGCGGGGGCAGCAGCTTGAGCAGAGATGCCCAGACTTCCCTCTCCCCGGCCACTTCTTCTAGCTCTTCCGGGAGAATCCCAAGGCGTTCCCAGGCCAGTCGAGAGACATAGTCCCTCCAGCGTGTCCTGGGTCTTCCCCGGGGCCTCCTCCCGGTTGGACGTGCCCGGAACACCTCACCAGGGAGGCGTCCAGGAGGCATCCTGATCAGATGCCCGAGCCACCTCATCTGACTCCTCTCGATGCGGAGGAGCAGCGGCTCTACTCTGAGCCCCTCCCGGATGACTGAGCTTCTCACCCTATCTTTAAGGGAAAGCCCAGACACCCTGCGGAGGAAACTCATTTCAGCCGCTTGTATTCGCGATCTCGTTCTTTCGGTCACTACCCATAGTTCATGACCATAGGTGAGGGTAGGAACATAGATTGACTGGTAAATTGAGAGCTTCGCCTTGCGGCTCAGCTCCTTTTTCACCACGACAGACCGATGCAGCGCCCGCATTACTGCGGATGCCGCACCGATCCGCCTGTCGATCTCACGCTCCATTCTTCCCTCACTCGTGAACAAGATCCCGAGATACTTGAACTCCTCCACTTGAAGCAGGATCTCGCTACCAACCCTGAGAGGGCACTCCACCCTTTTCCGGCTGAGGACCATGGTCTCGGATTTGGAGGTGCTGATTCTCATTCCAGCCGCTTCACACTCGGCTGCGAACCGATCCAGAGAGAGCTGAAGATCACGGCCTGATGAAGCAAACAGGACAACATCATCTGCAAAAAGCAGTGACCCAATCCTGAGCCCACCAAACCGGACCCCCTCAACGCCCTGGCTGCGCCTAGAAATTCTGTCCATAAAAGTTATGAACAGAATCGGTGACAAAGGGCAGCCCTGGCGGAGTCCAACTCTCACTGGAAACGGGTTCGACTTACTGCCGGCAATGCGGACCAAGCTCTGGCACCGATCGTACAGGGACCGAACAGCCCTTATCAGGGGGGCCGGTACCCCATACTCTCGGAGTACCCCCACAGGATTCCCCGAGGGACACGGTCGAATGCCTTTTCCAAGTCCACAAAACACATGTAGACTGGTTGGGCAAACTCCCATGCACCCTCCAGGACCCTGCTAAGGGTATAGAGCTGGTCCACTGTTCCGCGACCAGGACGAAAACCACACTGTTCCTCCTGAATCCGAGGCTCGACTATCCGACGGACCCTCCTCTCCAGGACCCCTGAATAAACTTTTCCAGGGAGGCTGAGGAGTGTGATCCCTCTGTAGTTGGAACACACCCTCCGGTCCCCCTTCTTAAAGAGGGGGACCACCACCCCAGTCTGCCAATCCAGAGGCACTGTCCCTGATGTCCATGCGATGTTGCAGAGGCGTGTCAACCAAGACAGTCCTACAACATCCAGAGCCTTGAGGAACTCCGGGCGTATCTCATCCACCCCCGGGGCCCTGCCACCAAGGAGTTTTTTGACCACCTCGGTGACCTCAGTCCCAGAGATGGGGGAGCCCACCTCTGAGTCCCCAGGCTCTGCTTCCTCATTGGAAGGCATGTTAATGGGATTGAGGAGGTCTTCGAAGTACTCCCCCCACCGACCCACAACGTCCCGAGTCGAGGTCAGCAGCGCACCATCCCCACCATATACAGTGTTGACACTGCACTGCTTCCCCTTCCTGAGACGCCGGATGGTGGACCAGAATCTCCTCGAAGCCGTCCGAAAGTCATTCTCCATGGCCTCCCCAAACTCCTCCCACGCCCGAGTTTTTGCCTCAGCAACCACCAAAGCCGCATTCCGCTTGGCCTGCCGGTACCTATCAGCTGCCTCCAGGGTCCCACAGGACAAAAGGGTCCTGTAGGACTCCTTCTTCAGCTTGACGGCATCCTTCACCACCGGTGTCCACCAATGGGTTCGGGGATTGCCGCCACGACAGGCACCGACCACCTTACGGCCACAGCTCCGGTCAGCCGCCTCAATAATAGAGGCACGGAACATGGCCCATTCGGACTCGATGTCCCCCACCTCCCTCGGGACATGGTCGAAGTTCTGCCGGAGGTGGGAGTTGAAGCTACTTCTGACAGGGGGCTCTGCCAGACGTTCCCAGCAGACCCTCACAACACGTTTGGGCCTACCACGCCTGACCGGCATCCTCCCCCACCATCGAAGCCAACTCACCACCAGGTGGTGATCAGTTGACAGCTCCACCCCTCTCTTCACCCGAGTGTCCAAGACATGTGGCCGCAAGTCCGACGACACGACCACAAAGTCGATCATCGAACTCAGGCCTAGGGTGTCCTGGTGCCAAGTGCACATATGAACACCCCTATGCTTGAACATGGTGTTCGTTATGGACAATCCGTGACGAGCACAGAAGTCCAATAACAAAACACCGCTCGGGTTTAGATCGGGGGGGCCATTCCTCCCAATCACGCCCTTCCAGGTCTCACTGTCATTGCCCACGTGAGCATTGAAGTCTCCCAGCAGAATGAGGGAGTCCCCAGAAGGTATGCCCTCTAGCACCCCCTCCAGGGACTCCAAAAAGGGTGGGTACTCCGAACTGCTGTTCGGTGCATACGCACAAACAACAGTTAGGACCCGTCCCCCCACCCGAAGGCGAAGGGAGGCTACCCTCTCGTCCACCGGGGTAAACCCCAATGTACAGGCTCCAAGTCGGGGGGCAATAAGTATACCCACACCCGCTCGGCGCCTCTCACCGGGGGCAACTCCAGAGTGGTACAGAGTCCAGCCCCTCTCAAGGAGATTGGTTCCAGAGTCCAAGCTGTGCGTCGAGGTGAGTCCGACTATATCTAGCCGGAACCTCTCAACTTCGCACACTAGCTCAGGCTCCTTCCCCTTCAGAGAGGTGACATTCCACGTCCCAAGAGCCAGCTTCTGTAGCCGAGGATCGGACCGCCAAGGTCCCCGCCTTCGGCCACCACCCAACTCACACTGCACCCGACCTCCTTGGCCCCTCCCATAGGTGGTGAGCCCATGGGAAGGGGGACCCACGTTGCCTCTTCGGGCTGTGCCCGGCCGAGCCCCATGGGTGCAGGCCCGGCCACCAGGCGCTCGCCATCGAGCCCCACCTCCAGGCCTGGCTCCAGAGTGGGGCCCCGGTGACCCGCGTCCGGGCAAGGGAAAACGGCGTCCAAAGTTTTCATTCATCATAGAAGGTTTGAAGTGCAAATAAGGAACTGAAATGCCATGGAGAGTAAAAGTGCCATACAGGAGTGTAAGTAAGAAGGTGAAAGACGACTGCAGTGTACGAGAATATTAAGATGTCAACCAAAACCACATGCACTTCAGAAGAGGTCATCCACCTGAATCTAAGCATGTTAGGGCCCGGCCACTACTTGCATGGGAGACCAACCAGGAAAAGTTTGGGTTGCTGCTGGAAGAAGGTCTTGGTGAAGCCAGTAGGGGGAACTTACCCTCCTGGTCTGTGTGTGGATCCCAATGCCCCAGTGCAGTGACGAGGACACCGTGCTGCAAGAATGTCAATGTTCTTTGGATGAGACCTAATAATGAGGTTCTGATTCTCTGTGGTCATAAAAGGTCAATCTATGCATCCTTCGTAAAGAGTAGGGTATATCCCGATGTCCTGCCCTCCATGGCCTAGTCCTTCTGGTTGCTTAATCATCTCCTGTCTCTAGCTGGGTCTCTCTCTCACCACTTCACCAACTAATAGCTCATTTGTGGTGAGCACAGTGGTGCAAAAATGGCTGCCACCGCAAAAAGCAGGTGGATGCTACACATTAGTGGTAGTTGAAGTGGCTCCCCACTCACTAGGAAAAGTGCTTTATATAGAAATATAATACTAGGGTGTTGTACCCCGTTAGCCATTATGGATGTAGTGAGAAGTCAAGCAAAATGACGCCTTTTATGGGCAAACTAAAAAGATTACGATATGCGAGCTTTCAAGGCAACTCGGGGGCGTCTTCAGGCAAGATGTCATACAGAACCTGGAGTTCCCTGTGTTTATATACAAACACTAGGAGAAATGACAACATTGGAAAACCTGAGTTCTCACTATAAAAATGTAAAAAAAATATTATTATTATTAAAAGTGGAGTGCAGCCAGTGAGTGAATGAAAAGAAAGATGGTGGAGTAATTTCTCTTCAAGGAAGACGTGAAAGAGAATGATGGATTTTGTTTGAAGTATATAGAAAAATAGTTGACAAGTCAAGTTTACCAGGTTTTAAATAAAAAAAAATGATAGGAAATATAGCAAATGAGGAGTTTCAGAGATAGAAAAGGAATTCAATGTAACGCAAATCAAATTCCATTGTTGCATTTTCAACAAGGTTATATAAGAAAAAGAGAAAGAAAGAAAACGAGAAAGAAAAAAGAGAAAGAAAAAGAAAGAGAAAGAAACAGAGACACACAGAACACTAAGTTTTATATAAATAAACCACTCAGTGGTATACATACACACATACAGTATCAGAAGCCATTAACGACAAATACACTTGCTGTGGAATGAAGAGCCGTTTAAAAGCAACCGTTAATTCATAAAAAACGCTCACCTGACTAAATGTGGGGGGTGGGGGAGGTCCAGCAGGGGCCGGTGGAGGTGGGGGAGGAGGAATGGGCATCCTGTCCCACTCCAATCACCGGCTGCTTCAGTCTTTGCTTAAGCTGTGTGCCCGGATGCCGCCACTCATAAACCTTACAAAAAAAACAAAAACAAAATAAAAGTAAGTATTCATACATGAAACCCAGAAAGATCACCTAAAGTCCAAACTGCAGGTAGATGGGCAGACGCACACACAGATGACAACTATGGACAGCTTTCCTAAGATTCTCTTAGTATGCCTTGGAGGCAGAGGCAGGCAAAAAATGTTACAGGAAAAGCAACCACGCAGTAAGTGAGGAGAGCCGAACATCAAAGGCAACAGTCTACAGACACCACTTGTGGCTTCACAGTGAGCCGCTGTATAAAACAATCACACTTCTACTGCAACAGATTTTTATTTTTGCCATGTTGTACTGGCATCGTAACATGCATCACACATTGTAACAGATTACTTTCAATGCATCATCTTTAATTAAAGTGATAAATATCTCAAACATTCATATCTAACAAGACAAGAAAACCTGCAAGCCCAAACATGGCAGATATTCCCATTTTTTTCCCTCTCTCTGCTCTTTTATGTCAGCTTCCGCATTTTAAGAGGTTATTTGCCAATTACAAGGTCATCCCAGTTGTGTTATCACCCAAGGCTATGGCAATAATAATGTGCAAACCCAGTTAACATTCCAAGCAGGGTTGCTAGATGTCCCGAATTGAGAGGGAATGTCCAGAGTTCAGACAAATCCAGAGTCCTGCATTGCCTCTGAAAACCCAGACTGAACAAAAATTATATGTAGAAAAAAAAAAATCTTCATTTTTATATTGAATATCTAGAAAAAGAGGCTCGCTAAATTTTTGTAGACAGCCTGGCATACCACCTTTTATGAATAAAATTTGTAACTGTCAGCTGAATCTGAGTGTTTGAATCGTATGTGTTCATGTCGTCATACATTTCTCGTGCTCATCAAGGCTGCTTGTGCTTTGTATGTAATTAATTTTGAAAGTGAAGTGATACTGATGAAGACATTTTGTACATATTTACATATACTTAATGTTAAGATTAAACATGTTTATATATCTATAATTATAATTCAATTCAAAATATCTATTTGTTGTTTGGTTCCTCAAAATGGTGGCTTCCCAGATCTAATTTTGGAAATCTGGCAACCATGATTGCAAGCCGCACATATACAGTAAAGGGGGGGGTACAGTTTAAAACACATTGGTGAGAAGCAAGTCACAAAGCAATAAAACAAATTTTGCTTTTTAAAAAAAAAAAAAAAAAAAGGTGATTAGAGGACAGAAACTTTGGCAAACTTCAGTATATATCATCCCTGTACACGAAGGGGTAGCCATGTGGAAGAAAATAGAGCCTGCTTCTTTTATTTGTTTTCACGAAATCCAACTTGACCACTGTGTGATAAGGGACCCACACGACTGCTGGACTTTGACCAAGTGACTCTACTGGATCAATAAAGATAGAAAACAAAACATATTTGCTACAGTTGCCTATCACAACGAAAACATCATACTGAAATTGCTCTGATACTATTCATCCAGGTGTAGCTTAGTGACTGACTGCATTCATTTTCCACTGCACAGGAGAGGTATCTACATATAAAATGTGATGAAGTGGGCCGAGGGAGACACCATTAGATGGAGGGTCACCTATGACACATTCTGAGCTTGGCTGCTTTTGCATTAAGCAGAGTGCAGAGAGACACGAAAAATCAGGGCTGCTCTTTTGACTTTTTTGGAAGCAAGGCCTGACCTGGTGAACAAAAAAAGATGACAGCCCCTATAAATAAATGGATCATCAGGCCAGTAAGTCATCACGAATAGCACCCGAGGGGCACATAGAACATATAAGAACATAAGAAATTTGACAAACGAGGAGAACGCTCAGCCCATCAAACTCATTTTGTTTAGCTATTAGCCAAAATTTCCCAATATCTCCTCCAGATTCTTTTTAAAGGTGGTCAAGGTTTCACCTTCAACCCCATTTCTTGGTTGCTTGTTCCAGGGTACCACAACTCTTTGTATGAAGCAGTGCTATCTGGTTTCAGTTTTAAATGCACTTCCCCTGAATTTCCACTGATGTCCTCAAGTGGAGAATTCACCCTTAAACTAAAGGAATGTTGTAGGATGAACTTTATCAGTGTGTTAAATGTAATGACGGCAGCCTGGGAGATGGTCACAAATTTGCTTACTGGCAGTATGTAATGACAGAACAAGTTCCTCTGGGCAGTAAGCTCTCAAAGAATAAGCGGGGGAGATGGTAACAATTAAATAATTAATCATTTTTTGGATGAATTTTTATTAAATGCATAAACTAATCATTTTAAATTGTATTACTTTCAACTTGTGCTGGAAATTTCACTGCCTTGCCCCACTGCAATGCCCACAGAAACACTTAAATCGAAAGAAATATTTAAACTACATGTCAAATCCTTCTGACATCTGGAAGTTGAACAGGCATCCTCAGCGAAAATAAAGTATGCTAAACCAGGCTTGGACTTGACAGCATTTTGACTAAAAAGGGGTGACAAAGTTCACTCTAATGCTGTGCTGAACGCACAAAAGCGGCGCATCAATGCAGTACCACATACAAAACAATCACACGCCAACCTGCAATACAGGCAACACCGGCAAGCTCTGCTGATACAGTGGAACCTTGGGTCACGAACGTCTCGGACCACGTACAAATCGGGTTATGACCAAAAAGTTCGCCAAAATTTTGCATCTGTTCACGACCATACACTCGGGTGACGAACAAGCCAGTTTCCCTTCCGGTTCGTATGCGCCAATGATTTCAGTCTCTCCCTGTGCAGCGAGCGAGAGGGACAGCGCGAGAGAGAGTGCGAGCGAGAGAGAGAGAGAGAGAGAGAGAGAACGAGCAAGAGAGAGACAGAGAGCGTATGTATATTTACATACAGCTCGAACGGTCCGGAACAGATTAATTGTATTTACATACAATCCTATGGGGGAAATTACTTCGGGTCACAACCAAATCGGGTTGCGACCTGAGTTTTGGAAAGAATTACGGTCATGACCTGACGTTCCACTGTTATACATATATATATATATATATATATATATATATATATACATATATATATATATATATATATATATATATATATATATATATATATATATATGGTGTCCATAAAGTCCGTGTGCAATTTAAACTAGTCATAACTTTGTAAGTATATGTGATAGAAAGAATTCGTAAAAAGGATTAGAAAGCTTGATGTATCTAGTTTTTTTTTTTGTGTTTAGAAATTTTATTTTTATAAATTTAACTTAAAAACTACTTATTTTTCAGAATCACTGTTGACCCATGGCTTCTCTAGAAGAGAAAGTAAATTGTGTACTTTGGTTGGCTGAACTAAAATCTACTGCTGCTGTCCAAAGGAGGTTAAGAACCCAGTACAGAAAGAAGCTCCAGACAGGAATTCCATACCCAAGTGGATGAAAAAAATTTAAAGGAACAAGTTCTGTCAATGATAAGCCACGTATTAGTGAAGAAAATCAGCTTGAAAATGTTTTCCGAGAACTACAGAATCGTATTACCCTTTGTATTAGTAATGATGGTGGGCATGTTGAAAATTAACAAGAACAATAAAAAATGTTAGAGTTTCAAGTTTCTTTGTACACTGACTTTATGGACACCCTGTGTGTGTGTGTGTGTGTGTGTGTGTGTGTGTGTGTGTGTGTGTGTGTGTGTGTGTGTGTGTATATATATATATATATATATATAGATATATATATATATATATATATAATGAATAAAATCCAACGTCTACCTGTCTGTATGTCTGTCTGCTTTTCACGAGAGAACTACTTAACAGATTTAGATCGGCTTTTTTCTATAATTTGCTTGAACACTCCATTTGATTTTGTGACTTCTCTCATCATGCTAAGTATCATAGTTTGCTTGTGGTACTGATTTAATTGCGTGAATCCGAGAGAGACAGAGGCTGCAGTTCGAGGGAAAGGGGGCGGGGCCCTTCTTATTCACGCGCCAGCCTTGGAGCGTATCTTCTATCCGCTTAGTTAGCGAATGAGAGAACTACTTAACAGATTTAGATCAGGTTTTTTTCTATAATTTGCTTGAACATTCTGGTTGATTCTGCGACTTCTCTCATTGCGCCAAGTATTACATTACGCTTGCAGAAGCAATTTTTTCACGATAATCTGAGAGAGAAGCTCGAGGGTAAAGTGAAGCGTGACATCAGGAGCCAGGCGGGGTCATCTTTGCTCACGGACCAGCCTCCCTTCGAATCACTCTATCTCTGGCCACGTTTTGGAGCGGACCTTGACTCCGCTTAGCTAGCAATACCTGTTTGTTTATTGATTTTTAAAGTCTGTCCTGTTGCACTACTATCACAGTAGTTCAACCACAGTTTTTTTGTGGTACCGATTTATTTGCACAAATCTGATAGAGACGTACCGGGCCCAGGCTGCCCTCACTCACACGCCAGCCTTGGTGGGCGTATCTTACATCCGCTTAGCCAGCGAACAAGAGAACTACTTAACAGATTTAGATTGGATTTTTTTTCTAGAATCTGCTTGAGCATTCCGGTTGATTTTGCGACTTCTATCATCAAGCTAAGAATCATAGTTCGCTTGCAGGAGCGATATATTCGCACTAATCCGTGCGACAAAGGTTGTGGGTCGAGGGGAGGGAGAAGCATGACATCAGGAGTGGGGAGTTGGTCTACCTCTGTGTTTTGGAGCATAACTTGCCTCTGCTTAGCAAGTGATACCCGTTTTGTTTATTGATTTTTAAAGTTTGTCCTGTTTCACTACTACACAAGCAGAGCTGCAGGGAATGGCATGTATTGAAAAAACTAGAACAAGCAAAATACAAATGGACAATACTCCAACAGCTGACGCATCATTCTGCTGTCAAATGTCATAGTCAAGGTGCCGATTTGATCATTTTTCAAATGCTTTGCTTCTCTTCAATGTTAAATCTTTCAGATATTGGATGCTATTTTAAATAGAGGGTAAAGTGTCAATTTTAGCTTCTCATTTGTACATGATGTTTCAATTATTACTGGATATGAAGAATTACTTTTACATATAACATTTAAAAAAAAAGTTCTCTTTCAGCTAAAAGAATGTCAAGGAACATGAAATGTGTTATAATTAGAAAAGATTGAAAAGTTCTCGCTGTTACCTGCTTCTGCCTCAACATTTTGTTCGGCTCATTATTTCTTAAAACAATAGGGAAGGGGAAAAAAAAACAAAAAAGTCAGTAGTAGGTGTTTAGGAACTGCCTTAGCAAAAAATGGGGCTTTTGAAATTGGTACTTCATTTAGAAGCGATTGCAAAATATGTCAACATGCTGCAAGGTCTGTGTAACCACTGAAATAAAACAAAAAGTCAACCCTCTGTTCATTTTCTTTGTTTCTGAAGCAGTCCAGACTACTGTTTGATTGGATCTATTAAATTAAACAAAAAGAAATCTGCCAGGATATTCCTCTCTTAGTGAATGCAGAGGCCTAGTGCTGGGCACTGTAAGACAAAGGCTGGGACCAGTGAGGGTCACTGAACTACAGGCATATGGAAACAACTGCTGTATACCTACAAGACACCTCTCAGAGGATGTCCACCATGGAGTGATAAATTAAATCACAGGACTAGCACTCGAGAGCCCTGCCTCACAAACAGCCTATCAAATACTGACAAAAGGAAATCTGGCAACAGTGTCAAGTAAATAAACAAATGCTCTGCCTAACTCTTTACACTGCCTTTACATTTTGGTGAAAGGAGTGTTACCCCACTTTTTCATTTCATACAAATATGATTTGTAAGTAGCTTTACCTAAAAGCATCTGTTAAATGAATGTAAATGCCTCTCATGGTCTGCCAGTATAAAGCAAAGTTGTTAGGGGATTGTTCCAAAATAAAACTAATGCCAGCTCTTTCCTGGCTTCAAATTGTGATGAGAGTCCACAAAAAAAAAAATAAAGTTAGCTCCCCGCTCATACCAATGTTTGCACAGAGCCACACTGGAAGACTTCAAACACTAAAGTTGACGTCACATTATACAACTTTTTCCAGCAATTTTCAGTCACACACTTCATTTACATAATCTTAGTTGGAGGTAGCTGCAGTGCACACCATCAAGTTACAGTTGTGTAGTTTGGCATTCCCAGCAAGTCAGTCCAACCAGTCTGCAACTTACCATGACAAAACTCAAAATGGTTACACCTAATGACTTGCGTCACAGGGGTGGGCTTGTGTGCAGGTGACTGCCGACAAACAATGAGTGCTCAGAATGCAGCTATGAGTAATAAGAAAAGCAGGTGTTTTGAACCTGACAAACACACGAGAGGTTCATAGGTCTGATGTTGCATTACATACCAAGACAGAAAGTAAAAAAGTACTTGCCATACCTGTAAAGCCTTTGAATTGGCACCAGCTCTGACAGGAAGCACATTATTACGACGCAGAAAAAGGGGTGAGCTTGTGAAACTCTACAGGAAAGTCATCACACAGTCATGTAATTTAACATAACCTGTGATTTCTAGTCATGTACAGGTGCATCTCAATAAATTAGAATATCATTGAAAAGTTAATTTATTTCAGTAATTCAATTCAAAAAGTGAAACTTATATAGATTCACTACAAACAGAATGATATATTTCAAGCATTTATTTCTTTTCATACTGCTGATTATGGCTTATAGCTAATGAAACCTCAAAATTCAGTATCTCAAGAAAATTAGAATATTGTGAAAATGTTCAATATTATAGACTCCTGGTGTCCCACTCCACTCAGCTAATTAACCCAAAATACCTACAAAGGTGTCCTGAGCCTTGAAATGGTCTCTGTCTGGATCAGTACGCCATACAATCATTGGAAGACTGCGGACTTGACAGTTGTCCAGAAGACAGTCATTGAGAGAAGAGGAAGCCACAAGGGGTCACTGCTAAAGAAGCTGGCTGTTCACAGAGTGCTGTATCCAAGCATATTAATGGAAAGTTGAGTGGAAGGAGAAAATGTGACAGCACAGGCAACAGGGATAACCGGAGCCTTGAGAGGATTGTGAAGCACAGCCCATTCAAGAATTTGGGGGAGATTCACAAGGAGTGGACTGCAACTGGAGTCAGTGCTTCAAGAGCCACCATACATAGACGTGTGCATCCGGGATGTGGGCTACAACTGTCACCGCATTCCTTGTGTCAGGCCATTCCTGAACCAGAAACAACGTCAGAAGCGTCTTACCTGGGCTAAGGAGAAAACGGATGGGACTGTTGCTCAGTGGTCCACAGTTCTCTTTTTCAGATGAAAGTCAATTTTGCATTTTATTTGGAAAACCATGTCCCAAAGTCTGGAGGAAGAGCGGAGAGGCACAGAATCCAAGTTGCTTGAGGTCCAGTGCAAAGTTTCCACTGTCAGTGTTGATCTGGGGAGCCATGTCAACTGCTAGTGTTGGTCTACTGTGTTTTATCAAGTCCAAAGTCAGCGCAGCTGTCTACCAGGAAATTTCAGAGCACTTCATGCTTTCCCTCTGCTGACAAGCTTTATGGAGATGCTGATTTAATTTACCAGCAGGACTTGAAACCTGCCCACACTGCCAAAAGTACCAATACCTGGTTTAATGACCATGGTGTCACTGTGCTAGAGCAGCCAGCAAAATCGCCTGACCTAAACCCCATAGAGAATCTGTCAAGACGAAGATGAGAGACAGCAGAGCCAACCATGCAGACGAGCTGAAGGCCACGATCAAAGCATCCTGGGCTTCCATAACACCTCAGCAGTGCCACAGGCTGATCGCCTCCATGCCACGCCGCACTGATGCAGTAATTCATGCAAAAGGAGCCCTGACCAAGTATTTTGTGCGTACATGGACATACTTTTCAGTACGCCAACATTTCTGTATTAAAAATGATTTTTTTTTTATTATTGGTCTTATGTAATATTCTAATTTTCTGAGATACTGAATTTTGAGTTTTCATTACCTGTAGGCCATAATCAGCAAAATGAAAAGAAGTAAATGCTTGAAATATATCACTCTGGGTGTAATGAATCTATATAGTGTACACGTTTCACTTTTTGAATTGAATAACTGAAATAAATTAACTTTTCGATGATAATCTAATTTATTGAGATGCACCTGTAATATGAAATGCTCCGGTGACAACATCAGCAACTATCGTCATCAACTTTGACACCCACCCAACCTAGCAGTTATGCAGTCATCGGCTTAAAAAACTGCGTTTTATTGTGAGAATGAAAATATGGATCATCGCATTTCTCAACACAATAGACTAGCCACATGTGCAGAGACAACCACGTGTTTTGAAACTCGCCTTCATGTCCAATTCTTGCAACTGCACCTGGCACTTCCCCTTTGGAGGCTCCCCCCAGGTGTTCCACTTACTCCTACAAGGTTGGTTCCAGCCTCGAGCCCAGAGCAACCGGAATAAGCATCTGCTCCCTGACACCCAGAAATGCGTAAGCTAGTTAGAAAATGAGTGGTGTGTTGGCCAGACAACTGTAGCCATGCCCATAATTTTTAGTGGATGAATACAAATTTATTTTTGCTTTCTAACTCCTTTAGTCAAATTCAGGAAAAGTTAAATACGATTGTAACGCAGTTCATTTGTCACATGGCTCCCCAAGCATACATGAATCATGTATTTTTACTTCTGAATTAACTCTACAGTGGAATAAATATGGAAACAACAAAAGCTTTTTTTGTCTTCAAAGAGCACCTGGACTCTTGTAACCTCATGCTGAAATCCAAGCCCTAATTGATGCACAGATTTCTATTGTTTTCTGAGTTTCTTTCCCCTTTAGACATTCCTGCCTGAAAAGGATCATTTCATTTTCAAGTATTTATGACACAACTGTCTCCATCCCACCATAACCCAAGTTTAGAGTCTCAGGCGTGCAGAGCCTGTCATAGCAACAGAAGACATCAGGCATTTAGAAAAACCAGAAGGGACACAAGTCCATTACTGTTCAGTCCCTCACTGACTTGAATGGGGCTAATGCAATCTTTTGTCTTAATTTAAAAGAATAAAAAAACAAACAGCGCCTTAAAATTTAAAGCAGGGCTTTCCAAACGAGGGTTGGTGAGATTATGATAGACATGTTAATTTCAAATTAAATTCATTTCAATAATTTTGAAAGTAAAATGCATTACATTAGTTGGGTCACCTGGCTTCACCCGGACAATTTTGTAATTTTTACACTTTAGTTATACGTTTAGTGCCATCAGTTTATTGGATGTATCAGAAGTACTATGTAACTAAGTACTTTTCTGCATACAGTATTTGTAGTAGCCCACCAAACTCCCCCAGGGCTATTATTATTGACAGTGTGGTGTAGTCACCTCAAGCCCTTAGGTTGTGGGTTCAAATCCTGGTACTGACACTGGATGACAATGAACAAGTCACTTCACCTGTATGTGCTCCAAATGAAAAACCAATGGGATCTCAAATGCTGTAAGCTGTTCAGGATTAATGCATTGGTAAAATAATATTATCAATAGGTCACTGGGTCTGCTTCTTCATCATCATCATCATCAGAGGAAAATTATTAGACATACAGGAATCCAAGGCAATATTTAGCAAATGAGGATGGGAGGGTGGGTGAATGTAGGGGGATTAAAATGGGACTCAGTGCAAGTAAAATACAAGGCTAATACTAACAGTGCCAGAGAACTGGCTGAATCGTGGCTATCCAATGAAGACATCATTAACAGACATTTGGATATTAACCTAGCATCTGCAGGCTTGAAAAGAAGAACAGGCACATTATAATTAAGACTATATGACCAACACCCTCTATGGTGGGCTGGTGCCCTGCCCGGGGTTTGTTTCCTGCCTTGCACCATATGTTGGCCGGGATTGGCTCCAGCAGAACCCCGTGACCTTGTAGTTAGGCTATAGCGGGTTGGATAATGGATGGATGGACCAACACCCTCCGAACCCCACCACATTAACCACTTCCACTACCCCCCCCCGCCACTTCCACCTACTCTCCTCTCCTCATTTGCTACATATTGTTTTAGACTCCTGTATGTCTAATCATTTCCTCTGATGATGGCTCCTGATAGGAGTTGAAGGCTTAGGAATAAAAAAACAATTTTAAGTTATGCGGTTCTTTTTCTTCCTTTGTGGATATCCAGCTACGAATATGCAAACTGAATCAGAGAACTTTGCTACCATATTTTTTTATATATGAAATATATATATATATGAAATATATATATATATATATATATATATATATATATATATATATATATATATATATATATATATATGACAGCAAAGATATATGCAGATATATAATGTCTGCATGTTTGTCTGCTTTTCACAAGAGAACTACTTAACGGATTTAGAACGGGTTTCTTTTCTAGAATTTGCTAGAATACTCCAGTTGATTTTGCGACTTCTCTCATTGTGCCAAGTATTACAGTACGCTTGCAGGAGCGATTTATTCACGATAATCCGAGAGAGAAGCTCGAGGGTAAAGGGAAGTGTGACATCAGTAGCCAGGTGGGGCCATCTTTGCTCACGGACCAGCCTCCCTTCGAATCACTCTACCTCTGGCCACGTTTTGGAGCGGACCTTGACTCCGCTTAGCTAGCAATACCTGGTTGTTTATTGATTTTTAAAGTCTGTCCTGTTTCACTACTATGCGGGAAGAGCCACGGGGGACAGCTAGTGTGTGTGTGCGATTATATATGAGAGAGAGAGAGCAATATGTAGATCTATATCGAGCTATCTATTGATCGATAGATAGATATAGACATATACAGAGAGACAGATATGGAAGGCACTATATGATAGATAGATAGATAAGATATATATTTGAGAGAGAGAGAGAGAGAGATCAATCTAATGTAGAATGTTACCTTGAATTTGTCTACAAAAACCACTAAAAGAACTAGCTAACAGAATTAGTCTATATAATTTTATATCACTGCACGTGACAACATCTAATGAGACAGGCGATGTGAGCTGCTTTTACAGGAAAAAAAAAAATCGTTAAAAATATATTCTCCTGAAATAGCTTCTCAAAAATGGACAGATTTGAGGTCAATAAAAGAAAATTACTAGGCACAAGTCAGTAAAAAGCATGAAAGTTGGAAAAGCTGCATAATACGAATTTAAAAGTTGGATAGATGGATTCATCTGCGCTGACAGTGATAAGGCAAAATCTGTGCCTAAACACGCAACTGGAATGAAAGTAAGAAACCAGCTTACTTGAAAAGACACTTGGAAACAAAACCTACAAACTTGGCCACAAAGCCAGTGGAATATTTCAAAGCAAAGCAAGCCAATTTAAAACAGCAAACACTGATGACTAAAACAGCAATGGTTTCTGAATGCAATTGGAAGGCCTTGTATGTAGTGTCTCTGCCCATTGCAAAGTTTGTGTAAAATAGTAAATCTTAGCTTATTCCTGCAGCAGTGGACATACGTGAAATTATATTTGAAGAAGAGCAGATGCAAAAAGGTACAGAACAATACCACTTTCTGAAAGAACGGCTTATGAACGAACATATCAAAAGTGTCACTTGACATGGAAGCATGGCTAATACACTATAGAGCCAAAGTATGCAGACACCCCTCCAAATCACTGAGTTCAGGTGTTACAGTCACACCATCAAATCAAATGCATTGCCATGTCAATTACTGGACGTAATTTAAAATGGGTCGTACTAAAGAGCTCAGTGACTTTAAATATGGTCCAGTCGTGGGGTTCCATCTTTGCCACAAGCCAGTAAATGAAATGCCAGCCAGATCTGCCCCAATCAACTGTAAGGGCTATTATTGTGAAGTGGAAGCGACAAGGAGGAACAACAGCTCAGCCATGAAGTGGCAGACCACACAGATTTACAGAGCGGGGCTTATAGTGCTGAAGCACATAGCATGTACCAGTCACATCTCCTCTGTGGCATCAACTCACAACAGAACTCCAAACTGCCTCTAAAAGTGACATCACAACAAGAACTGTGCGTGGGGAGCTTCATGAAAAGGGTTTCAGCATCATAAGCCTAAGATCACCAGGTGCAAAGCCAAGATTTGTCTTGAGTGGTGTAAGGCACACTGGAGCTGTGGAAATGTAAAGTGATGCCTCACGTTTCGCCATCTGGCAGTCTGATAGATGAATCTGGGTTTGGTGGACGCCAAGTGTACGCTGCCTTCCAACACTCATACTGGCAGTGCTTACTGTACAGTTTGGTGAGGTAGGGATAGCAGTCTGGGGCTCTTTTCAGAGTCTGGCCCCTTGACTGCAGTGAATGGTGCTGTTAATACTACAGCATGCAGACATCTTAGACCACGGGTTCTTAACCTGAGGTCCGTGGACCCATAGGGGGTCCATAAATAGGTTTCAGGGGGGTCTGTGAGGGTCACATAAAAATTAACATTTATATTCACCATACAGCTTGGTACTGTTGATGTAGAGTAAAGGTAGCAGTAGTTTTAGTAACAGTAGTAGAAAACGTAGCAGTAGTAGGTCTGTTTTCATTTGCACAAGATGATTGTATTTATAATTATAATGAGTGGCCATTACTTTTTGCATAAAAAAAGGAGCGTTGTTTTTAGATTGTTTACTTTAAAGTTTAATAATACTTTATACATGTAATATACTGTATGCATGAGACAATCAAATCTCAATAAAGTACATTATATTCATTGCATGCAAAGCTGTGTTTATGTGAATGTTGTCCACAGCTTTCATCAGATTCTTAAAGGGGTCTGTGACTCAAAAAAGGTTAAGAATCACTGTCTTAGAGAATTGTGCACTTACAATTTCATGTAAACAGTTTCGAGACGGCCCTGTTGTGTTCGAGAATGACTGTGCCCCTGTGCACAAAGCCAAGTTCATAAAGACATGGAAGAACTGCACAGAGCCCTGACCTCAACCCTACTGAACACTGGGATGAAGTGGAACACCAATTCCAAGCCAAGGTCTTCTCGTCCAACAACTGTACCTGACCTCCTAAATGGTCTTTTGGATGAATGGGCACAAATTCCCAAGCATTCCAAAATCTTGTGCAAAGCCTTCCCAAGAAGCCTGTGGGTTGTTATTGCCACAAAGGGAAGGGGGAGCGGATAGGACAGGGATGTAATATTAATGCCCATGGTTTTGGAATGGGATGTCCAACAAGCTCCTATAGGTGTGATGGTTAGGTGCCACAAACTTTTGGCCATATGGTGTAGACAGGCTGAGAAGTGGAATATCGTATGCGCTGCAAGTTGATGAATTGGTTCACGTGGGAAGAGTTAAGCACATCTTAGCATATCCTGACTAGAGCTGCTGATTAACTGTGCAGACTGCATCTCTGTTGTAAGTCATTAGCACTAAAACAGAAGTAACATGATAGTCAGAATTTGTTACTAGCCGTCACCTATTCTGTTTCTCTTCTCGGTACTCAAATGTGGCACTTGGTGCCACGACCCACCTGCCAAGTTGCTTTGCCTGCCTAAGGTAAAGTCATCCCTGATGGAGGATCGCAGGAATCGTGGGGGTAGAGCGGTCCCTTCATCGGATTGGCTGGCCCAGCTCCGTTTCAGCTGTGGAATGGACAATAGGGGGACGCAGCTTGATGGCTGAGGTCTCCAGGATTCTAAACAAATCCAATTTCTATTATGTGATGATATCATCTATTGTTAAGTTCTGCTCCATACTTGTAAATTTTTTATTTTTTATACTGTATTGAGGATTTGTTCTGTTCTGTGTATTGTATTGTATTGTATTGTACCAACCCCCTTCGACACCCACTGCACGCCCAACCTACCTGGAAAGGGGTCTCTTTTTAAACTGCCTTTTCCAAGGTTTCTTCCATTGTTTTCCTACAAGGGTTTTTTGGGAGTTTTTCCTTGTCTTCTTAGAGAGTCAAGGCTGGGGGGGACTGTCAAGAGACAGGGCCTGTTAAAGCCCATTGCGGCACTTCTTGTGTGATTTTGGGCTATACAAAAATAAATTGTATTGTAATGTATTGTATTGTATCTTTTAGTCTTCATTTTGTTATGTCTGGCAGAGTAAGGATTATTGTGGTCAGTTCAGGGACAGATATGCTTGAAAACGTACATGGACACAGAACATCAAACATCATTCTTTGGGAAAATTGTATGGGAACTGGTGCAGATGTAGCTAAGGCAATGACAAGCTCTAAAAAAGAATTTAATTTCTAATGTAAGGCAAGTGGTACACAATATTAGGTCAATGCATTACGTTTTTCAAAGAGAGGGACTTAATTCAAATATGTACACAGCTCTACTGATGCAAGTGCCGCTCTCCATCATTAAAATTATGAAGTTCATTAAGCTACAACCTTGAAATGGTTGCTTTTTCCAGCTATTCGTGCTAAAAGGATTGCTCTTCCACAAAGTGGTTTCTTGGCTCTACCATGGACACACTGTGTTTTCAAGCACATTTCTGACCAAGTTTTAATTTATCAGAATTGTAATTTGGCCGTGGACTTCAAGGATCCAAAAGGCAAAAGTAAACTTGCATACCTCTCTGATATGTCTGAAGAACTGAATATGTTTAACATGAATAAGTGGGGCCACAACACAAATGGCCTGGACTTGTGTGACAAAAATCAAGGGATTTACAGAGAGATTACAACACTGGCATGAAAAAAATAAGGAATGGGGTGACTGCAACAGTCTTCTGTTTAACAAAACTAAAATGACTGAAAGGCTGAAGCAAAGGACATATCTCTCTCAGACAATCTGTGCCGATTTTAACTTTTAAGTTGATGCCACAGAGGAGATGTGACTGGTACATGCTATGTGCTTCAGCACTGTAAGCCACGGTCTGTGAATCTGTGTGGTCTGCCACTTCATGGCTGAGCTGTTGTTCCTCCTTGTTGCTTCCACTTCACAATAATAGCCCTTACAGCTGATTGGGGCAGATCTGGCATTTCATTTACTGACTTGTGGCAAAGATGGAACCCCACAACTGGGCCATATTTAAAGTCACTAAGCTCTTTAGTACGAGCCACTCTTCGTCCAGTAATTGACATGGCAATGTGTTTGATCTGATAGTGTGACTGTAACAGTAATTTGAAGGGGTGCCCATATACTTTTGACTATACAGTGTATATCTGGCAAAGATTTGTTCCAAGGATCAACGCCTGTGCCAAGATTCATTGGACACAGGTGTCCTGTGGAACAGGTAGGCCTAAACAAGCGTAAATAAGCCACTCGGCATGTTTTCGAGCTTGTTTTGAGTTAATAAGAATGATATAAACAGAGGGAACAGGAGTATTGTACATTGTGAAAACAAACTTGTTACAATGCTTGCTGTGTCATTTACCTAAAGTTGTTAGAAGATTAGATTCCATTACAATCTGAAGTGGATATACAGGGTGAGTCAAAATTATGTTAACATTTGAATGGTGGAAACCATTTATTCACAAAACATACTTCATATGTGCAAGAAGATTTACAGGAATGTCTCCACCTGTTTGCCATGATTTTCAACACATGTAACCGTATGTGGCACAAAAGTTGTATACAAGTATACAGTGGTGTGAAAAACTATTTGCCCCCTTCCTGATTCCTTATTCTTTTGCATGTTTGTCACACAAAATGTTTCTGATCATCAAACACATTTAACCATTAGTCAAATATAACACAAGTAAACACAAAATGCAGTTTTTAAATGATGGTGTTTATTATTTAGGGAGAAAAAAAATCCAAACCTACATGGCCCTGTGTGAAAAAGTAATTGCCCCCTTGTTAAAAAATAACCTAACTGTGGTGTATCACACCTGAGTTCAATTTCCGTAGCCACCCCCAGGCCTGATTACTGCCACACCTGTTTCAATCAAGAAATCACTTGAATAGGAGCTGCCTGACACAGAGAAGTAGACCAAAAGCACCTCAAAAGCTAGACATCATGCCAAGATCCAAAGAAATTCAGGAACAAATGAGAACAGAAGTAATTGAGATCTATCAGTCTGGTAAAGGTTATAAAGCCATTTCTAAAGCTTTGGGACTCCAGCGAACCACACTGAGAGCCATTATCCACAAATGGCAAAAACATGGAACAGTGGTGAACCTTCCCAGGAGTGGCCGGCCGACCAAAATTACCCCAAGAGCGCAGAGACGACTCATCCGAGAGGTCACAAAAGACCCCAGGACAACGTCTAAAGAACTGCAGGCCTCACTTGCCTCAATTAAGGTCAGTGTTCACGACTCCACCATAAGAAAGAGACTGGGCAAAAACGGCCTGCATGGCAGATTTCCAAGACGCAAACCACTGTTAAGCAAAAAGAACATTAGGGCTCGTCTCAATTTTGCTAAGAAACATCTCAATGATTGCCAAGACTTTTGGGAAAATACCTTGTGGACTGATGAGTCAAAAGTTGAACTTTTTGGAAGGCAAATGTCCCGTTACATCTGGCGTAAAAGGAACACAGCATTTCAGAAAAAGAACATCATACCAACAGTAAAATATGGTGGTGGTAGTGTGATGGTCTGGGGTTGTTTTGCTGCTTCAGGACCTGGAAGGCTTGCTGTGATAGATGGAACCATGAATTCTACTGTCTACCAAAAAATCCTGAAGGAGAATGTCCGGCCATCTGTTTGTCAACTCAAGCTGAAGCGATCTTGGGTGCTGCAACAGGACAATGACCCAAAACACACCAGCAAATCCACCTCTGAATGGCTGAAGAAAAACAAAATGAAGACTTTGGAGTGGCCTAGTCAAAGTCCTGACCTGAATCCAATTGAGATGCTATGGCATGACCTTAAAAAGGCGGTTCATGCTAGAAAACCCTCAAATAAAGCTGAATTACAACAATTTTGCAAAGATGAGTGGGCCAAAATTCCTCCAGAGCGCTGTAAAAGACTCATTGCAAGTTATCGCAAACACTTGATTGCAGTTATTGCTGCTAAGGGTGGCCCAACCAGTTATTAGGTTCAGGGGGCAATTACTTTTTCACACAGGGCCATGTAGGTTTGGATTTTTTTTTTCTCCCTAAATAATAAAAACCACCATTTACAAACTGCATTTTGTGTTTACTTGTGTTATATTTGACTAATGGTTAAATGTGTTTGATGATCAGAAACATTTTGTGTGACAAACATGCAAAAGAATAAGAAATCAGGAAGGGGGAAATAGTTTTTCACACCACTGTATAAATAGCAGTACCATTAGTTTTAACATAATTTTGACTCACCCTGTACAGCGCAAAAAAATATTTCATCCGGCAAAAAAAAAAAAAAGGTTGGGAACCTCTGATTTTATAATATCACAAAACAATATTGACTAACATTACTAGAACTGAAGTGGGAATCTCAAGCAGCCACGTAAATCACATGGAGAAACACCTGAAAAAGAATGCCATTTTAGCAATGTGGACTGTTTAAAATAGAAAAACCGAAATGTGCGACTGATTAAGGAAGGGGCAGCACAAAAAAAACCCTTCAGCTACTACTAGTCTGTCACCATCCCTGACACGAGAGTCTTAAATCTGTCTGCAGATGTCCCCAAGCCACTGAGCACAAGATATCCAGCCGTCCCTCGCTTTCTGCTAAGGCTGCCAAGGCAGTGCACCCCCCGCCCCCCATGTTTATATCTGCACTATGTTACTGTTTTAGAGCTGCAAGACAAAGAAGCACAGAATTACATGGTGAGACATTACAGACTGAAAATCTATGTGATAAACGATAATGGCTGCAATGTTAACTGTTGACCACGATATCATAAACAGATACACGAACTAATAACTTGCCTCGATAGCATTTAAGTTGAGATAATGAGACAACTTCACTTTTAGCTAAATAAATGAACTTGCTGTAATTAATAAATCACTTCTTACCTGGAGAAACATATCTTATTTTTAAATGGCCCAGACAGTCAACCCTCCTGAAACTCTGCATATACGGTAAAAGTGCAACTAGCTTTTGTTTTTTCAAACAAATGTTGAAGTTTATAGAGTCAATACTGTCACATGTATGGAATTAAGTGAAAGTCTTGTAAAGAAGTAGTTAACATCATCACCAAAATAAAAGTGTGTGCAATGAAATAAAAATAATAAAAACACAAAGATTAAAACTACTAAAAAGCAGGCACTATCAGTGCACTAAAACAGCTTACATGCCTCAAGACGGTAAAGATACACATTTTTCAAAACTAAAGCGCCATAGATGTCTATCTCATTTAGTGACGTCAACGTGACCAACTTGGCCAGCATTTGGAGGAAAAAAAAATCATGTTCAGCTGCAGATAAGGGGAACATTTTTAAAATATAAAAGAAAAAAAAAACAAAAAAAAACAAGACTGTCAAAAAACAGCGATAAGACAATGCAGGTAAAAAAACCAAACAAAACAAAATGCAAATAGACTGAATAAACACAAATCCTACTCATAATACTCTTATTTATATTAGCAACATCATGCAATAATCTGACCTAACAGATCAGGTACTTATCCCATTTCCCCCCCAAATTCTTACAGGTTTTCATGATCTCTGTGAGTAAAGCAACTTTCTTGCCGTTCCAGCAGATTGTTTTCGGGACCCCATTGTGAAGTGAACTTGTGAATTTTGCTCTTCCATGAAAACCTGGCCACCAACTTTGTAAAGGTAAAGCTAAATGACATTTATAAAAAAAAATAAATAAAAAAAAAATAAAAATAAAAATGAAAAGGACCACCAAACTACTGCTAATGCAAAGGAAGTGGGATGCCACATTCTGGAATGTCCACAGTGTGCAGGCTGGGGGTGGTCTGTGCATCTCACAACTTAAATGAATTTGTCTTCTTAAACTGAAGCACAGCACAAAGCACCTCTTTACACCAGGACAAAAAAATGACAACATTTACCATATTGTGTAAGAAGACGAGAAAATGACATTATCTGCCTAAGATCTGCAGGACTAACTGTTATGTAGCGAGTTTTGACTTTCTGATGATGCCAGTGTGTGGTCCAGAAACATGAACTTTCAGTTTAAGCAGATGGGCCTAAATGGTGCTAAAACCTCTCAGTAAGAGAGCTGACAAGAGCGAACGACCAGTGCTTTATATACATAAAGAGCTATTTCTATTTTCTATATATACATAAGAGCTATTTCTTCAAAACCAGCAGCACTGTCAGGAGGAGACCCCCATGGCATTACCGTCTGCTCCAGTGCTACAAGGAGAAAACCAGAGAGAGAGAGTGAGTGAAGAGCTGTGAGCCACACAGGTTTGCTTTCAGATGGACTAGCCAGAAAAGAAACTGATACAATGAAAACATTACACCGAAAGAGCCTGGCAGCAGATGGCTCCTTCTGTGGCACCGCTGAAATGCATATAACTAAATAAGAAAACAGAAAAGCAGAACATTTGTCAATCAATAAAAAGCCAATCACTTTAGTCTCCACACAATTAATTTAGAAGTGGTACATGCCTTTAAAATGTGAAAAACACCTCTTCCATATTTTAGAAAGAAAAAAACACGTTATTTCCGTTTTTAGCCCATCACATGACAGGTGCCATCTGTGATCCCCACTGTCACTTTTAATATTTTAGTAGCAAGATGGATGTTAAGCACAAATTCAGTATGAAGACAGCTATGCACACATCTTTTAATATTTCAAATCTAAATTAAATCAAAATTTATTTTTCACATAAAATTTAAGTACACAGCTTAATATGTAGTGAATTCTTCCTTGCTCAACTACAAGACTGTACATTAAAAGAACAATAGCTACTGATCAACTGATTAAATGTATTTTATTTGTCACATAAACAGGCACATAGCTATATACATACACATATCGTAGACATCTTATGTAAGTCCTTCAGATCGGTTTACACACATATCTCTCTATTATAAAAGGAAATCCTGAGACGAGACTTTGGCCATGAGATTTTTTTTCAAGTCCCGCCCTCCTCTCAACCATATTCAACCACACACACGGTCCTCTCACCTCTCATTCGTGTGAATGCTTTTGGCAGACATAGTTCCTGCTCTCTAAGCTCTTATAAATTTTTACATTTTTCTCACTTTAAGTTCACAATAAAAGAAGACTTCTTATTTCCAAATCTTATTAACCCCTTAACCGCCCTCTGCCGGATATATCCGGCATCGTAGCTTTATTGCTGACGCCTTACTGCCGGAATTATCCAGCACATTTGCCTGTGGTTATGTGAATGCCTGGCGCGTAGTATAACTGACAGTTTGGCATGGGTATTATTACTACGTTGTATTTCGACAACATCTGCGCTTGTATTGGCCGATCACGTGATGTGATTCGAAAGTGAAAGCTGTGAATATGGCGAAACATAAACTGACTTCAAGTGAGGTTTTGCAGGCGATTTTGGACAATAATTCTGATCATGATTGTAGCAGTTCTGAAGAAGATTTTAGCGACAATGATGATCAGCGTGCGCTGCATGATACTGTGAATGACGACGCATCGGATGATGGCGATGAGTGGGTGTATCCCCAGCATCTCAACTGGACTGCTGCCCGTTTTCTGAGCCAGATATGAAAGATCCAAACCGTGACCGCTTGTTCAAGCTACGTCCTTTGATTGACCATTTATTTGAAACATTTCAGCAGGTATTTCAGCAGTTAAATACTGCTTGAATAAATGTAAAGTAAAAAAACAAAAATTGTTCAGATTTCTCCTGGCATGGGGAATATTTAGGGAGTTGGCAGTTAAAAGGTTAAAGAATTTCATCCCAAAGGGTTATCAACAAAAGAAATGAGTACATGGGCAACCCTAGCACCGAGAAATGATGAAGTCAAACGAATTAATGCAAAAATTTTCAGTTAGTTACACGACAAATTGGTTAAATGCGTATCAATAGACTGTGCTGAATCAGTCGCTAGTGATTGTGCGGAAGATGAAAATATCAACTTACAATATCCTGAAGAATATCTATAACCGTTAACACCGTCCGGTCTTCCTCTGCACGAATTACTGTTGAAAGAAGGATATATCCAAGAAAGGTAATGTAGTACATCTCTCGCGAATAACATTAGCCATCAAAGGAGATCTTGATATGCCATTCGTATTAAAATGTTTACAGTTTCCCGTTAGAATTGCTTTTGCAAAGACAATTAGCAAATCACAGAGATGAACATTCAAAAAAATCATTTATTAGAGAGAAAGAAACGAAATTCACTGACGGACAGTTATACGTTGTGGTGTCATGATACAAAGTCCAAACATGGAATCAAAACTCAATGCGATATTGACAAAAAGTTAACTCAAAAAATTGTTTTTACTGTAGTTTTGCAGTAAAAGTGTAAGTTTAAGAAGTATTTGCGTGTTAATTTCAAATAAAAACAGAATGAAATCACATAATACAATGAATAACTAACGCAACATGAAACAACTTACTTTCAAATTATTGTTTTACTATTTTTTTTAATATGGTTAATAACTCGCTGTAATGTAATATAGTTAGTTCTATTACACATATGTAACAATTCCCATGAAAATAATCTTTTTAAATTGTACATCTGCAACCCCATATGTGAGTGGCAAAACCACTAAGTGGCTAGCGCATAGCACCGGCCGGGTTTCGGCGAGCAAAGCGAGCAGGGGGCAAAGCCTCCTAGTACTCTGTAAATAAAAATTAATAAAAAGACCAATTCATGCAATACCACCGAAGCTACAGTACAAGGTCATCCACCTGAAGCTAAGCGTGTTTGTGCACAGCCAGCACTTGAATGGGAGACCATCTAGGAACACCTTGGGATGCTGCTGGAAGAGGTGTTGGTGAGGCCAGGAGGAGGCGCATACCCTGTGGTCTGTGTGTCTGGATACTAATGCCCCAGTGCTGTGACGGGGACAAGGTGATGTAAATATGGTGCCATCCTTCAGATGAGATGTAAAGCCGAGGTTCTGACTCTCTCTCTGGGCATCTTTTGAAAAGAGTAGAGTTTATCCCAATGTCCTGGCTCAATTGCCCTTCACAGCCTTCCCAATTCTGGCCCCTTAATCACCCGTCGGGTCTAATTGGTTGTCTCTCTCTCTGTCTCTCAACCCTTCACCACCTAATAGCTAAGCTGGTTACAGCCAATAAGTGCCAAGAAGGAAAGGTGCTTTGTGATCGTACCTTTTCACTGGCTCTCTGCAAGAAACTGGTCATTAAAACATCATTAGTACATTAGAGCAATCTAGATGAGAACAGGCCATTCAGCCCAAAAAAGGCCACCAGTCCTATTCACTTAATTCTTCTAAAATAACATCAAGTCGAGTTTTGAAAGTCTCTGATGTCCTACTGTCTACCACACTACTTGGTTGCTTATACCATGTGTCTATGGTTCTCCTAATGTTTGTGTAAAATTTACCCTTAAGACGTTTCCAACTGTGATTTCGCGTTCTTAATGAACTCACTTTAAATTCACAGTATTGATCCACTGGACTAATTCCCTTCATAATTTTAAACACTTCAGTCATGTCACCCTCTTAATCTTCTTTTGCTTAAACTGTAAAGACTCAGTTCTTGTCATTTTTCCTCCTAACTCATCCCCTGTAGCCCTGGAATCAGCCCAGTTGCTCTTCGCTGGACCTTTTCCAGTGCTGCGTTGTCCTTTTTGTAGCCTGGACACCAATACTGCACACAGAACTCCAGATGAGGCCTCACCAGAGCATTATAAAGCTTGAGCTTAACCTCCTTGGATTTGAACTCCACATGTCATGCTATATAACCTGACATCATCAAATGCCAGAAACATTCCTCAATCACTTTTGAAGATGACAGCTGGCTGCATGAATTGTGCGATCATTGATGAAGATGGCTGTCTAAGGTTTACTTGGCTTACAGATTTCCAAATGTCAAATCAACACTAAGGACTGAAGAGTACATTCAGCTAATTATCACATACTAACACTGCTCAATGCTAATCACACTTTGCATTATATTTTATATTTAGTAACTATACTCTCTTACTTTAATTCCATCTTTTTATATAATTTTTCTATGATCCCCCCCCCCCCCCCCCCCAATGTCCATGAATGTGCACATAAGATTTCAGGCGCAGTGTTGGGTGGCTTGATCCCTACCTAGGTTTCTAGGTTTTTTACTTTAAAATTTAAAAACTTTTTCTATACATGACATCGTACATACAGTATAGTAACACTGACTGAGGCTACCGGGGACCTCGATCACGATCAGTCTGAACTCGTTCGCAGTCTGTAGAGTGCAGACCCCTAGCAGCTGGACTGGCACTGCAGTGGCAGCCACCTCACTGGCTGGCAGCAGCGTCGTCTTTCCCTTAAATGTTGCTTGCACTTGACTCCCCCAACTCTCTTAACTTCGCCACGTGATTGGCTGCAGGGCAGCGGGAAAGGAAATCCAGGCCACCTGTTTGGCTGGCTCGCACACCACCCCTTCCCCTAAAACTAGCAATACCGAGTGTCCCACTGACTGGCGGCACTATTAGTATGCCTTCAGCTTCAGTGTGCGTGCCTGCTCTCAAGATCCAATTCACAAGCACAACTGCACTAAATTTAATGAGGAGGAATACAAATAAATGTTACTTTTGATTTTAACACTACATATATTACATCCAAATTGTATTATGGGATACAATCATTTACTGCTGAATTCTGCTCTGCACCTGTGATATTTCTATCGCACTATTATATTGTAATGAGGGTTACTTTTGTTCTGTTCTGTGTATTGTATTGACAACTTTTCTTTTGACACCCACTGCACGCCCAACTTACCTGGAAAGGGGTCTCTTTTTGAACTGCCTTTCCTGAGGTTTCTTCCATTTTCCCCCCCCCCCTACAAGGGTTTTTTTTTTTTTTTTTGGGAGTTTTTCCTCGTCTTCTTAAAGAGTCAAGGCTGGGGGGCTGTCAAAAGGCAGGGCCTGTTAAAGCCCATTGCGGCACTTTCTATGAGATTTTGGGCTACACAAAAGTAAATTGAATTGCATTGTATAATACCAGCAAGTAAATGAGTACAAATCAGTTTAAAACCGACTTTGAGTTTTAAGTTCTCTGAGCTTTTGTGTGTAAAATTTGGGTTTATTTGAGCGTGAGAGCTTGAGACTCGGCTGCCAACCCTGTTCGGGAATACTTGTGACTTATGATAAATGTAAAACATTCATTCTCGTTTAATTTACCATAAGTCACATTCCCTTCATACTTTTCTTGAAATTTTTTGGCAGTGGATTTCCTGCTCTGTGTTTGCTCAGGTTGATGATATTCAACTTTCTGTCATAATGCATACCGTGCCCCAGGTTCCAGAATAGGCCTAGTAGGACCACTGTTAAGTCTTTCTTGTGACACCAAAAACAAAATGGTGAACAAACGGTCCTACAGACATGAACCCACTTCTGCACCACTTATAACCTATAACCCAGACGCTGCCACACATATGCTAGTACTGTCCTTCCCCTGAATGCTCACATGTGAATCACTGAATGAATGTCTCAGTTTTAACATATTATAAGAAGGAATCTTTACATGCAAGTCTTACAATTTGAGATGACTGAGTAAAGCACAGGACTCCCACCCTTATACTTATTTCTAAACTTGTTACATAAAATGTCTGCCCCAAAAATGAATTCAGTGCATATCTGTATATCTTGAATCAGAGTCACTTAAAAATTTAGCCATTCTGTTACTTCAGTCCATCCAGCTAACCTGTTTATCCAGTTCAAGGCCGAGGAGAGCCGTCATCTTAACAAGCAGCAATGGGTGCATGATAAACCAGTCCGAGATGGGACACCAGTCTTATCTCAAACACACTCACACACACATTTATTACACTCAAAGGGCCGATTGTGAAGAGCCAAGAGTCTAAGTTTATACAAATTAAAAAGTGCACTGGTGACCAGAACCAACCAGACTTCTGAAACCTACTAATTCAGCAACGGGCCTCATAAACTGAGGGGCCTGTCACAGATTATTAACTATATTAAATTAAAACAATGCTTTAAAAGACATTTTTAAACATTAGAGATAAGAGAAAGTTACACACACGCCAAAAAAAAAAAAATCATCTGGGAGCGTCGCTTCCTGGATTGTAATGCCAGAGGAGACATTGCTGCAGGCCATTACCCCTTGTCACCCTTCAACTGGAACCACAGAGAATGCCAAAAATGAAATGTAGACCAGTCTTTCTGGCAACAGGTCAAAAGTTAAACAAAAACAAAAAAAAGTCAGCGTGAGACGGAATTAGAGGCACACCGACTGCATGACGTGTCAATTTCAACACTGCTGCAACTGTACCTGGAATGACAGGTAGGGAAGGTTTGGCTGACTTTTGTTCAGTTCAATTTTGAGAGTTTCTTCCTCCTCCACATCTCAGGAAGGGCATCAAGCACAAATTATATGCAAAAGTGATGTCATTTGTTTAAATAATTAAAAAAAAAAGGAAATGGAGGAAGTGTAATAGTTAAAATATAAAATTACCCAGGTGGCGTCTCATTATTCTACAACAGGAGTTCTTAACAATAAAGGCGGATTTAAAATGGATAAATGGTGTTGCGTTAGCAGCTACCTTCACCAATGTTACCACAACAGAAACCTATTTATATATTAATAACGCTACACAATGTTTAACCCACACCTGTGCCAGTTTTCAACCAAGCATTCCAACTGTGCAAAATGATTATTATTGTGATAGGCCCCAGCTACCCTGAGACCCTTCCCTGGATAACTCGCTTAAGAAAATGGAGGGGTGGCTGCATGGAAGCCCACAAGTGCTACTCTAAGCTACAGAGCAGCAGCAACAACAGTTAGGATTCTTGGACAAAGAAATGGCTACTTTACAATATGGTACATGTTAAGTTGCTTTAGAAATTAATAATTTCCCACACTATAGGGATAATAATGTTGATAATTTAGGAAATGTTACTGACTGTGTCTAGGTTACATACAACGTATATACAAAAAGGCACTGATACAGCGCACCCACCACATGACAAACCAACTCAGGATTCCAGATTAGGACAGTTGCAACCCTGCAATGGGTGACACCTCAGCACCACACTGGAACAGTGTGAGGCTCTTAATGGTGGCTGGAGTGCCAATTCTGCCACCAACCCCCAGGTTTTTCCTTGCAGGTTGGAGGGCCTACATGCAGGTCTGGATGTAGAGTAATGTCATAAACAAGGACCAGGTTAAGGGTCTTGCTCAAGGGCCCAACAGAGTAAAGTCACTTTTGGCGTTTTATGGGATTCGAACCGGCAACCTTCCGATTGCCAGCACAGATCCCTAGCCTCAGAGCCAATATACAAAAACAGTGTTGGAAATTTGCAAAAATGTAATGGAGTGAATTACTTCCACTTTAACTTTGCAATCCATTACAATTCAAACTGAAAAGTATTGTAGTTACTTCAGATAAGAAAGACAGAAGTTTCAAGGTGAAGTCAAATGACACGTTGATTGTGGTGCTGGAGAGTAGCGGACGCATGCAAGAAGAGAAATGTCATAATACACTGGAACCTCGGTTTGCGAGCATAATTTGTTCCGGACACATGCTCGCAGTCCAAAGCACTCGTATATCAAAGTGAATTTCCCCATAAAAGAAATAACGGAAACTCAGATGATTCGTTCCACAACCCAAAACTATTCAAATAAAAATGATTAATACAAAATATAAAGTAAAAATACATAAAACAAATTAACCTGCACTTTACCTTTGAAAAGAATCATGGCTGGTGGGAGTGAGTTTCTAAACTCTTGTGGAATTCCACCCAACGGGACGACACGCGGAACAGCGTCCCAAAGCAATCGCAGTCTGTAGCAGTTCGCCGTAAAAGCGAATCCGAAAAGATCGCGGACATGCTATAAGCTCCTCCCGTCGATGGGTGATACGAGGAACAAGGAATATTATAAATGCGTAGGGCACAGTACTACTTGGCCTCGACCCTGCCTGACTGCTGTGTCTGTGTATAGGAAAGTGGCAGATCCCGCTACAATAAATAACCGCGCTGTTGCTGTTTCAAGCTGAATAAAGCTGGTGTTGCTAAAGTACTGAGACTCAGCTTTGTGTTTTGGGTGCAAGACGGGGATTCGCACGTGCACGCGCACACACACACACACACACACACACACACAGAGTCACAATGCTGTAGTAAACAGTATACGCTTGTACGGGTGTTGACTATATGAGTGAGGCACGCCGACTCAGACGGAGAATAGGAGATGACTGCCCACAAGCGAGAGATAAAGAGAGAGAAGAACCATCAGCTCAGTTGTGATCAATTGACGCTCAGCAGACAAAGCGTATACATACTACTCATATTGCAAGACCTCGCTCGTTTATCAAGTCAAAATTTACTAAAAATTTTAGCTTGTCTTGCAAAACACTCGTAAACCAAGTTACTCGCAAACCGAGGTTCCACTGTACTTCATACAAATGATTAGATTAGGTAAACTCTACTATTCCCATGAGGACATTTAAATGCGTACAGCAGTAGAAAACATAAAAAACAAGGATACAGCCTCACAGGACAAATAATACATTCAATTAATCAATCGATAAATAAAAATAAACTTAACATGTACATGGGGTAGAAGAACTGAATTGCCCGCTAGCTGTGGGCAGAAAAGACCCCGCAATATTAGCCTAAGAACCTATGAAAAAGATGGAAGGATAAACACCATAGGTCCCTATTCTACGATGGTACATACAGGGTGAGTCAAAATTATGTTAACTCTAAAGGTTCTGCTATGTATATACTTGTATACAATTTATGTGCCAGATATGGTTACATGTGTTGAACATGATGGCGAACAGTCTTGAGACATTCCTGTAAGTCATCTTGCACATATAACGTATGTGAATTTCCCCTTGGGATTAATAAAGTATCTATCTATTTGTGAAAAAATTGGTTCCGCCACGCAAATGTTAACATAATTTTGACTCACCGTGTACAATCTTACTCTACTAAAATTAAAAAGATGTCTCATCCTCTTGACGCTTTCTGCATGAACTTTACGGACTGTCGCTGCTGCCCTGGATTACGGGTTGGAACAGCTCATCTCCTTACATTATTTGTGTGTTCTTCAGCCTCCAGAATTCACTTGAACATTCTCCATGGAAGCCTGCACTTAACACTTAAGACGTGAAAAGGAGACTAAATTAAAAGTACACTAATCAAATCCCACCTAAGATACCCATGGAACACAATTGGAGAATGGCACCAGGCGGGCAACACTTTCCTCTGCCACTGCCACTAGTCAACCATGATCATGGTGTGTGACCTGTGTAGTGGATGACAATGACATGAGTAAGCACTCAGTGTGCCCCGAGGTTGAACGTTTCGTCACTAGTGTCCCGTGCTTTACTCAGTCATCTCAAACGGCATGACTGCATATAAAACTGACATATTAATTAGATGATTCATATAATTGAACAGATTATTAGTGATATACTATACAGCTCCAAAGTTTAGCTTCCATATACAGGGTGAGTTAAAATTATGTTAACATTTGAATGGCGGAAACAATTTATTCACAAAAAACATACTTCATATGTGCAAGATGATTTACAGGAATGTCTCAACCTGTTTGCCATCATGTTCACAACACAAAAACCAACGAGCAACAGTATCATTTAAAGCCTGGTGACACATTTCCCAGGGAATTAGATGATACCACAATCCGTATTCTGTGCTTCAGGTCATGAACTTTCCTGCTATACACACATGCGCTCCATCACCATACCCCATAACCAGAAATCACAGGGTGTCAAATCAGAGGAGTGTGGAGGCCATGGCAATGGTCCACCATGAACTATCCATCAACCTGGAAAGGTGTGGTCGAGATAAAAAATAATCCATTAGTGTTAACATAATTTTGCCTCACCCTGTATATTTAGACTTCTGCTTACAGTGTTGCTGTATAAAATGTTCACAAAAAATGGTGTGCATTTGTTTTAAATTTTGAATTCTGATTTATGACACGTGCAAAGCCCATTAGCCTCCTTGACCAATCCACCTTTCTGAGCCGCTATGGTGAGTGTGGTCTAACTGCACATCTTAAGAGTCAATAAGCTTTAGTAAAATATTGTACTCAGGGGCCTAAAGGGAAAATGGGCTTCACTTTTAAAGAAGAAAAATCCATACACTGTAAGATGTTTGTTTTCTGTGTTGAAATCAATAATGCACCAACCTGCCTTGTGTGGTTTGAATCCTTGACCAGAGGGGACTGGGCGGTCTCGTGGCCTGGAACCCTTACAGATTTTATTTTTTTCTCCAGCCTTCTGGAGTTTTTTTTTGTTTTTCCTGTCCACCCTGGCCATCGGACCTTACTCCTTTCTATGTTAACTAATGTTGTCTTATTTTAATTTCTTATTTTGTCTTTTATTTTTCTTCTCTTCATTATGTAAAGCACTTTGAGCTACTTTTTGCATGAAAATGTGCTATATAAATAAATGTTGTTGTTGTTGACACTTAAAAGTTTGATGGTTAGCGTCTTGTGGAAAACCACATCAAAAGGTTTGTAAAAGTCACGATAAATTTCATCAGCGGTGCAATGGCCACGTCATCTTTTTTTGTTGCTTCTTCATAAAATCCAAGCATCCGACTGTTAGTCCATCTGTACTAGAGGGCTTCCATTAAAAATTACAAGATGATACAGGCTATGATAGGTGGCTTGTCATTAATTACACACACCAATCTCCTGGAGGACTCGAGGTCAGGACCTGGGAACTGCACATGTGGAGTTTGCGTGTTGTTCTTCCTCTCACATCACAAACACTTACATGTGAGGTGAACTGCAAATTTTAAACTGACACATCATACGTGAACACATTGAACGCGTCTTGCAGTAAGCTTGTCTTTCACCCTGGATTTCTGGGAAATTATACCAGAAACCAGAACCAGACCACCTTGGTCTGGTTAAAGGAGTCAGAAAACGGATAGAAAAAAGAAATACGCTGTCTGCTACTGGTGATTTATTTCTCTTTAGCTCTTTTCATTTGTGCCGCCTATCACAATTACTGACCAACATTTTTTTAATATGATTTTAAGACTGCGGTAGCTAATGAGAAAGTTATGCCTCTTTAATGTGAAAGCTTCATAAAACTATCTACATTTATGACTTAGATTTACTTCCATTAACAATATCCTGTAAACAAATGAAAACAATCCACAATACCCTCCCTGATAAAGAAGTCAGTCTCAAATTTTGAGGTCACTTCCCTTCATAAGATGGTGATGACTCCATCTACTGCCATTAAATGTGTGACTGACACAGACTCTGAGCGAACAGCTTTATACAGGGTGATTCAAAAAGACTCATCCGTTTTCAAAATGATTTATTTCACTTGTAAATCATTATAGAACAATGCAGTAAATTGTACATGGTTAAGGTGAGCATAAAGATAATTCTGTAATTTTACAAGTGCTCAATGGGGCCTCCTGCAGCGGTACGAACAACATCAACCGCTTTGTCTTCTTCATTCTTGCGGGTGCTCCGGTTAGGGGTTGCCACAGTGGATCATCTTTTTCCATCTCTTCCTGTCCTCGTCATCTTGTTCTGTCACACCCATCACCTGCATGTCCTCTCTCACCACATCCATAAACCTTCTCTTAGGCCTTCCTCTTGCCTGGCAGCTCTATCCTTAGTACCCTTCTCCCAATATACCCAGCATTTCTCCTCTGCACATGTCCAAACCAACGCAATCTTGCATCTTTGTCTCCCAACCATCCAACTTGAGCTGACCCTCTAATGTCCTCATTTCTAATCCTGTCCATCCTCGTCACACCCAATGCAAATCTTAGCATCTTTAACTCTGGCACCTCCTGCTCTGTCTCCTGCTTTCTGGTCAGTGCCACCGTCTCCAGCCCATATAACATAGCTGGTCACACTACTGTCCTGTAGACCTTCCCTTTCACTCTTGCTGATACCCGTTTGTCACTAATCACTCCAGACACTCTCCTCCAGCCACTCCACCTGCCTGTACTCTCTTGTTCACCTCTCTTCCACACTCCCTGTTACTCTGTACTGTTGCTCCCAAGTATTTAAACTCATCCACCTTCGCCAACTCTACTCCCGGCATCCTCACCATTCCACTCACGGACAACATCAACGCGACAGTCAAATTCATTCCATACTCAATTGAGCATTTCGGGTGTCACTGTACCCGCAGCTCTTTTAATGCGATTTCGGAGATCATCCAGTGTTGTTGGGAGTGGTGGCACATAAACAGCATCCTTAACGTACCCTCTCTAAAAAAGAGCTGGTGATCTTGTGGGCCAGAAGTGGAGTGCCAAATCATGGGCTCAGTTGCACAGTTATGATGGATTTATTGAAGTGGAGAACGCAAAACGCTTTCTGCTCAGGGGTCTCCATCTCCTCGCACAATGAAGGGCGCCATCTTCCAGTGACAGTCAGAAACTCTATGACCTCCTCTTTCAATTGGTATGTGATTGGTTCCTAGGCGCCTCACGGTTATGAAAAAATGTGGCTCTTTGAAATGGGATGAATCTTTTGGAATCAACCTGTGGTTTGACTATTTATCTTAATGTCGTTCGCAGCCAAACAGAAGTCACACGCTTCTGTGAGTGAAAGCTCAGATGACAATATGGTGCTCCTGGCACAAGATGCAGGGATGCCAAAAGACAACACCTTCATTTAATTTACACATAATCTCTTGGTAAAATGTATAACCATTTAGAGGCAAATTAACATTTAAATTAGCGCTCATTTCTAAACTCGTGGATCAAACAATAGTCTAATAGCTCCACTGACCAGAGCTTCATTGGGTCACTGAGTGTATGAGGTCCCTACATTCGTTTTTCCCGGGTACTCAGATTCAACTAAAATCAATGATGTCACATGTGATGAAGACCATGGAGCGGCTGCTACTTCACCACGCCCTCGACCCTCAGCAGTTCACATACCAGGAGGAGGTGGGAGTGGAGGACGCCATCATTTATATGTTACACCGATCCCTATCCCACTTGCACAGAGGCAGTGGAGCAGTAAGAATTATGTTCCTGGACTTCTCTAGCGCCTTCAACACCATCCAACCTCTACTCCTTAGGGACAAGATGACAGAGATGGGAGTAGATTCATACCTGGTAGCATGGATCATGGACTATCTTACAGACAGACCTCAGTATGTGCGTCTCAGGAACTGCAGGTCTGACATTGTGGTCAGCAGCACAGGAGCACCGCAGGGGACTGTACTTTCTCTGGTCCTGTTCAGCCTATATACAGTACATCAGACTTCCAATACAACTCGGAGTCCTGCCACGTGCAAAAGTTCGCTGACGACACTGCTATCATGGGCTGCATCAGGAGTGGGCAGGAGGAGGAGTATAGGAACCTAATCAAGGACTTTGTTAAATGGTGCAACTCAAACCACCTACACCTGAACACCAGCAACACCAAGGAGCTGGTGGTGGATTTCAGGAGGACCAGTCCCCTCATGGACCTTGTGATTATCAGATGTGACTGTGTGCAGACCTATAAATACCTGGGAGTGGAGCTGGATGATAAATTGGACTGGACTGCCAATACTGATGCTCTGTGTAAGAAAGGACAGAGCAGACTATACTTCCTTAGAAGACTGGCATCCTTCAACATCTGCAATAAGATGCTGCAGATGTTCTATCAGATGGTTGTGGCGAGCGCCCTCTTCTACGCGGTGGTGTGCTGGGGAGGCAGCATGAAGAAGAGGGACGCCTCATGCCTGGTCAAACTGGTGAGGAAGGCAGGCTCTATTGTAGGCATGGAGCTGGACAGTTTAACATCTGTGGCAGAGCGACGGGCGCTGAGCAGGCTCCTGTCAATTATGGAGAATCCACGGCATCCACTGAACAGGATCATCTCCAGACAGAGGAGCAGCTTCAGCGACAGACTGCTGTCACCGTCCTGCTCCACTGACAGACTGAGGAGATCGTTCCTCCCCCACACTATGCGACTCTACAGTTCCACTCTGGATGGGTAAACATTAACATTATACAAAGTTATTGTCTGTTATACCTGCATTTTTATCATTCTTTAATTTAACATTGTTTTCTATCAATATGCTGCTGCTGGAGTATGTGAATTTCCCCTTGGGATTAATAAAGTATCTATCTATTAGGTGACTTCTTGCTGTGGGGTATGTCAGGATTTGCCAACCACAGTTGGCGATTCTGTTGCCAGCCCATGCTAATTTAAACAACAGAAAATTGCTGTCCATGTCACATTTATCAACAGAGTGCCGATCTTCAAGACCAGTTGTGCTCACCCCTTTCTCTGATAGTCAATAGCATGCTGCCTGACAAAGCCTGTGCTATACGAAGGGTTACCAGCTACGCCGACTTCCGCTGCAACCTCTAACCCCATTTTTTTTTTTTATTCATTCTGTTGTGGTATGTAAAACACGAGACATCAAACAGATGAGCTTCTCCTCTTAGTGAGGTCCAAAAAACCCAGATTCCTTACTACATTAAATGGAGGGGCATTCATTGGTTTTCATGCACAGAGTCCTCCTCACAATTAAAGACAAGATCAAATCTGTTTGATTTTATTGAAACTAAGATGCAACTAGCTGGAATGGGCTGTTGGGTATGTCACATTAGGAGACTGACCTTCATAGGAGTGTGCCACCGACTGCCTCCAACTCACTCAACATTATGTAAATGAAGACTATGAGTAAGAATTGCTGGAAAAGTCACGTGATGTGACACAGACATTACACACTCCACACACTAATAAAAAAGGTTATTTGGCTCCTCCAATTTGGAAAAGTGTCGGTGTTTGCTTGAGTGTGGCCTGTGATGGTCCAAAAAAAAAAAAAAAAAAATCTGATGAGAACGGGCTATTCAGCCCAACAAAGCACCCCAATGCCATCCACGTAAGCCCTTCCTAATAACCAAGTTGAGCGTTGACTGTCCCGCTACCACACTATTTGGGTAACTTATTCCACGTGCCTATGGTTGTCTGTGTGAAGAAAAACTTCCCCAACGTTTGCGAGAAATTTACCCTTAAAAGTTTTCATAATGTGTGTCCCTGTGTTCTTCATCCATCCATCCTCTTCCGCTTATCCGAGGTAGGGTCGCGGGGGCAGCAGCTTGAGCAGAGATGCCCAGACTTCCCTCTCCCCGGCCTCGTCTTCTAGCTCTTCCGGGAGAATCCCGAGGCGTTCCCAGGCCAGCCGGGAGACATAGTCCCTCCAGCATGTCCTGGGTCTTCCCCGGGGCCTCCTCCCGGTTGGACGTGCCTGGAACACTTCACCAGGGTGGAGTGCAGGAGGCATCCTGATCAGATGCCCGAGCCACCTCATCTGACTCCTCTCGACGCGGAGGAGCAGCGGCTCTACTCTGAGCCCCTCCCAGATGACTGAGCTTCTCACCCTATCTTTAAGGGAGAGCCCAGACACCCTGCGGAGAAAACTCATTTCAGTCGCTTGTATTCACAATCTCGTTCTTTCGGTCACTACCCATAGCTCATGACCATAGGTGAGGGCAGGAACATAGATCAACTGGTAAACTGAGAGCTTTGCCTTATGGCTCAGCTCCTTTTTCACCACGACAGACCGATGCAGAGCCTGCATCGCTGCGGACGCCGCACCAATCCGCCTGTCAATCTCACGCTCCATTCTTCCCTCACTCGTGAACAAGACCCCGAGATACTTGAACTCCTCCACTTGGGGCAGGGTCTCGCTCCCAACCCTGAGAGGGCACTCCACCCTTTTCCGGCTGAGGACCATGGTCTCGGATTTGGAGGTGCTGATTCTCATCCCAGCCACTTCACACTCCGCTGCGAACCGATCCAGAGAGAGCTGAAGATCACAGACTGATGAAGCAAACAGGACAACATCATCTGCAAAAAGCAGTGACCCTGTGTTCTTGTTAAACTCATTTTAAAAGTAACAGTCTGGATCCACTGCTCGAATTCCTTTCCAATCCTAATTCCTGATTAAATCTTGCCTGAAGAACGAGTTGTCTCGAAAGCAGGCATATTGGAATCTTTCTAGTTAGCCAATCTAAGGGGTCATTTTGCTTACCTTCTCACTACATCCATAATGGCTAACACAGTACAACACCCTAATACTCGAATTCCTTTCATGATTTTAAACACTCCAGTCATGTCACCTCCTTTTGTTTAAACTGGAAAGGTTCAATTCCTCCACTCTTTTCTCATAACGCATACTCTGCAGCACAGGAATCAGTCTAGCCGCTCTTCTCTGGACTTTTTCTAGTTCTGCTAGGTCTTTTTTGAAGGCCATAGACCAAAACTGCCTGCCGTACTCCAGGTGAGGCCCCACTAGTGTGTTAATAAAGCTTAAGTATAACCTCCTTTGACTTGTACTCCACACACTGTGCTACACATTCTGTTAGCCTTCTTTGTCACTTCTGTCCACTGTCTGGATGTAGAGAATGATGAGTCCACTATAGATAGGTGCTTTCCCACTCAGGAACATTTCCCACCACAGGAACTCAAGCCATTTGTAGTCCCTGGTACTTTTCTAGTTCCTACTCCAGGGTATGTACTCTTTGTTCAACCAGGAATCATCATGGTTGGGGCTCTGATGAAGAATTGTGTGGAATGGCTGGCTGACCGACCGACCGGCACTGATGCCAACTTACAAATCTTTTAAGTACTTTGGAGAGTTAATGATGAAGATGGAGTGCCGCATCACTCTTCATAGCTGCCTCCCTGGTGCACTGCATCAAAGCAATAACCCCCATGTGAAGTTGCTATCACTCCAAAGCAGTAAGGTGGGGGTGTCGACCCTGAACCGCAGAAAATACCTCACTTCGTACAGCATCACTCTTCATTGCATTTCACGTGTTTTGCATAAAGGTTACAGTTTCTGGCCCAGGTCCTACATCAAACAGGAACTCGCTGGTTCCAAAAGACAAAGATGCTGCAGTGGGAAAACGTCTTCAGTGTCCCAGGTCCTCCTCATAAGGGTTACTTTCAAATTTAGGAGCTCCATTTTTACTTCCTATGTGTAACACTAAACCTTTACTTACATTAAATTTCATCTGCCCAAACTGTACTGTATACTACAGAAATCCCTCTGTTATGATTCAACAGATTCTAGATTATCGGCTATACACATAGCCTGGTATCATCTGCAAACTTTATTATTATTAGGCAAACACCTTTATCCAAGGTGGCCTATAACCAGGGCTGGCACCACCATTAAGGTGAATTAGGCATTCACCTAGGGCGCAGATCATACTAGTCAGTAGTTGGGAGCAGGCGTGGATTGCACTTTGCCGCACCCACCACACGATGAACAACCCGGATTGCCCATAAGTGGGGGGTAAAAAACCCAGACGGACAGGTTAGATGCTGAACAGTCAGTTTACGCACTAATAAGCTTGGCCTAGGGTGCAAAAATAACCTGGCACTGGCACTGCTTATATCATACAAGATAAAATTGTTGACAATTCTTTTGTTTATTTATCCAAATGGAGCCTGGGCAGCAGAAGCGGTTACCAAGTGTCAGTAATAGGACTTGAACCCACAACCTCAGGGCTTGAAATCCAAAGTCACACCGCACTGCTTGCCTAACCATAAAACTTAACTAGCTTGTTGCTAATATTGATACCCAGATCATCTCTGTATATTAAAAACAGCAATGGCCCCTGTACTTGATTTTGCTGGGAAAGGTCCCAGTTCCCTGTAAATTATATATGTACAGAAACTAAATGGCGGTGTGGCTCTGCAAAAAAATGTCACCTTAAAAAAAATTACATAAAGCAATGGAGTACCAAATAGTGTTTCCCACATTAATGCACTTAATCTAATTGACAGCCGCAGCTAGACACAGCCTATACTCAGCTTTGGTACCCCATCAGCTATATAAACAGGGGTCCTTGTCTTGTCCTTTCTGCTACTGAGGCAGACTCTGACTCCCTGGGACAAGTGGTTTCAAAAGGAAAGATGGCACTTGCTGAGTCAAACACTTCGGTATACATGAAAATGTTCTTTTACTAAAGGTGTACACTTGAACGTGGGTATACGAGCAGGTTATGGGACCCTTGCGCACACCGTACAAGACTTAGGTGAACACAGCCACCACCAAGACATGGTGCAGTTTTGGATTAGGTTACTAGGCGTGTGCGTCGGGGATGTTGGGGCTAATATCCTCACACCCTAGGCTTCACCGAAACCCCCAGAGTGTCATCTTGCAAAGCAACGTGACTTTGTCAGCTGACCGGTGAATAAGACTCAAGAAATTACACGCACAATTAGTACCGATGACAAAAACGCTAACACAGGGATGACTGCCGAGCAATTTTAAACCACACTGCATGGTTAAAACATTAGTTAAAAAACGTGTTCGATAATTCATCACAATGTGAGAAAAATTAATTTGCCTAGACATAAAACTTTTTCCCACCCCCATAAAGCAAAACCAAACAAGAAAGGCAGTGTGGGCTACCTGTTGGAAACACACGTAATAAATATAATGTACTCAATATGAGGTAGGTGCGCAAAAATACCCCCCCCCCTTTTTTTCCGTTAAGATTAGCTGAACTACCCCCCACCCCCCGATCCCCTCTTCGGGTGCGTCTCGAACCGTCCCTTACCTCAACTGGTCCGGTCGAAGGTGAGCCTCTTCCTGGTATCCTGTCCGTTTCGATGATAACAACATGAGGGTGGGAGGGGGATAGAGAGGTGCAGGAGGGAAGAGGGGGGAAATAATTCTCAGAAAAGCGCCCCCCTTTCCTCTGAAGAAAACACGCACACACCGACAGTGCAGAGAATGTGTCGATGCCGATGGAGACTCCCCCAAGCGAGGGCCCGCCGTGGGAACCCCTCCTCCGAATACAACTACTGCGGCCCTCCGCTCTTTTCTGACCCCACACCGATCTATATGGCCATCCCGAAGGCTTGTTTACTTATCGTTTGGATTCGCCTCCCGTCTCCCGAACCGAAACCCGGAAATAGAAACTCCTCGGAGGGACAGAGCAAGAGCGGAGGAAAAAAAAAACACACAAAATGGAGGCGAGGTTTGCGTGAAGGGGGCGGAGTCAAGTTGGAGCGTTTGCGTTCGACGTCATCACATGAAACAGGTGCAGCCTCGTCGCCATCTTGGTAAGGACATTCCCTTTTGCACGGCAGTTGGCAGGAGATGCTGGGCGGTTAGCGCTGCAGTCTCACTCGGAACTAAAGCGACCTCCCTTCGAAGTTATATCTTAAGTTAAATCTTCTAGCATTGTTATACCATGGAAGACCCAAAGAGTGTCTGATTTAAAGAGAACATGCCGTAGAGCTGAGCGTAAATGGAGGAAAACTAAACTAACTATTGACTATGAAATATTAAAAGTTAAAATAACAGAATACAATAACACAGTCCGTCTTGAGAGGCGCTGCTATTTCTCTAAGCTTATAAATAACAATGCTAGTAATCCCAGAGTCTTATTTTCGACAATTGATCATCTGTTAAACCCAGGTAACTCAAAGGAATGCCTCCTAAGTACTTCCAGTAAAACCTGTGAGGCTATCGCTGTATTTTTCAATCAAAAAATTAATGATATTAGAAATAACATAGTATATCTCCCCAACACTAAGGATCCTCCTAAACCCCAGTACCCCATAATAAACAAATTAAAGTCTTTCACTAGGATAGATTTACCTGATTTACATAAAATAATTTCTCAAATGAGACCCTCCACCTGTGCCCTTGACCCAATACCAACAAATTTTTTCAAAGAAGTATCGGACGTGCTTAGTGATAATGTCCTTGACATAGTAAATTCGTCATTAGATATGGGGGTCTTCCCAGACTGTCTTAAGACTGCGGTAGTTAAACCCCTACTTAAGAAAAATAATCTCGATCCCTCTGCTCTTGAAAATTATAGACCCATCTCTAACCTGCCTTTCTTAAGTAAAATTCTAGAGAAGGCAGTCATTATACAGTTAAATGAGCACCTCAATAAACATGCTATTCTTGATAAATTTCAGTCAGGTTTTAGAACAAATCACAGCACAGAAACTGCACTCGTTAAAGTAGTAAATGACTTGCGGGTAAATGCAGACAGAGGCCATTTATCTGTTCTCATCCTCTTAGATCTGAGTGCCGCATTTGACACCATTGATCATAATATTCTTAAGAATCGCCTTAGTCAATGGGTAGGCCTCTCTGGCAGTGTCTTAAATTGGTTTGAATCCTACCTGGCAGGGAGAAAATTCTTTGTTAGTTGTGGTAATTATAACTCAAAGACACATGATATTCTATATGGTGTTCCACAAGGCTCTATCCTGGGTCCACTGCTCTTCTCAATCTACATGCTTCCATTAGGTCAGATTATCTCAGGGCACAACGTGAGCTACCACAGCTATGCTGATGACACACAGCTGTATTTATCAATAGCACCTGATGACCCCAAATCTTTTGATTCGCTAACACAATGTCTTACTTGTATCTCAGAATGGATGAATAGTAACTTTCTCAAATTAAATAAAGAAAAAACCGAAATCTTAGTGATTGGCAATAATGGACACAATGAGGCTATTAGAAATAAACTGGATGCATTAGGATTAAAAGTCAAATCGGAGGTAAAAAGCTTAGGGGTAACCGTTGATTGTAATCTGAATTTTAAATCGCATATTAATCAGATCACTAGGACAGCATTTTTTCACCTAAGAAACATAGCAAAAGTTAGACCTCTTATATCATCGAAAGATGCAGAGAAATTAGTTCATGCGTTTGTTTTCAGTCGGCTAGATTACTGTAACGCACTCCTCTCAGGACTACCCAAAAAAGACATCAATCGTTTGCAATTAGTGCAGAATGCAGCTGCTAGAATCCTTACCAGGAAAAGAAAATCCGAACACATTTCTCCAGTTTTGATGTCACTACACTGGTTACCTGTGTCATTCAGAATTGACTTTAAAATTCTGCTTATGGTTTATAAAGCTTTAAATAATCTCGCCCTGGCTTATATATCGGAATGTCTGACACCTTATATTCCAAATCGTAACCTCAGATCCTCAACTGAATGTCTCCTTAGAATTCCAAGAGCAAAACTTAAAAGAAGTGGTGAGGTGGCCTTCTGCTGTTATGTACCTAAAATCTGGAATAGCCTGCCAGTAGGAATTCGCCAGGCTAATACAGTGGAGCACTTTAAAAAACTACTGAAAACACATTACTGTAACATGGCCTTCTCATAACTTCACTGTAATTTAATCCTGATACTCTGTATATCTAATTTATTATAATAACTATTCATTCAAAATCTGTACTAACCCCTGCTCTCTCTTCTGTTTCCTTTTCCGGTGTCCTGTTGGTGGTGGCGTGCGCCACCACCATCTACCCAAAGCACCATGATGTTCCAACAATGATGGATGGATTAAAAGCCAGAAGTCTGTATGACCATCAGCATCAAGTGACTCCGTGAAAAGCCCGAACTACAAAGAGGACTATTTCATTTATGTTAGGTAGAATGCCCAGAGGGGACTGGGCGGTCTCGTGGCCTGGAACCCCTACAGATTTTATTTTTTTCTGCAGCCTTCTGGAGTTTTTTTTTGTTTTTTCTGTCCACCCTGGCCATTGGACCTTACTCCTTTCTATGTTAATTAATGTTGTCTTATTTTAATTTCTTATTTTGTCTTTTATTTTTCTTCTCTTCATTATGTAAAGCACTTTGAGCTACTTTTTGCATGAAAATGTGCTATATAAATAAATGTTGTTGTTGTTGTTATATGGAGAAGGTGGATCAAGCCTATCGTCCCCACATAGAAGTGGGAAAAGATGAAGAGGAGGAACAAGAAGAAGTCTTGGTGGAAGTAAGAACCCTAGCAGCAGAGTTCTGATCGGACTTCACTTTGTTAAGAACAGACTTTGAAAGACCAAACAAGGCATTATACTAGTCTATAGATGTAATAACCATACGGGATAACCAGTTTGAATCTGTTAAAGTCAAAAATGGTCGAAATCAGGCTAAAGTTCATAAATAATAAACTTTATACTAAAATGTGGAACAAATGACAGAGATGAATCAAATTAACACTCGGCTGAAGTCTGAACAAGGATACCATCAACATGGCCGGATTAAGGTGGGTGCTAATGATGCTGCAGCATTAGGCCCAATCCTTAAATAGGCCCAGATGAAAATAGACAAGAATTTTCCGGAAGCTGAACAGTTTTCCTTTTCTATTTTAACCTCAAAATAATTCTTAGAATGAAATTTGGAGTCCGAGTTTCGGATGCCTAGACACAGCATTACTTATTATACAGTTACTATTGTTCTTTGCGCTGTGACGTAACTATAACGTCGTTGTGTTCATTGTTAACCGAAGATTTCAAGTTAATGCTATCAATTTTACGTTAAACAGTTTACTTAGTAATTTAGCTGCGTTTTTTGCAATATCTTGGGGATTCTTGCCACTTTATTATTGTTCGGTAAGTGCCACGTAGTAAGTTTTTCACCTTGAAAGTTAGTTGTGCAGTAAAAATGGATGGCTATTTAAATGGTTATCTGTAAAGGTAAAACTAAAAGCCGGCCCATGGGCCAGGCATGGATGTTTAGAATTTTTTAAATCCTCAACAGGATTCTGGTCTATTATGAAATTTAAATCGTGGACAAATTTTTACCCCTGAACTGAGTCACTTTGACCCAATGTCTCTGCAAATTCATTTTTTCTTACTCTGTTTTCGTAAATGAATTTCAAAATTCTGTGTATTTCATTGTTAGGTTTTCACGTGACGTTACATAGTTTGATGTTAATTTTCGAGTTGTTGCAATACTACGTCATTATTATTATTAATGTTCAATAAAGGCTGGCTGGTTGGGTCACAAGCAATTAAGGCTCCTTGGTTGGTCTGAGTGCACATGTACAGTGAGTGTCGAATGCACATGCACCAATGCCAAGAAAAAATAGGCCTTTTTTGCGCTGCAGCATCAGGCCCAATTTCGTCTTAATCCAGCCCTGACCATCAACTAATAATGTAAAATGACCCATCTTAGCCAACTGAGACTTTTTCACAGTCAGTTGTTTCACTATTTAATTTTTAAAAACTGTATGTCGCAACTTGAAAACATTCAGACAAGCAATCCATATTACTAACCGAGAATGCTAAACCGGATGATGGACGCAGGCACATCCGGCAATGGGCCGTAGCTGCAAAAAGACGTACTGCGCTAGCTGCAAAAAGACGTACTGCGCAGGCGCAAAAAGAGTCCGCGAGAGTCGGCTGAGGAGCCGAGAAAGGCGGACGAAAGAGGGCGAGAGAGGCGGATGAGGGGCCGCGAGAGGCGGACAAGACCACAGAAAAAAGGAGTGAGCACAGGAAAAATGGAGAAATGAGGAAACGCAGGCAAGCACGAAACACATTGCACACGAAACTAGACCCAAAAAAAAAAAAAAGACGCTCGCGCACAACAGCAAGGCACCCCCCCCCCCCCCCCCCCATACAGGCACCGGACGGGACACACACCAAGAGGGGGATTCAACAAGCCCATGGAACACAAAAAAAAGAACACAAAACCACCCCACAGACCCTACAAGCAAGGGACGGGACACACACAAACAGGGGGATTCAACAAGACACAGGAACACAAAAAGAAAGAAGACGCTCGCGCGACAACAATCCTCAACCCCCCCCCCCCCCACACACACACATCCATAAGAAGTGACACCCAAAGCCACATATTCTAAAGTGAACATCAACACCTTCACACTAGACAGCATAGGTGTCAGCATTGGTGGATCTCCTTACAATAAAGCACTATTAAGCGTTCAACTGCAGAAAAGGAAACATATTAACAGTGACTGCGATCCTCCTTATTACTTATCCATATTTCGCATGCTGAGAAAGAAACAAGTCATAAATACACGGTCACGGGTACAAAACGAAAAGGAAAGGATAACAGGAACAAACACACTAACACGAAAGAAACAACAAAATAGACGGCTATGCAGCATAGGTGGATCTCATTACAATAAGGCACTATTAACCGTTCAACCGCAGAAAAGGCTCCATATTAACAGTGAGTGCAATACTCCTTATTACTTATCCATATTTCTAAAAGAAAAAATGACTCGACTCCAAAAACGCAAAGCTCAACTAAAGCTTCTAACTAACGATGTACCTAAAAGTAAAACTTTATGAACTGCATTAGATCCTACAATAGTTCATTTAATATGCACAAATCTACATCCTAGATCCACATGACGCAAACTATCAATCAAAGTGCTGCATCGCAACAGGCACGGATTCAAAACGAAACACCTCCCGTCTCAAACATACGTTGATGGCAGCGAAGGCTACAACGGGCTTCTCACACAGCACAGGCAAATCGATTACAGCTCCAAAACAACACGTCCCAAATACTACACATGCAACAACGCGCCTCTCAAACGGCACAAGCAAAACATACACCAGGAAAATTCATTCGGATTAATGAATGTCATTTGCAATCATTGTCATTCAGTTCACTTCCCTGAAGAAACAACTGGCAATACAAGTTATACATTTACACGTTGTTGTCAAAAGGGTCAAATTAGACTGCCTTCTTTACATTCATATACTGAATATCTACAGAAGCTTATAACTGATGATGTACCTGAAAGTGAAATCTTTATCAACTACATTAGATCCTACAAATCGGAATCCACTATGAACATTAACGGTGGCACTGCACGTGACATCCGTCTTGAAAAAATGTTTATTGATGAATGTTCAATGGCATGAACAAACGTTTATGAATAATAATATTCGATTTGGAGGAAAGGTACTTTTATGAGGAGGAGATTTTAGACAGTGATTAGCTATTCTTCCAGATGCCATGCACTCACGTATTGTTCAGTGCACCTTAAAATACGCAGACAATTGGCATTGCTTTCAAAACATACAGTTAGTAAAAAAGATACGATGTCCAGAACCAGATCATAACAATTGCTTATTACAACTGAGAGATGGTACACTCACCAATACAGATGGACTTCAGCGACATATTATTACAATTCCTCAAGCCTTTATCTGCGACGACTTAGTTACAGAGAGATTTGGAACAGCAATCTCATTAGACCAAATGCCCCTTTTAACACAACGCACTATATTATGTCCAAAAAATATTAATGTGGAAAACATAAATACCCAAGTCATTCCATTACTTCCTGGAAAGACACAACTCTTTCTAAGCTCTGACAAACTTGACTCTGATCACAACAATAACCATCTTAAATGACCTTACAAGTTCTGCGCTGGAATTACCTTTTACACTTAAACGGCGTGTACAAAGAAATTTTCAAATAAACCTTTACACTGTGCCACACACTTTATTGTTTGCTTTCTATTTGCATCATCTACACCGTCACACTATTCTATATCTCATTCATACATCACGCTCTTTGTCATTCCCAACACCAGGGGTTGGCGAGCGAAGCGAGCAGGGGGCGGAGCCCCCTAGTAAGAACAGAAGGTGGAAGCAATGTGGATGTTTTTGCACATTTTTTCTTGTGCGGTTATAGGATTTCTCACACTATCCTGGTTTAAGTTCAAAGATGTATGCATGTCATAAATGGGCCAGTTTGAATATGAACAGTAATACTACTAATAATAATGCATTTTATTTGAATAGTACCTTTCCCATGCTCAAATTCATAATAAAGAACAACAGCAGCATATGCAACGTTAGGTACAAATAATACAGTATGTGATGGTGCACGTTGGCGGGCATCCCAGTCAGGATGGGGCAAGGTTCCTTACCTGGATGGAAGGCCAGCCCTACAATGGTACAAGAAACCGAGTGAAGATCATCCTTCCTCAGAAGATGCCAGTGTGGCAGTGGGTACACTGGTATTCCAGCAGAGTTGAACCAAGGAACAATACCCAACCAACATGCCAGTGTAGTTGAAGGTCAGGAGGAGACGACCTGGCAGGATTCCATGCTCTCCCAACACACTAGGTGAAAGCCTCCCTTGGCGACACTACCTATTACAGGCATGCTAGCAACAGGACAGCATTGTTGGGTGCCGGGAGTGCTGCCAGGGGGTGCTGCAGGGATTCGTCATCCCTAATTGACCCAGAATTGCTCCTATTGGGCTATATCCTAGCACTTGCAGTACCCCCAGGTCCAAGATAAACGAGAACACTCAACTCTATCCAGGCAAGCCCTGACTCACTAAGAATGTGTACATGAAATCTGTGACTGAAAATACTGGAAAAATCATGTAATGTGACAGGGCCTTTAAGTGAAGTGGTAAACCCAGAGATAAACCAACAAAAACACGTGGACAATGTGCAAAGTCCACATTGTCGGTGACCTGACCAGGATCTGAGCTGCCCCTCCCTGACCTGTGAAACAGCAGCACTAACTGCTGCACCACAGTGCTACCATGTTATCTCATTTCAATCCAAAAAAACTCACAACGTTTACAGCTCAGTGAAGTGCCAGTCCTAAAACACCAAATGCTAAAGAAGACCCTGCCTTGTACATAATGCTGGACCTGTAGAGACATCTGGGAAAAGATTTAAATGCTATGATTCAACAATCCTGGGAAGAAACCAAGATATTCAATGCAGAAAAGCTCACTGGGTTTCCTAAAGTTGGCAAAAACAAAACACTTGGTGAGCGAACGATAAGTCGGAAATTGTGTAAGCGTTTCAATTTTATAACAATAAGGCTCAGTCATCCAAGACTGTTTTAACTTTGAGAACTGAGAAAAGCGCTATATAAATGTAACGAATTATTATTATTATTATTATTATTATTATTAACTGGCCTTCTACTCAGACAGATGCCATTTACCTAAAAAAGAGCAAAGTCACCAAAATAGTAAAACAAACACAAAGATCTAAATAAACCCGGATTTAACCACTCATTCTGTATTTCCTTTATCAGAAAAACCTCTCACACATCTGCTAGAATTTCACATTTCTTTAGCATAAATAAGTTGAAATGTGCCACTTGTCTTCTTATCCAAAATGGTTGCCATGATGTTACATGGAAGGCAATGGTGCACATGACATTTCAAAGCTGAGACTCAGTAGTTTGCAATGAGTTTCCAGTGACATTACTATCCAAATGTATTAGCGGAATAAGTTTGCTTTTGAACCCTGACTGTTTCCAACAATTGTTTTCTACTGTGGATTCAGGGCATAGATGGATAGATAGATATGAAAGGCACTATATAATAGATGGATATTATATTAGTTAGTTCTGGCGCCGCCGAGAGTGGCAGCCTTTTCAGCAGCTCCGTGTAATGTGAATTTCCCCTTGGGATTAATAAAGTATCTATCTATCTATCTATCTATCTATCTATCTATCTATCTATCTATCTATCTATCTATCTATCTATCTATCTATCTATCTATCTATCTATCGATAGCTAGAGCAATAGATGGATATAAATGGTACAATATAATAGATGGATACATAGGAAAGACACTATATAATAGGTAGGTAGATAGAAAGACAGATAGATAGGAAAGACAAAATATGATAGATTGATAGGTCAGGTTTTTAAGGCCAGCATTGATGTACAGAGCTGAGACACGGGCAGTAAAGGGAGTGCAGGAGAGAAAGCCAAGGGAGAGAAAGGCATCAGACCCGGAAAATATTTCTCAGGAGGAGGGATGGACATCCTGACCAGGAATTCCATACCCAGGTGGGAGGCCCCAGGGAATTGGAAGAGCATCCCATCCTGACCAGATATGTTTTAAGGATCTTCCCTGGTCAGGATAAAAGAAGAGGACAGGGAAGGACTATCTCTGAGGCGTATTTAATTACCCCAGGTGTTAGATGGTAGCAGCCCCCCATATTGGTGCCCATTTGGGAACCAGCAGGGAATGCTGGGAGTTGTAGTCCGGCAAAACAACCATTCTGGGGTCCATGGGTGTGGCAAGGGGGCGCTGCAGGGAAATGTGCACCCCAATTTATGGGACTTCCGTATGACCCAGAAGTACTTCCATCTGGCAGTAACCCTGGCACTGAAAGTATTCCCAGGTCATCAATAACAGGGACCGCACTCCCTTACCCAGGCGAGTCTCAGCTAGGAGGAAGGAAGGCAACGCTCGACTGGAGGAAGGCAGTGCAGTGGTGAGAAGGAGAGGAATTGTGTGGAGATTGTAAAAGTGATTACTTGAACCTGTGCTTTGTGTTTTTTGTCAACTTTTGAAGGTAATTGTAGTTAACAAACCATCTGCTGTTTGAACCCGGGACTGTGTTCATGTGATAGGGCTGACATCCCGGTTCCATCACAGGGCACTTATACAAAAGGTCAAGTTGAGGAGCATGCACTGGTACAACGCGTTGCCACACCCACCACATGACGAAACAGCTCAGGATCCTGGTTGGCAACCCCCCAGGCAGACACGCAGTCCAGTCCCACCCTCCAGAAATGACCCTCTATCTGCCGCAGCCAGGTGTTACGTGGGCGACCTCTTGGCCTGGTCCACCTGCTCGGGTCCTCAACAATGAGTCAGAACACCCTGAGGGAATCACACCACATGGCTGACGCTCCCTCATGATGCAGGTCATGTGCCTCATTCGGGACTCTGTGAGCAACACAAAGTCAAACCAGCAGGACCCAAGGATTCTATGAAGAGACACCAAAGGAGTCCAGACTTCGGCTCAGGTCACTGCATTGCGTCCATGTCTCACAACCATATAGCAAGACAGGAAGCACCAGGACTCTAAAGACTTGGACCGTCATCCTGTTGAAAAGATATCAGGAGTGCCCTTTCCAGTGACCTCAGGACCCCCCCATGCCCTCCCAATCCATCTACTGTCTTCATAGGAAGAATCACCAGAGACATGAATCTCACTGCCAAAGACACAAATAAAGAGTCTTAAATCTTAAGTATAGCTGTGATGGTCAGGTGTCCACAAACCTTTGTCCATACAGTGTATCTTTTCAGTCTCCTCAAGGATTCCAATTTATTTTGGACTCCTCGTAACTCCTTCAGCTCATAAAGAACAGACATCAGTGCTGGCAGCAAACGTCAACAAGCTGCTCCTCCGTTTGTCCAGCTCCAAACACTCACTTTCCTTCTTTCCTTGCAGTGGCCATTGTTCCTCACTCTATTGTGTCATCGTGTACTTTGTCCATTACCAGCTAACTCCTGCAGACACGAGCGTCCAAAGCTGCGTCCGGCGATCCACTATGATAAACTCAGACCTGCCATAGTAAGATGCGGAGTCCCCTGTCTGAGTCACTGGGGGTGTCACATCACACAGGTGACGGCACCAGGCAGACGGCTCAACTGTCTGTCTACACTTCGCTTTGATTTTCTTAAGATTATGCAAATGAAGGCTATGACTGGAAATCGTGGGAAAATTTATGTTGTGTGACGTCCGGCCAAAAAGAGGTGCATTTGCATATCTGACGCTGAGCCAAGTCCTTGTAAAGGACGCCTCTCGCCTCCTCTTCTCTCCTATTCATGCTTTTCATGCAGAGCACATCAAGGCGAAGCCAAGGCTTGGACGGCATCCAGTTTAGGGCGTCTGAAGATTCCATTTATGCAGTCACTGCTTGGTGTCGTTTCCTGGGCCTCATGGGATCACTAGAGGGATGCGATTGGAATGAGACAAACAACCTCCAAATCTGAAATCTCTGGGCTTGCAGTCTTCAGGTTAGAGAAGTATGGCGGTCCAAAGTGAAGGAGATCTAACACCTCGGGGTCTCGTTTGTGGGCGAGTTTGACAACAGATTGATTCAGCTTCGGCATGGTGGGTGTTTCACTAAAGTGGGACGTGTGCAGGTTAGGAGGCAATTATGAGGCTTACCAACAGACTGGGGCAGACAGTTGGTAGTACTTTGGGGGGTTAATCTTCTCATGTGGTTACAGTCAGCATGGTCAATCAACACTTTGATGGACTAGGACCTATCCAGGATTATGTCCTGCCTTGCACCCAATGCTGCTGGGACCCTAGTGACCCTTCATGGAGGTGGACAGTTGATAATAATCGGCAATCAGTGTGTCCCTGGTCTAAGCCTAAGATAATGGCCTTATATATGCATGTGCCCACTACAAGTGAACTTTTATGTTGCGTATTAGGAGCCCTTCACGTTCTGCACACTTCATCGTGTTGCAGGCTTCATTTTAAATGGACAAATCTGCCCATTAGATGTGTCCAGGACTTGACTGGACTCCTCCTGTGGCAGACTGAATTGTCATGAATGTGTGTCAAAGGGTCCCCTCCAAGTTCCTCCCAGGTATGTGATATCACCCTGAACTGAGACAGGGCAACTGACACTGCCCCTGCCGTTCCCTGGGCCATAAGAGCGTGACCACCCAGAAGAAGGCGGCACTTCCTATCTAAGCAACCCGAGCAAAAGAGCCCCACATCAGAACGAGTGTAAGAAGTTTATATGTTTAATATGTCACTGTGCTTTATACGAAAAATATTTTATAAATCTGCTTCTTCTCACATGTACAGCTAACACAAAGCCCGATTTAGCACACAGGGGTTCATCATTTAGAACTGCTAGGCAAGCATTAGAAGACAAGAAAGGGACAACTGCGAAATGGAAATTGTACTATTTCTGTGTGACAGAGTCAGCATGACATTGGATCTTCTTCTCCTTGTTTGGAATGGCATGACTCACCTAAGTGGGGGGCCTGCACATGAAGAAAGGGTATAAAACCTTGGAACATTGCCCAGCACACCTTTGAAGCCGACGGACGGATGGGAGATAACGTCATCCGATCCTGAAAATCCTTCCAGCGCAGCGATGAAAATGGCAGACTACACATTGAGCTCCCACTTCGGTGAAAAGTCTTGTCATTGGCTTCCTCGTCTGTTATGCCGCGTAAATCGTCATTAAAGAAAGCTAAGTTATTTATCCTATGTGATTTCTTACTGCCGTATCACTAAGGGAGGGGTATCACCTTTTAATATTATATCTATATCGTTTTGGGATAACTTAAGACGCCGCAATTAAAAAAGAACTTATTCCAACCAGGGAGCTAGTGCCCCCTGCTGGAAAACAACGAGTAAACAAGCCACTAAGAACGACTGAGCCACATTGCTATGGGGAGGCAGTTTCTGCTTTTTTTGAGTGTCTGCATGTGCTATTTTTGTTTAAAAACCTTAAGTAAACAGGGGGTGGATGGGTTGTCACCCCAACAATTTACTTGCGTATCAGCTTGTCATTCCCTCGGACGACCACACCATCTTTAAGAAAGTTTATATAGAAGGTGCCACAATTCACACTGCATGCCATGAGAAAAAAACAGCAAGGAACTCTCTGTAGACACCTATAAAAGAGTTGACAGCCATCAGAAAGGTTTACCTATTTATTAAAAAATCCAAAATTGAAATCTCTCATTCTGCCCCCTCGCTGTGGCACTCCAGATGTTGCTCAGGTATTTCCTGTTTGCTGTAATTCTCCTTGAGATGTTTCTAGAACTTGACTGGAGTCCACCTGTGGGCAAACTGAATTGACCGGACGTTATTTAGAAAGGCACACATGTGGCTGAGCGTATAGAAGACCCCACAATTCACACTGCATGACAGGACAGAAACCAGGCCATGAAGACCAAGGAACTGCTTGTTAACCTTCATGATCAGATTGCGACAAGGCAGAGATCAGCGTGAGGGCATCAAACCATCTGTAAAGCTTTGAGTCTTTCCAGTGGCCTCAAGAAGTTTGGGACCACCAGGAGTCTTTGCGGAGTTGGCCATTTGGTTACAACTGAGTAGCCAGGCAAGAAGAACCTCAGTTATGGAGGCGAACCAGACCCCTATGGCTACACCAGACCCCTAGGATTACACTAAGAATGCTTCAGAAGTTCTCTGAAGGGGCGGCATGGTGGCGCAGTGGGTAGCGCTGCTGCCTCGCAGTTGGGAGATCTGGGGACCTGGGTTCGATTCCCGGGTCCTCCCTGCGTGGAGTTTGCATGTTCTCCCCGTGTCTGCGTGGGTTTCCTCCGGGCGCTCCGGTTTCCTCCCACATTCCAAAGACATGCAGGTTAGGTGGATTGGCGATTCTAAATTGGCCCTAGTGTGTGCTTGGTGTGTGGGTGTGTTTGTGTGTGTCCTGCGGTGGGTTGGCACCCTGCCCAGGATTGGTTCCTGCCTTGTGCCCTGTGTTGGCTGGGATTGGCTCCAGCAGACCCCCGTGACCCTGTGTTCGGATTCAGCGGGTTGGAAAATGGATGGATGGAGTTCTCTGAAGGACCAAGGAACTGCTTGTAGACCCCTATGATCAAACTGTGGTGAGGCACAGATCAGGGCGAGGAGATCAAACCATCTGCAAAGCTTTGAGTCTTACCAGTGATCTCAAGAGGTTTGGGACCACCAGGACTCTTTGTAGAGTTGGCCATTCGGTTACAACTGAGTAGCCAGGCAAGAAGAACCTCAGTTGGGGAGGTGAACCAGACCCCAATGAAGTCCTCTGAAGCATCCAAGGAACTGCTTGTAGACCCCCTTGATCAAACTATCATGAGGCTGAGATCAGGGCAAGGACATCAAACCATCTGCAAAGCTCTGAGTCTTCGCAGTGGCCTCAAGAGGTTTGAGACCACCAGGACTCTTTGCTGAGTTGGCCATTCGGTTACAACTTAGTAGCCAGGCAAAAAGAACCTCGGTCAGGGAGGTGAACCAGACCCCTGTGGTTACACTAAAAGCACTTCAGAAGTCCTCTAAAGGACCAGGGAACTGCTTGAATAGAAAAATGTATCCTTGAAATTGGCAATCTTTACGTATTAGAAAAGAATTATAAGCACATGAAAAAAATAAATACTATATACTATAGTAAAGTAAGCTTTAAGATGTAAGAGTTAGGATTAATAAGACTTATACCTACATATTTTTATTATTCTGTATGAGCTAGAAACCAACAATAGTTCATTAAGCCAAAGGTTAGACGTGCAGGAGAGCTGGAGAAAGATGGGCCCCTCGCATAGAGAGAGAACGTGAACTCTGTGGCTGTAAATAATGGTAGTAAGGAAAGGCCTTGTCAAACACAAATGATGGACAGAGAGGGGTTTGACACTCCTCAGCTAAGAAATGTTGGTAGAGTTAATTAGAGGCAGGACTGGAGCAGTGAAATGCTAGGAGTCAGATGAGGATGAATAATGGCTTGTATGATAAGAATTGTAATAAATGTAAGAGATGCTCTATGGCTGCTCACTCATTGCCATCTGTAGTGAGTCTGTATGTGCGCCATACGATCCTGCTGCCTGTCCCGAGACTCCGAGTGCCTTCACTGGGGCTGAGAGTGTTGGTAGCAGCCTGTTTCTGCACTTGTAGACCCCCATGATCAAATTTTGGTGAGGGTGAGGAGATGAAACCATTTCTAAAGCTTGTCTTCTGAAGGACCAAGGAACTGCTTGTAGACCCCCATGATCAAACTGTGGTGAGGCAGAGATCAGGGCAAGGAAATGAAACCAATCGCAAAGCTTTTGAGTGTTCCAAGATTAACAGACCGACATGGAGATCATAGTGGGTGCTTATCACATGACAGCACATGCAAATGCACGCTAACTAATACAATTTGGAACAGTTTGACCTTTTAGTTTTGTCTTACGACTTTTATTTTTTTTTATAAACTTTAGGGGTGGGTGATTTTGGTCCTGATGATTTATTTACCTTCAGACCCCGGTGTGTTTCCTGACAACATGACACACTCCTCTCCTGGTCTCTGCTTTATCAGCCTTGGTGGTTCTCCTTCTTATTTACACAAACTTTCGATCTCCCAGTTTTGGCCTTCTGATCTCGACTCTTGGCCTTTTTCTTTCTTTCTTTCTTTCTTTCTTTCTTTCTTTCTTTCTTTCTTTCTTTCTTTCTTTCTTTCTTTCTTTCTTTCTTTCTTTCTTTGTCGTGCTGTTTCCACCATAATGCAGGAGAAATGAGTCACCCGAGCAGATGGAGCTCTCAGTCAGCTCGTCTGGCTAAGATGGTTGAAGTCCTGAGGTCACTCAGCCCGGGAGCTGAGGAGAAACAGCTCACGGTGGAAGTGATGGCCATGTAAAAAGAACCTGGGGGTCTCATTTATAAAACTGGATTCAACTGTGAAAATATGTGCAAGGCGAAAAAAAGAAAATGAGTATGGCCAAAAATTTTAAATCTTACACAATCTACCCTTTATCATTCACGATCACGTTGTAAATATGGATACGGTAAACGCCTGTCGAACGCCGCTCTGAAACATCCATATATGGCGTGTGCTATTGAACCTCATACATAGGCAATCACAATGTTGCAGAACTTCATTGGTCGGTAGAGCAGACACTCCCACCTGCTGCATCGAGACCCCGCCCCCTGTATTCAAAAGCATCTGGCTGTGCGTCACAACTGAGGGTGCAAGATCATGCGTGGCATTATAGCGCCTTTTCTCTGCGCTCTGGTGGTCAGGGAAAAGCATAAGATGCCAGCGTCTGAGCAAGTAGTCGCTCCCGTCTGTCAAACGTAATGAAGGGATTTCTGTCACAATGAATAGTTCAGGCCTTATGAAAAATGGAGGGTTCAGCCAGTTACTTTACCAACAAGCCAGCCACCACGTGCAGCACCGTCTTGTCTGATCAAAGCTACTTTGTCTCAAAATAAATGAATCACCGAGACATGACAGTTGTCAGTCACATCTGGGCATCACACATGACTTAGATAGATAGATAGATAGATAGATAGATAGATAGATAGATAGATAGATAGATAGATAGATAGATAGATAGATAGATAGATAGATAGATAGATACTTTATTAATCCCAATAGGAAATTCACATTCTCCAGCAGCAGCATACTGATACAATAAATAATATTAAATTAAAGACTGATAATAATGCAGGTGAAAAACAGACAATAACTTTGTATAATGTTAACATTTACCCCCTGGGTGGAATTGAAGAGTCGCATAGTTTGGGGGAGGAACGATCTCCTCAGTCTGTCAGTGGAGCAGGACGGTGACAGCAGTCTGTCGCTGAAGCTGCTCTTCTGTCTGGAGATGATCCTGTTCAGTGGATGTAGTGGATTCTCCATAATTGATAGGAGCCTGCTGAGCGCCCGTCGCTCTGCCACAGATGTTAAACTGTCCAGCTCCATGCCAACAATAGAGCCTGCCTTCCTCACCAGTTTGTCCAGACGTGAGGTGTCTTTCCTCTTTATGCTGCCTCCCCAGCACACCACCGCGTAGAAGAGGGCGCTCGCCACAACTGTCTGATAGAACATCTGCAGCATCTTATTGCAGATGTTGAAGGATGCCAGCCTTCTAAGGCAGTATAACCGGCTCTGTCCTTTCTTGCACAGCGCATCAGTATTGGCAGTCCAGTCTAATTTATCGTCCAGCTGCACTCCCAGGTATTTATAGGTCTGCACCATCTGCACACAGTCACCTCTGATGATCACTGGGTCTATGAGGGGTCTGGACCTCCTAAAATCCACCACCAGCTCCTTGGTTTGGCTGGTGTTCAGTTGTAGGTGGTTTGAGTCGCACCATTTATCAAAGTCCTTGATTAGATTCCTATACTCCTCCTCCTGCCCACTCCTGATGCAGCCCACGATAGCAGTGTCATCAGTGGCAGGACTCCGAGTTGTATTGGAAGTCTGATGTATATAGGCTGAACAGGACCGGGGAAAGTACAGTCCCCTGTGGCGCTCCTGTGCTGCTGACCACAATGTCAGACCTGCAGTTCCCGAGACGCACATACTGAGGTCTGTCTGTAAGATAGTCAACAACAACAAAAGTGAGTACACCACTAAATGAAAAATTGTCCCCAATTAGCCATTTTTCTCTCCCCGGTGTCATGTGACTCGTTAGTGTTACAAGGTCTCAGGTGTGTTACATTTGGTGTTCTCGCTCTCATACTGCTCACTGGAAGTTCAACACGGCACCTCATGGCAAAGAACTCTCTGAGGATCTAAAAACAAGAATTGTTGCGCTACATAAAGATGGCCTCGGCTATAAGAAGATTGCCAACACCCTGAAACTGAGCTGTAGCACGGTGGCCAGGACCATACAGCAGTGTAACAGGACAGGTTTCACTCAGAACAGGCCTCGCCATGGTTGACCAAAGAAGTTGAGTGCACGTGCTCGTCGTCATATCCAGAGATTGTCTTTTGAAATAGACGTATGAGTGCTGCCAGCATTGCTGCAGAGGTTGAAGGGGTGGGGGGGTCAGCCTGTCAGTGCTCAGACCATACGCCCGCCGCACACGGCATCAAATTGGTCGTCCCAGAAGGAAGCCTCTTCTAAAGATGATGCACAAGAAAGCCCGCAAACTGTTTGCTGAAGACAAGCAGGCTAAGGACATGGATTACTGGAACCTGTGGTCTGATGAGACCAAGATAAACTTAGTTGGTTCAGATGGTGTCAAGTGTGTGTGGCGGCAACCAGGTGAGGAGTACAAGGACAAGTGTGTCTTGACTACAGTCAAGCATGGTGGTGGGAGTGTCATGGTTTGGGGCTGCATGAGTGCTGCCGGCACTGGGGAGCTACAGTTTATTGAGGGAACCATGAATGCCAACATGTACTGTGACGTACTGGAGCAGAGCGTGATCCCATCTCTTCAGAAACTGGACCACAGGGCAGTATTCCAACATGATAACGACCCCAAACACACCTCCAAGACGACCACTGCCTTGCTAAATAAACTGAGGGTAAAGGTGCTGGACTGGCCAAGCATGTCTCCAGACCTAAACCCTACTGACCATCTGTGGGGAAGGTGGAGGAGCGCAAAGGTCTCTAACATCCACCAGCTCCGTGATGTCGTCATGGAGGAGTGAAAGAGGATTCCAGTGGCAACTTGTGAAGCTCTAGTGAACTCCATGCCCAAGAGAGTCAAGGCAGTGCTGGAAAATAATGGTGGTTACACAAAATATTAACACTTTGGGCACAATTTGGACATTTTTCACTTAGGGGTGTACTCACTTTTGTTGCAAGCGGTTTAGACATTAATGGTTGTGTGTTGAGTTATTTTGAGGGGACAGCAAATTTACACTGTTATACAAGCTGTACACGGACTACTTTACATTGGAGCAATGTGTCGTATCTTCAGTGTTGTCTCATGAAAAGATCTAATAAAATATTTACAAAAATGTGAGGGGTGTACTCACTTTTGTGAGACACACTCTCTCTCTCTCTCTCTCTCTATATATATATATATACTGTGGTGGGTTGGCACCCTGCCCAGGATTGGTTCCTGCCTTGTGCCCTGTGTTGGCTGGGATTGGCTCCAGCAGACCCTGTGACACCCTGTGTTCGGATTCAGCGGGTTGGATAATGGGTGGATGGATATATATATACTAGACTAGCTGTACTAGCTATATAATATAGACTAGCTGTACCCCGTGGCTTCGCCCACATAGTAATGAAACAGGACAAACTTTTTAAAATCAATAGACGTTGGCACTGTATCTGATCGTATTCAGCTCTGACGGGAAAGCGTTCCCCGCGTGGGAAGAAAAGCACATGGCCGTGATATCTCTGGCAATCAGCAGCTACCCTCTAAAACACACGGAGCCCTGATCTCTCTGTCTGAAACGTCAAACGTTACTCCTTAACAATCTGTAGATGATAATGTCAGCTGAACAAACAGGTATCGCTAGCTAAGCGGAGGCGAGGTGCGCTCCAACACGTGGCGAGACGCAGACCAACTCGAACAGAGGCTGGCGAGTGAACGAGGAAGGCCCCGCCCTCCTGCTCTCAGCCCACAGCCAGTCTTGTTGGATTTGCATAAATGAATCGGTACCGCAAGCGAACTATGGCACTTAGCGCGATGAGAGAAGTCGCAAAGTCAACCGGAAAGTTCAAGCCAGTTATACAAAACAACCAGATCTAAATCCGTTAAGTAATTCTCTCGTGAAAAGCGGACAAACCTACAAAGAGAATGCACTTGGACCACGAAATTTTTAAAACCGTTTCTTAGCGAGCACCTATGGGCCAAGGGTAACCTACATTCCAAATTTCAAGTCCCAAGTCCTCATGATTCGGGAAATTTCGTGATGAGTGAGTCAGTGGTATTTTGCTTTTATATGAATATAGATAGTTACATGTCAACTTCTTAATCAGCCACCAGATGGCGCTTCAGTAAACGTTCCGAGCGTCAACGGGATAACATACATGCAAGACCACAAGATTGTTACAGTCTTCTTTATATGAGTATTGTAATATTAATTAATGATAATATCCAAGTGACTATGGCATAACTTTATTTTGTTTGTTGATTAATCTGTCGAAAGCACCTTGAGTTGCAAGTAAATGTATGCTAAGGTGCTAAATAAATAACATGTATTATCATTATTATTATTATTATTACTAGCGGGCTCCGTAGCCCTGTTCAGTTCGCTTGCCCACCCCCAGGTTTGTTTTACCGGATATACAATTTAAAGAGATTGTTATTTTCATGGGATTTGTTACATATGCATTATTTTCACTTTTACTTTACAACTTTTGTAAAAACAATATTTGGAATTAACTTTTCTTCAAGATCGCATTGAATTTTGATTCCGTGTTTGGACTTTCATCGCGACAACACAACGTATCAGGTGAATATCGTTTCTTTCTCTCTAATAAATAAAACGACTTTCTCGAATGTTTGTCCATGCTCTTCGCTTTGTCCTTGATGTGTCGTCTAGAACGTATAAAATTATTATTATTTTTATTAATTTTTATTGTAATCATTCCATACAAATAGATCAATTTATAACCAAACAAAATTGAAGACAAATCAATCCCCACCCCTGAGAAGGAGAGCTTAGCTAAAGGAGAATTGCTTAGGGCTTTTTAATAAGACAACAATAAGCAAAAGAAAGGGAGAAATAAATATATATATAAATAAGAGATGGGGCAGGGTATTAAATGCGGTAATAGTTATTTCTCTTATTCTAACATAATATTGATTAGATCCTACCAGGTTTTGAAAAAAATTTGTACAGATCCTCTAACTGAGAATTTGATTTTTTCCAATTTCAAATAATATAAAACATCGGTTTCCCACTGACTTATCAGAGGAGAGCGTATAAAATTATTGTCCTGATAAAATTTATAAGAGCTGAGAGTGCACTAAGTGTGTCTGCCAAAAGCATTCACACGACTGAGGTTAGTTGACCGTCGTCTTGTTTGAAAAGAGTTGTAAGTAGGGCGTGACTTGAAAGAATCTCATGTTAAATGTTTCCGTCTCACGGGACTTCATACCGCAACAACGTTTTTGGAATCTTTTACTTCTCGCTGGCAACACGATCTACAAGTCTCCGGTTTAAAGTTTAAATCCGAACAATATATTCGATCTCTTTTCGCTGTTCCGTTATTTCACCGAGTAATAATTTCCATTTGTTTGCGCTAATGTGATCTTTCCTATCCTTTTTTGAACATATTAGAATTCTTTACGACGTTCTACTTTGTCATTTACTCTTTGTCCTTTATTTCTGGCCCCGTGCGTAGTTAAATCTCCTTCTTGCGGGATGTAGAACACCGCTCGCGCTGTGAATTGGGGGCGGGATGAACGCACGCTAAGGAGTTGCGGTCTGATCTTCTGCTGCTGCTGCTGCTGGCGATGTGCCTGTTCTGCTTGTCGCGCAGCACGTCGATCATTTAAAAGCTTGTACAGATGCTGGCCTTTTTTCTCACTGCTTTGTCTCGCGTGACGTCAAAGTGTCTTCCGAGAAGATCAACTCTCATCACCCTCCCAAGATTTTTTTTTATAATAGAGAGACGCAGCATTTTGGAGAAACTGGGAAATAGCGACACCGATCAAAGTTTCTCCAAAATGCTGCAGGAATCAGAGTCGCCAGAAATATACGTCCAACCCAAATCCCCCGTGTCGAGTTTAACTTTTATAAATCCTGACGTTCCTTCCGCACATTTCAAGTCTCCTTTTCTGCGTATGCGAGCTTTACAAACTAGGACTCTGATTACTCAACGTTGGGATTTGCCGCCGCGGGCCTCCACTGTTTTTATTTTTCTTCCTCCCACCCCTACCGCGGCTCGATTTATGTCCTGTCCCTGTGATTCAAGGACATTGTGCAAAACTAAAGTGACAGAACAAATGCAGGTCTCACCCATTATTGCCCCCCAGTTCCTTTCATCCATCCATCCATCCATTATCCAACCCGCTATAGCCTACCTATAGGGTCACGGGGTCTGCTGGAGCCAATCCCAGCTAGCACAGGGCGCAAGGCAGGAAACAAACCCCGGGCAGGGCGCCAGCCCACCGCAGCAGTTCCTTTCATTTTAGGCCAAAGTGGACTCGTGACTCCAGGGACTTTAGGACCGACCTACCCCTTCATTCTTACGGGGCTGAGATACGTGGGAACGAGCAAAGGGGTAACTTAACTGTTTCCCACGTCCTCTCTTTTTGACTCTCTTTATTTTTATTTCCCAGGCTCTGTTTCAGAATTCATTCAGCTAGCGGCCTGTGTGGGGCAGCAAAGTCAAACACACGGCAGCGCCGGCCATGCTGATCTCACAGTGATTCCAGTTTTTCTTCCCTAGGGTTTGATCTTTGATGCACAGGCGTGGACACGGAGATGTGCAGGCTGATGGACACATAGACACTCTGACGGATACACAGAGTCACACACACGGACACACAAAAACCCACCCGGTCGAGGGTCTGTCCTCTCACATAAAGGCGTCCATTTGTGTCAGACCCTCTGAGCAGCAAATCCAGCTGGTGTAGTGCGCCATTGCAGCTCGCTAAAGACATTTAAAGCAGGACATGGCAGACCACCTGCCAGCTAACTTGGTCACACTGTTCTGGCACAACATCAGGCAAATGGGAGATCGAGAGACTTGGTGTGCCGAATAGTGGTGGCTGCTGGAGGTGGTCACACAAGACCAGGGGTCTCCAACTCTGGTCCTGGAGGTCCGCAGTGGCTTCAGGTTTTCATTCTAACCCTTTTCTAAATTGGTGACCAGTTTTTGCTGCTAACTAACTCCTTTTCCTTTCATTTTAATTGACTTGTTTAAGATTTGTTCCCATGAATTTCTTTATCGTACCTCTGAGTTGCTTCATTTCTTTCCTTAAACGGCACCGAAACAGAAATGAATGTAAAGAATTATTATTATTATTATGTGTAGACAGTCACACAGACAAACACAAATAGTCACAAATGGACAGACAGACAGACAGAGAGACAAACATTTCATACCTGGACAGACAGACGTATACAGCGCTAAACACACACACAGCATCATACATGGACTGGCAGACGCAGACAGCATCATGCATGGAAAGACAGACAGACATACACGGAGTCATACATGGACAGACACACAGACACAAACAGAATCATACCTGCGCCAATAAACACACATGTAGACAGAGACACAGTCATACATGGACAGACAAACAGACTGAGAAACAAGCAGTCATACATGGACCATTAGATTCATGGACAAGCAGACAAACACAGAGTCATACACGGACGGATGGACAGATGGACAGACTGATACAGGCACAAACACACCCAGAGTCATACACAGACAAACACAAATAGTCACAGACAGACAAATAAACAGTCATACCTGGACAGACAGATACAGGAGCAAACATCCACGCAGCTAAACATGGTCAGATAGACAGACAGACAAATACAACCAGTCATATGTGGACAGACGGACAGCTACAGAGACAAAGACACACGGAATCCTTTTCCTTTCATTTTAATTGACTTGTTTAAGATTTGTTCCACTGTATTTCTTTATTGTTCCTCTGAGTTGCTTCATTTCTTTCCTTAAACGGCACCCAAACTGAAATGAAATGTGAAGTGAGGGAGCCAACAAAAGACCAACTAAGTCAGGGCCTCAAACGCCAACCAATTTCACTCCAACTGGTTGCTTAATGTTAGGGTTAGGGTTAGGGTTAGCTTGTTGCTGCTCTCATTGTGCAATAGCAGACATTTCTGAAAATTGTTGATTTTCTCTTTTCTAAGAGCTCTGGTCAGATGTTTTGAGGACCTGAGCAGATAAACATTCCTGAGACCTTCATCTTTCTTTATTTTCAGATATTGTATGATGGCCACAGTTTGCTGGTCGTGTTTTTGGCTCATTTTGTATCTCATGATTGTTTGGCTGCTAATTAAGGAAAAAGAAACAATTAAGGGGTCTGAGTCTTCAAGAGCAAATAGATTAAAATGAATTCAAAAAGAAGTTAATTAGCTGCAAAAACAGGTCACTAATTAAGAAAAGGGTTAGAATGAAAACCTGCAGCCACTGCGGCCCTCTGGGACTGGAGTTGGGGACCCCTGCACAATACACTGGAGGACAGTGGTGGACGGCTCTTGCTAACGGTCACCATTGCTCTTGTTTCGCTGTTGTTTTGTTGCTGTGGTGCCGTTCTGTTTCTCTGGCCTTCTCATTTGTTTCTTGTGATTTCAGTGATGGAGGTTGAAATGTCACTACAATGCTGGGTATTGCATTTTTTTCCTTCAGTATGTCACCAACACACAGGGACGGGCGGACAGACAGACAGACATAGAGACAAAGACACACAGGATCATATGTGGCCAGACAGACAGACACAAACAGTTATACTGTAAATAGACAGACAGACAGAGAGGGGAACAAATTCAAACTGTTGTACATCATGAACAGACAGACACAAACACACATGCAGACATACATAGACAGTCACACAGACAAACAGTTGTACATGGGCAGACAGACAGACAGTCATACATGGACCAACAACAACATGGACAGACAGACAGACAAAACCAGAGGCACACATGGATGGACAGACAGACAGACACAAAGACAAACAGAATCATGCCTGGGCCAACAAACACACACATAGACAGACAGACACACAGACAAGCACAGCCATACATTGGCAGACAGACAGACACACAGACAGATCAACAAACAGTCATACATGGACCAAAAGCTACATGGACAGACAGACAGATACAGACAAAAACACACACAGAGTCATACGCAGACAGACACACAGACAGACAAACACAAACAGTCATACGCGGACTGACAGACAGACAGAGAAACAAACAGTCATACATGGACCAACAGAGTCATACATGGATGGACAGACAGACAGACAAATGCAAACAGTCATGGATGGACAGACAGACAGCTACAGAGACAAAGACACACAGAATCCTACCTGGACAGACAGACAGACACACAGAGCCATACGTAGACAGTCACACAGACAAACACAAATAGTCACAAACAGACAGAGAGACAAACATTTCATACCTGGACGGACAGACAGGCGTATACAGCGCTAAACACACACAGCATCATACATGGACTGGCAGACACAGACAGTGTCATGCATGGAAAGACAGACAGACAGACACACACAATCATACCTGAGAATCATACCTGGGCCAATAAACACACATGTAGACAGAGACACAGTCATACATGGACAGACAGAGAAACAAGCAGTCATACATGGACCAAGAGATACATGGACAAGCAGACAAACAGAGTCATACACGGACGGACGGATGGACAGACAAACAGATACAGGCACAAACATACCTAGAGTCATACACAGACAGACACACAGACAAACACAAATAGTCACAGACAGACAGACAGAGAAACAAATAGTCATACCTGGACAGACAGATACAGGAGCAAACATCTACACAACTAAACATGGACAGACAGACAAATGCAACCAGTCATATATGGACACACGGACAGCTACAGAGACAAAGACACACAGAATCCTACCTGGACAGACAGACAGACACAAATAGTCACACACAGACAGACAGACATAGAGACAAACATTTCATACCTGGACAGACAGACATATACAGCGCTAAACACACAGCATCATACATGGACTGACAGACACACAAACATATCAAGAGACCAACACACATGCAGAAGTATGCAAGAACAGACTGATGGGTAAACACACACACACAGATGGACAGACAGACAGACGCCAACCTGCTCATCTATGGAGAGAGCTGCACACACAGAGCCCTACCCAGTTGGACTGACAGACAGCACACACATACGCACACACACACACACCCCTGTTGACAGCCGTCAATGAGACAGAACATTCCTGGGCAGCGAGGGGCGTTCCTCTGTGGCGTAGACGGCCTGTAGCCACACGTCGCTGGCTCATTTCCTGGTTGACGGTGCTCTCCGCCGTTTGTTTTCTTTGTGGCGGAGCCCTGCAGGCTAATGACCCCTTGGAGAAGGTTTAAGGACGCCTCCCACCTCCTGTCAGTCCCACTGATAATTCCGATCTTCCAAGTTACACCAATCCCCACCCCAATCCCAATGGCTTTCACTCCCTTTTATGTTTCATTCAGGGAAATCCACAGCACAAGAGCAGTGGGTGCAGGAGACCTCGCAGGAGTGTGGATGAGTGTTTATCACTGCGTCGTGACAGATCATGAAGGCATGAAGAAAACCGTTCTGCAAAGAAGGAATTGAGGAATGTGTTGAATTTACTCATAAAAATAACAAACATGAGAGGAGGAAACTCAGGAGGGGCAGGGAAGGTGGGCCACAGACAGTTAGGGGCAGCAGCTCTTGAGTGAAGATATAAGGTTACACTAAAAATACAAGAGCGTGGAGCTGGCTGTCTGCATTTAGGCTGCAGCGGTCTGAGGGGTCTGCCTTCTCTCTCCACTTCGATGGCAAAACAACATCAGCAAGACCTGCTTTTGAACCACGTTCACGCCATCCTTGTGTTCTGTAACGCTGTGCACTGTCTCTTGATGGGCTTTTCTTTTATGGCCCCTATGGAAGCGTTGACCACCTCAGAAGCTTTCACAACTTCTTAAGTTCTTCTTTCACAACTGAATAAGACCCTTTAATGGCAAGGTGAAGGCCAATCTCTACATGGTGGTCTACACAAACTACAAATCTAAAATACAAAAGAATTGACGGCCATCAGAAAGTTTTGCCTATTCATTAAAAAAATCCAAAACTGACATCTCTCATTCTGCCCCCTTGCTGTGGCACTCCAGATGTTGCTCAGGTGTTTCCTGTTTGCTCTAATTCTCCTTGGGATGTTTCAAGAACTTGACTGGAGTCCACCTGCGGGCAAACTGAATTGACCGGATGTCATTTAGAAAGGCACACGTGTGGTAGAGCGTACAGAAGACCCCACCAATTGACACTGCATGACAGGACAGAAACCAGGCCATAAAGACCAAGGAACCGCTTGTCAACCTCCATGATCAGATTGCGACAAGGCAGAGATCAGGGCAAGGAGATCAAACCACCTGCAAAAGCTTTGAATCTTCCGGTGGTCCCAAGAAGTTTGGGTCCACAAGAACTCTTTGCGGAATTGGCCATTTGGTTACAACTGAGTAGCCAGGCAAGAAGAACCTCGGTCAGGGAGGTGAACCAGACCCCTACGGTTACACTATGGGCGCTTCAGAAGTCCCCTGAAGGACCAAGGAAGTGCTTGTAGACCTCCATAATCAAACTGTCATGACGCTGAGATCAGGGCGAGGAGATCAAACCAACTCTAAAGCTTTTGAGTGTTCCGAGGCTAACAGACCAACATGGAGATCATAGTGGGTGCCTACCACATGACAGCACATGTGAATGCACAATAAACAATTTGACCCTTCTTCCCAGTGGACTCGAGAAGTTTAGGACCACCAGGACTCTTTGTGGAGTTGGCCATTCAGTTACAACTGAGTAGCCAGGCAAAAAGAACCTCGGTCAGGGAGGTGAACCAGACCCCTATGGTTACACCTAAGGGCACTTCGAAAGTCCTCTGAAGCACCAAGGAACTGCTTGTATAGAAAAATGTATTCTTAAAATTGGTCATCTCTGCATAGTAGAAAAGAATTATAAGCACATGAGAAAAGCGAAGACTATATTTTAGTAAGCATTAAGATGTAAGATGGTCACATCTAAGGGCGCTTTGCAAGTCCTCTGCTGAGGTGGAAGGACGGCCATCTCAGCAGCACTCCATCAATAAGGCATTTATGATAGAAGCCACTCTTGAGGTAAAGGTGGGTGACGCTTTAAAGGACTCGGAGAGCAAAAGAGTGTCCGGTCGCATGGGTCAGAACTAGAACTCTGGGTAAACCTCCAAGCGCTATGTGTGGCGTAGACCAGGCACTGCTGCTCAGCTGCTCAATGCCATCATTATAGCGACGCACTGTGGTGGCACCAGCAGACTATGGCGGTGCGTCTCAGCTTCAAGGACAGGTCTGAGGATGAATGCAATCAACCACTTGAAGAAAATCTGCTCCAGCATGCAGACCACCTCAGACTGGGGTGACGGTTCAACTCAGTGGTCACTGTAATACCCCCAACATAAAATAGAACAAAATATAAAAGACTCTGAGACAGGGGGTGTCCAACTCTGGTCCTGGTGGACTGCAGGTTTTCATTCTCACTCTTTTCCTAATCAGTGCCCAGTTTTCACTGCTAATGAACTCCTTTGCCCTTCATTTTCATAGCCCTGCTTTTAAAGATTCAGGCCTCTCAATTGATTTGTTTCTTCATTAAATGGCAGCCAAACAGAAATGAGGCGTGAGACGAGCCGACAGACGACCAGCCAAACTGGAATGTCAGACTCCAACCAGTTCCTTAATAAGAAGCCGATGCTTGCTGTTAATTATTGAATATCAGGACTTGTTGCTGCTCCCAGCAGACTGTTGATTTTTCTAAGACCACCGTCAAGATGTTTTGGTGACCTGAGCAGACCAACATGACCGAGACCTTCTCCTCTCTTTATTTTCAGGCGGCTCGTTTTGCGTCACCAGTACAACTCCAACACAGTGAGTCCTCCATAAAAAAAAAAACGCACCTGCCGCTTCCCGGGGTGGGCACAACATCAACATCGGCAACAGTGGCCTCTTTCCTATGCCACGTGTGATTTAGGAACAGATCTGTATTGCAGGGGCACCAACTTCCACCTGTGAACCACTGGCATGGCTACTCAATCAATCGTCTCAATGGCGCCTGGCCTCCAACTTTTGTGCTCAGTCACACTACTTGTGAAACCCCCTGGCACGAGATTAAAACGGGTGCCCGGCACGAGATTAAAACAAGTGCCCCTGGCACGAGATTAAAATGGGTGCCCCTGGCATGAGATGCCCACTCCCCCATGCCTTGTTGAGGAATCCCACCCATTGTACTCGAGTGCCACACATCTGGAGCTGCATGGGCTCAAATGTTGCTTGAACGACCCCAAGGCTGGCCATGCCAACCCTAACCCTCAACTTTCCGACTTGTGGCAGATGGCGGTTTAGTGTTTCAGAAACGTCGAAAGCAAGAAAGGACACGGAAGGCCACCGTGTTTGGACTCGACATTTTGTCTTTATTAAAACCCGTGTGGACGGAGTGGAGGAGGAGGAAGAGGCCGAGATCTGAATGAAAGGTAAAGAGGCGCCAACTCCGTGAGCCACCCGCCTGCCCTCCTCCGCCCTCATGTCCGACTGATTGTCCCACTTCAATGTCTAAAATGACCAGTAAACAAAATTAAAAAAAAAAAAAAAACAAACCAAAAACAATAACAGTTGAATATTTAAAGGCATCCACTTCAAGCATATTACAGCATTAATATTTACATCTTCAATATTTTTAGCCACTTGTTATCAAAACGTAATTTTACAAAAATCACTTTATATACCATCTTTTCATACATAAAATAAAGACTCCATCTTTGATTTTATTTACATATTTACATGACTATAATACAGGGGGGGTGTGGGGGGCTAACAACGAAGAGAGCAAAAAGCACACTGGCATTAACACAGACTGCCCCACAAGGCCTAAAGGACCCCCAACCACCACCACCACCCCCCACAACCCCCACCAGCCACTGGGTCACTATGGTGGTTGCTAAGTGCGGGCGAATGTACAAGGGGGCCTTCTGGGGGTCTCCTTATACATGCGGGACCACCACAGTTGAGATAGGGGGGCGTGGGGGGCTTGAGAGGTGTGGGGGGGGGTTCCGCTCTATGGGGGAATTCCACCCTGTGGAAACAAAGCTGTCTAGTTTTCAATTCACAGACAGGCAAAGAGCAAAATCAAATAAACTCAAACCGAAATAACGGTAATAAATACTCCAGTGAGAACCCTGATGTGATTCAAGCGTCTTTGGGCTCCAGTTTGCACGACATGGTGAACAGCAGATTCTGGTTGTCGATGACCTGCAGCTGTCGCACGTAGGCCTTCGTCTGCAAATGGGACGGCGACGACTCCGTGTCCAGGTCTTGGGAAGGAAAAGGAAGGGAAATGAGGAAGGGTGAGAAAAACTGGACGAAAATGATGACCACCCCACTGGTCACTCTGCTAGATAGTCTCCCACCACCCAGAACTTACTATAATAAAAGCTGGGTTGTCCCCACAGTGCCCCCCCCCCCCCGCTCAGCTAATCACTGCTTATCATGAACCTATCAGCAAAAGTTGAGTTTTGTTAGCCCCTCCAACATGCCCAAGGTTAGGACCCCACTCAAAAGAATGGGCCAGTCCATCAACACACACACACACACACACAGACAAACATGGAGCAAATTTATATTGGTCTATCTGTCCCACTGTATGTCTGTGAAATGTGGAGGGTAACCAGAGACCCCCGGAAGGAATTTGAGAAAACACAAAGTGAACCTGTAAACCCCCAATGACAAAGCACTGCAGCAGCAAGGATTCAAGACCGGCGGAGGAGCAAGTCCACCTGAGGCCCGGGTGTCGAACTCCGGTCCCAGAGGGCCGCAGTGGCTCCAGGTTTTCATTCTAACCATCTTCTTCATTAGTGACCAGTTTTTGCTGCTAATTAACTTCTTTTGTCTTAGTTTTAACTAACTTGACTCAGGCCCCTTTTTCCTTAATTTGCAGCCAAACAATAATGAGACACGAAACAAGCCTCCAAATGACCAGCTCACCTGTGTCCATCACACAATATGTGAAAATAAAGAAAGGTGGAGGTCTCAGGACGGCTGATCTGTCAGGTCACCAAAACATTTTTGACAATGTTCTTAGAAAAAACAGAAAATCAGAAATTTTGGAAATGAGAGCAGCAACAAGCCATAGAATTAAATAACGGGTTTAATTTACAGCAGGGGGCGGCACGGTGGCGCAGTGGGTAGCGCTGCTGCCTCGCAGATGGGAGACCTGGGGTTCGCTTCCCGGGTCCTCCCTGCGTGGAGTTTGCATGTTCTCCCCGTGTCTGCGTGTGACATGCAGGTTAGGTTGATTGGCGATTCTATATTGGCCCTAGTGTGTGCTTGGTGTGTGTGTGTGTGTGTGTCCTGCAGTGGGTTGGCACCCTGCCTGGGATTGGTTCCTGCCTTGTGCCCTGTGTTGGCTGGGATTGGCTTAAGCAGACCCCCGTGACCCTGTGTTAGGATTCAGTGGGTTGGATAATGGATGGATGGATGGATTTACAGCAAGAATTGGCTTCTCATTAAGAGACTGGTTGGAGTGAAATTGGATGGAGTTTGAAATCCCAATTTGGCTGGTCATCCATTGGCTTGTTTCACATCTCATTTCTGTTTGGCTGTCATTTAGCGAACAAAGGAATAAATTCAGAGGACTGAATCCTTAATAATAATAATAATAATAATTCTTTGCATTTATATAGTGCTTTTCTCACTACTCAAAGCGCTCAGCAATTGCAGGTTAAGGGTCTTGCTCAAGGGCCCAACAGAGCAGAGTCCCTATTGGCATTTACGAGATTCGAACCTTTCAATTGCCAGTGCAGATCCTTAGCCTCAGAGCCAACACTCAAAGACAAGGCTGTGAAAACAAAGGGAAAAGAAGTTAATTAGCGGTGAAACCCGGTCACTGATTAGGAAAAGGGTTAGAATGAAAACCTGAAGCCTCTGCGGTCCACTGGGACCAGAGCTGGACACCCCCTGACCTAAGGCATCACTGCACTATCTCTGCTCCCAAGATGGCGCAGTGGTAGTGCTGCTGCTTTGCAGTAAGGAGACTGTGGAAGATTGTGGGTTCGCTTCCCAGTTCCTCCCTGTGTGGATAGCGCTTTGAGTACTGAGAAAAGTGCTATATAAATGGAATGAATTATTATTATTATTATTATTATTAAATGTTACAGTGATCCAGCTCTACAAGGACTCCAGCAACCATACTGCCTGCACGTCAGACGAGGTCATCCAACCACCTGCAGCCAAGCATGGTCAGGCCCGGCCAGTACACTACTTGGGTGGCTGCTATAGAAGGTGTTGATGAGGCCAGCAGGGGGCGCTTACCCTGTGGTCTGAATGAGGATTCCAACAGGGCTGTTCTGAACTCCAACTCCCATGAAGCCCTGCGGTAATCTGTGGGACCGCAGCAACCCAGGCGGGTTGGCACCTAGTGACCCGGGGGAGGTAATGCCCTGAGTCCACTCTCTCATCTGGTCCACCAAAACAACACCCTGATTTCATTACAGAAATGAATGAGCTGCTCTCATCTTTCTGTACAACATCATCAAATGTACTGATTCTTGGAGATCTGAACATTCATGTGGACACCCCCTCTAATTATTCTGCTGCTCAGCTCTTAGAGCTCCTGGACTGCCGAAATCTGAGGCAACTTGTCGAGGTCCCCACTCACAACAAGGGCCATACCCTCAATTTAGTTATTACTGACTCAGTCCTCACCTCAGACCTCCAAGTACTTGATCTGGGTGTTTCCGATCACAAAATTGTGTCAATGGATTTACCCACAAATTCACTAATATACTCTAAACCTCAGCGCTGTATCCACTTCAGGAACCTGAAAAAAATTAATTTGACCGATTTAAATACTGACATTAAGATCTTCTCCATTGCTCCCCACCTTTCTTCTGTCAGTGAATTAGTCGATTACTACAACAATGGGCTCCACAACATCCTTGAGACCCATGCCCCAGTTAAATGACGAGTGGTCTCTTTTGTAAAATCTGCCCCCTGTGGTTTACAAGTGAGCTTCGACAGATGAAAACAGCTGGGCGGGCCCTCGAGCGGCGTTTTGTGGCAACCAGTTCAACGGTCCACAAATTAGCTTATCGGGAACACCAAAAAAAAACTACTCCATAGCACTGACCACTGCCAGATCTTCAAATTTAATCAACAACAGTCCTGGAAATTCCAAACAACTTTTTTCCGTGATAAACCATTTACTCAATCCTCACACCTATACGCTTGTAATAATTTCACAGAGGAGCAGTGCGATAATTTTATTGAATATTTCACCTCTAAAGTGGACAGCATCCACTCCTCATTGTCTGCCTCCAGCCCTCCATCGCTGGATGTTTCCACATCAAAGCCAATGGGCTGCCTCTCCCAGTTCCTCAGTACCACAATTAAAGAAGTTGAGGACATCATACAGAGGATGCGACCTTCAACGTGTTCATTGGACCCTTTTTCCTCCTCCTCTGATAAAAGCTAATGTATCAGATATAAGCCCTCTTATTGCTGATATCATTAATCACTCTCTCCAGAGCAGCTTGAAAACCGCAAACATTAGACCTCATTTAAAAAAAAAAAAAATCGTCTTTAGATCCTGAAGTGATAGCAAACTATCGTCCGATCTCCAACCTTCCATTTTTGTCTAAGGTTTTGTAAAAAGGTTGTTTTAGGTTCAGCTTCAGGATCACCTCCAAAAATTCAATCTGTTTGAAAAATTTCAGTCTGGTTTCCGAACTTCTCACGGCACAGAGACAGCCCTGGTCAGAATCACCAATGACCTCCTGATGGCTGCTGACCAGGGCTCTCCATCACTCCTTATCCTCCTGGACCTCACAGCTGCATTTGATACGGTAGATCATAATATTCTCCTTCATCATCTTCACTATACAATTGGACTTTCTGGCATTGCTTTCGAGTGGTTCAAGTCCTATCTTACAGACAGGGCTGAGTATGTGGCCTTACGGTGCTAAATCTCATACTCACACTGTCACCTGTGGAGTCCCATAAGGATCAGTCCTTGGGCCGACCCTCTTTAATATCTACATACTACCCCTGGATCACATCATCCGCAAGCATGGAGTTTCATTCCATTGTTACGCTGATGATACGCAGCTCTGTGTGAGACTGGACTCATCTCCTCTTACACTGCCATCAACTTTTTCCTCTTGCTTGGATGAGATTGAGGCCTGGATGTCCAAGAACTTCCTCAAGCTGAGCAGCACCAAAACTAAAGCTCTTTTAATTGGCACACCCCATCAACTTCGTTCCTCTGTAAATTGTTTTTCCTTTTGTGACCGTACCATTACCCTCTCCCATTCTGTTACAAATCTGGATGTCAAGTTAGACTCCCATCTGTCATTTGATACACGTGTCCATCACCTTTGTAAAATTGCATTTCTTCATCTGTGAAACATTGCCAAACTCCGTCCCTACCTCTCCCTCTGTGGCTGGTTCATGCGTTTGTCTCATCCAGACTGGACTATTGTAATGCACTCTTCATCGGGATACCCAACAAGAGCCTTCAAAAGCTCCAACAAATTCAAAATAGTGCTGCAAGAATCCTGACGAGGGTGCGGAAATATGAACATATCTCACCAATCCTTCGGTCACTTCGTTGGCTCCCCATCCATCTCCGTATCGAATACAAACTCACCAGGGTATCCATGGAAATGCTCCACAATATCTTAAAGAACTCCTTAAATTACAATCCACTGCAAGAAACCTCCGTTTTACAAACACCTACCGCCTTCGCCCACCTGTGACCAAACTTCATACAATGGGTGACCGAGCCTGTGTGGCCGCTGCTCCATGACTCTGGAATGTTCTACCAGAGAGCCTGAGAACACAGCAGATTGTGGGCTGTTTTCTATTAAGGAAAGCATATTAACAAGAATGCTATAATTATTGTTGTTAAATCTCTGTTTTTATCTTGCCTTACCTTTGTTTAATCTTTTTATGTTGCACTTTGAGATTTACTGCTAATGTAAAGTGCGCCTATAAATAAAATGCATTATTATTATTATTATTATTATTATATACACTGCCTGGCAAAAAAAAAAAAGTCGCCACCTGGATTTAACTAAGCAAACAGGTACGAGCCTCCTATTGGATAATTACTGCATGGGCGATTATCTTTCAGCTGGCAACAAGTTATTTAACCCCAACTGGTGCAATGAGTTGCTTCTCATTTCTTAAACCACCATGTCGAAAGACATGTCTCGTGGTCGTGGAAAAGATGCTAGTCTGTTTGAGAAGGGTCAAATCATTGGCATGCATCAAGCAGAGAAAACATCTAAGGAGATTGCAGAAACTACTAAAATTGGGTTAAGAACTGTCCAACACATTATTAAAAATTGGTAGGATAGTAGGGACCCATCGTCTTCGAGGAAGAAATGTGGACGGAAAAAAAATCCTGAATGATCGTGATCGGCGATCACTTAAACGTTTGGTGAAATCAAGTCGAAGAAAAACAACAGTAGAACTCAGGTCTATGATTTAATAGTGAAAGTTAAGAGCATTTCCACTACCTGAATATACTGAACAAGGGGGCTCCGCTCGCCTACCCCCGGTGTTGGGTAACCCGAAATACATTGATGAATGTATGAGATATATTGGAGTGTAAAGGTGTAGATGACGAACAAAGGAAGTACAGTAATCCCTCGCTACTTCGCGGTTCACTTTTCGCGGATTCACGACTTCGCGGATTTTATATGTAAGCATATCTAAATATATAACGCGGATTTTTCGCTGCTTCGTGGGTTTCTGCGGACAATGCGTCTTTTTACTTCTGGTACCTGCTATCTCAGTTGGTTTGCCCAGTTGATTTCATACAAGAGATGCTATTGGCGGATGGCTGAGAAGCTACCCAATCAGAGCACGCAGTTAAGTTCCTGTGTGCTGCTGATTGGCTCAGCGACGGAGTGCTGCATTAACCAGGAAGTCTCATCTCACTCATTCAGCATTAACGTGCTACTGCTTCAGGGGCCGTGTCCAAGCGCCAACAGAAGATGCAAATGATTGCAGAAAAGGTAAATGTTTTGGATATGTTGAAGGAAGGGAACAGCTACACCGCTGCAGGACACCATTACGGCATCAATGAGTCCACGATTCTTTTTATTTAAAAAGGAGGAAAAGCATATAAGATCTACGGCCGCAGTGTCCTTTAACCAGAGCGCAAAACGAGTTGCAAGTGGACGTGATAAGGCAGTAGTCTGGATGGAATCTGCTTTAGGAGTCTTTGCAACAAGGTCGACGACGTCATGACCGCCTACAAGCTGCTACGTGTACTTCGCTATACAGTAAGTGTAAACTTATCTACCGATTTCATATTGCTTAGCAGTTGTCCCCGTTATTAACAGAGTAAAGGGTGGGTTGTAAACAATACAGGGAGGGTTTAAAAACGTCCAAATACACATTACATAATTAAATAAATATGGTGTTCCTACTTCGCGGAAATTCAGTTATCACGGTCGGCTTTGGAACCTATCTCCCGCGATAAGTGAGGGATTACTGTATATTCATTAATCCTAATGAATGTTCACTAATAGTGGACTCATTACAGAATGCGTTGTCAGCTAATTGGCGGAATTGTTTAGCGGCCGTCTGTCGTTCCTTTCTTTTCTGTTTATCTATTGACTGTGCTGTTTGAGAGGCGTGTTGTAGGCGCCTACATTCATTAATTGTATTCAGGCGGGCTCGCTTCTGTATGTCCGTTAGTTGAGATGTTTCGTTTTAGAGCCGTGACTCCTTAGGTTGCGTTATTTGAGAAGCGCGTTGTAGGCGCCTGCGTTCATTTGTTCTATCCAGGCGGGCTCGTTTTTGTAGCCCTGTTAGTCGAGCTCTTTCTTTTTGGAGCCGTGTCTGCTTTGTTTGTGGCATTTCAGACGCGCGCTGTAGGCGCCTGCGTTCATTGATTTTATCCAGGTGGGCTCGTTTTTGTATCTCCGTCAGTTGTGGTCTTTCGTTTTGAACCCGTGCCTGCTTTGCTTCCGCAGTTTCAGATGCGCGTTGTAGGCGACTATGTACATTGTATTTGTCCATGCGGGCTCGTTTTCGTAGCTCCGTTAGTCGAGCTGTTTGGTTTTGGAGCCGAGACAGTTTTGCTTCCGCGGTTTCAGACGCGCGTTGTGGGCGCCTACGTCTATTGTTTTTATCCATGTGGGCTCACTTTTGTAGCTCTGTTAGTTGAGCTGGATCGTTTTGGAGTCGTGACCGTGACTCCATTAGTTATCCGTTGTCTACCGTTAGTAATATGGATAATTGCACTTACTGTTAATACGGAGCGTTTTCTGTGGTCTGCGGTGGGTTGACACCCTGCCCAGGATTGGTTCCCTGCCTTATGCCCTGTGTTGGCTGGGATTGGCTCCAGCAGACCCCCGTGACCCTGTGTTCAGATTCAGCGGGTTGGAAAATGGATGGATGGGTTTTTTGTGGTTGTACTGTTAACAGTGCATCACTGTAATGTGATTCACATATGCTATATGGTTTGGACGTGTGAGGATGCCGTACGTTTAATACGGAGAGTTCGTTTATTCTTATTACCCGGACCATGCTGTGTAGTGTGGACGTTTAGTTCAGAAGCGCGTTGTAGGCGCCTGCGCCTTTCGTACTCTCTTTGTGGACCTTTGCGGACCCCGTAGTGTCTTCTGTTTGACTCTGGGGTGCAGTGCAGAATCCTCTTTTCTGTGTGGCTGTGTCGTTAGTCGTTAGCTATGGGCGCGTTGTTGCTTCATGTCCTATTTATGTTAGTTGAGCTCTTTCATTTCTGAGCCGTAACTCCTTCGTTCGCGGTGAATCAGACTTCGCTTACGGTTTATGAGACGCGCGCTGTAGGCGCCTGTGCACTATGTCTCCTGGGTCCATCGCCATGTACCTGCGTCTGTGCCTTCCGGTTTACCATTCTCGGTTAGTAATATGGATGACCAGGTTATTCCATCAATGGATTTTTTCTTCCCTGATGGCACGGGCATATTCCAAGATGACAATGCCAGGATTCATCGGGCTCAAATTGTGAAAGTAGTGGTTCAGGGAGCATGAGACATCAATTTCACACATGGATTGGCCACCACAGAGTCCAGACCTTAACCCCATTGAGAATCTTTGGGATGTGCTGGAGAAGGCTTTGCGCAGCGGTCAGACTCTACCACAATCAATGCAAGATCTTGGTGAAAAATTAATGCAACACTGAATGGAACTAAATCTTGTGACATTGCAGAAGCTTATCGAAACAATGCCACGGCGAATGCGTGCCGTAATCAAAGCTAAAGGCGGTCCAACGAAATATTAGAGTGTGTGACCTTTTTTTTTTGGTGGCGACTTTTTTTTTGGTCAGGCAGTGTATATATATTATAAATAAATAAAACACTATGCTGTGGTGTCCAGTACCTCTGATCAATCCAACTGGTCACTTTGGCTTTATTGTGATTGGTCAGTTTGGAGGTGCGAGTGTGCGATGCACAGGGAGGAGTATCCCAATGCCTCAGTGAAGTGACGGGGACAATGTGGTGTACAAATGGATCCGTCCTTCGGATGTCACGTAAAACCGATGTCCTGACTCTCTGTCCTCATCAAAGATCCCGGGGCGTCCTTTGTAAAGAGTAGGGGGGTATCCTGCCCAACATGGCCTAGTTATTCTGACCTCCTAATCATTCCCGGTCTCTAAATGGCTAACTCACTCTCTTACCACTTGACCACCTAATGTGTGGTGAGTGCACTGGTGCCAAAATGGCTGCCGTCACATCATCAGGGTGGGTGCTGCATATTGGTGGTGGTTGAAGTGACTATGTAAAGTGCCATATAAATGTAAAATATTATCATCATCTTCTCACACCACTGAAACTATTTGAAAAGGAAGAACTGATGAAAAAGAAACAAACGTGCCAGAACTTTCCACCCTTTACAAACTGGACCCCCCCCCCCCCCCCCCATCACACAAGCATCTTTACCATATCTCAAAAGACACAAAGCTCTCTGAAACAGCAACTCATCGCTTAACCTGATTGGCAACTTTGGATAACCACCCACAGAAACTTTGCCACTTTATCGCATGCCAGTCCTGTTCTGCCCTCCTCACCAATGATGGCCTCACCTGGCCCCCTAATCCAGATTATGCTCCATCAGTGGCCACCCACCACTCTCTTCTAACTATGACTTTGCTCTGCAGGTCTCAGCTGGTGAACTTGCCACTGCTCCATGAATAACCAAAACCAGCCCCCTCTAAGCCTGATAAGAAGTGCCCACCCAGTAATTAATGCCACTTCTCTCAATACAGCTTGGTCTTCAATGCCTACCTTTCTGTGTCCCCCTGCTCAGCCCCTTCCCGATACCTAACTGCCATGTCTCTCATGCCCATTTCATATAAAAGTGCGAGCCCTGGCATGAAGATCCCCGCCAACGCTGCCCACACACACACCGCCCATATTCAACTGCCTTGTAATCCAAGCGCACGACTGCAGCACATAAGCACACTACTGTTGGGGGAGCGAAAGCTCTTATTGTTCTGCAGATGGAACATCATGGCGTGTGAAGCCGAGCCAAACTCCTCGCCCCACCTGCCAGCTGCGATTTTCTTGTTTTGCACGAGTCAGTGATAAATAAATAAAGATCTCAAACAATGCGCACAAAATCCAGAGCATACAGAGCAAGTTGTGTGGGCGGATGGACGGCCATGTTGCCAGCTCTTTTCTTTCATCAAATGCCTGTTGCTGATTCAGGCAGCTGCCACCGCCAGCCACTAGGAGGAGGTGGCAGTGGCGGTGGCAGCAGGTTACACATCACTGGTACTTGGTACTCACTTGGCTGGACGCTCCTGTATCTTCGGATCGTTCGCACCATTTCTGCCACTTTGTGCTAGAGGTGAGGTGGTAAGGGAGACAAGAAGAGAGACAGGGGGTAAACATCAGACCAGATTTCTCTTTCCAGTAACATCATTGGCAGGTTTTAGGGTGTACTCACGCTGGCAATTTGTTCTGTGCCCAAGCATGTTTATCCGCAAGTAACCCTAGTGTCTAGTTTGTTTGACGAGTGTAATCGCTCCGTGCTGTGCCCTGGCGTGCTTGGAAGAGGTGGGCCTGAGCATGGTTCAGTAGCATTAGTGGAACACAGACATGACGTCAATGATGTGACAAGTCGGTTAGTGCAATTCTCATGTCATTCGATATACAGGGTCAGGTTGGCAAACACTAGTGCAGCACGTTGTCGCACACACCACATGATGAAACGGTTCGGGATCCCAGTTGGCAACCCCCCAGGCTGACACACGGTCCAGTCCCACCCCCATCTATCTGCCACAGCCAGGTGTTACACGGGCGTCCTCTTCGTCTGTGTCCAGCCACTTGGGGCCCAGCGATGACCCTCGGGTAATCGAGCCTCATGGCTGTACTGCTGTAACTGACGCTCCCTCACAGTGCAGGTCATTAGCCTCATTTGGGACTCCGTGAGCAACACAAAGTCAAACCAGCGGGACCCAAGGACCCTCTGAAGAGACACCAAAGGAGCCCAGTCTTCATCTCAGGTCACTGGATAGTGGCCATGTTTTACAAACAGGAAGCACCAGGACTCTAAAGACGTGGACCTTCGTCCTTATTCAGAGATATCAGGAGCGCCACACACCCCTTTCCAGTGACCTCAGGACCCCCCATACTCCCCCAATCCGTATACTGACTTCATAGGAAGAGACAACAGAGACATGAATGTCACTGCCGAGGTAAGTAAACCTCTCGACGAGGTGACACTCTCACTGCTGATGGCCGTGCCCAAGAGCTCATTAACTCTTTGAGGGCAGAATATTTTCTCAGCGGCTGGCAGAAATGCGCAGCAGAGCAGCTGCCAGCCACCAGAGCTAAAGGCAGATCTGGCGAGACAGCGAAGCGAATGCACGAAACAAAATGCTTCGTAGACAACGCTGGCTGTATTATTGATGAATTGGACTCTGACTTATCACACAGGGCCATCTTAATGCATGGGCACCACACTAATCTGTGTATGGTGCGACTTGTTGATTACCGTATATACTCGCAGAGAAGTCGGGACTTGATTTTACCGTATAATTTCTGGTATTTTATAACGTCGGCCGTGTAAGTCGAATGCGGAAAACTCACGCTATTGGTCCAAGAGATTATGATATGCTAAAGCCCACCTGAGTGAGGGGATGCACACGGCCTTTATTTTCTGTGTATTGTGCCTACGTGACCACACGGTAATACCTGAACTATTTTCGAAGCGATGTTTGCACTGTTTTGTGTTTTCTGTATCTCACACCCTCATACACCTTTATCGTAAGAGCATCCCTAATCTACGATGGAGCGTTCGATCAGAAGAAAACATGAAGTTGTTGAAGTAGCAAAAATAAATTGGTAACTGCGCTGCTGCAACAAAATTTGATACGTCTGAGAAACTGATGACAGATTAGAGGAGGCAAGAAGATGTAAAAAAAAAAAAAAAATGTAAAAATTAAGTGTCATTTTTTTGAATGGGCGTATAAGTCGGGGTCTGATTTATAATCGATTTTTCAAATTATACGTGAGTAAATACGGTAAACCTTTGCTGTACAGCATGTTTTTTTTTATGCTTAAACATGGATTTTATTGGAAGTACCAATACATCCATCCATCCATCCATCATCCAACCTGCTATATCCTAACTACAGGGTCACGGGGGTCTGCTGGAGCCAATACCAGTCAACACAGGGCGCAAGGCAGGAAACAAACCCTGGGCAGGGCACCAGCCCACCACAGGGCACACACACACCCACACGGGCCAATTTAGAATCGCCAATCCACCTAACCTGCATGTCTTTGGACTGTGGGAGGAAACCCAAGCAGACACGGGGAGGACATGCAAACTCCACGCAGGGAGGACCTGGGAAGCGTAGCCAGGTCTCCTAACTGTGAGGTAGCAGCGTTACCACTGCGCCACCGTGCCGCCTCCAATACAATACATATACGTTTCATTTTATCGACCATTTACATTTTTATTCCCGTGAGTTGTCGTGTAGGTAGGGGTCCCAGTGCACTGCTTTACCCCGGGTGGGGGGGCTATAATGCTGTTAAGACAGCCCTGTTATCGCACTCTGATTTTGAAACAAGTGATCTGGAGATTGAAAAACTAAAGTGATGGACCAGCATCAGCCGACTGGTCCCCAGCTGATCGTAGTGCTGAACACGTTTGTGTAGCGGCCAGCGGCAGCATGAAGACACCATGATATATGTTGGTGTAAAGTCGACACCCGCTTCAAAAGAGTTAAAGGCCTTTTTACTGTAATTCGATACCATTTGAGTTAACAGCGGGTTTGCATTCACACCTCAATCATGAACATGAATTGTAGTTGGCAAGAAAGGCTGCAAATTCCTCCCTTAACGTCATTTGTCGCCATAAAACAATCTTCTCGGACGTTCAGCCCACTTATGCGGTGCTGCACACTCAGTAACTCTTCTGTAAGAGGGCACGGCGTGATCCCACTCTACACGACTCCAAATCAACCACAACATAAGGAAACTCATTTTCATGAGAATGCTGTCACTCCGCGTTCGGGTCTTGTTTTGGCTTTATACGAAGTCACATGGGGTGGTGATGAAAGCGGGCCTGGGCATGGAACGTTAAGCGCAGTGCCAGTCAGTAGGGAGGTGAAGGGGGAGACAATCGCGCTTGGGCCTGGTACGGAACACACAGGCCTACTGTGAGTACAGCCTTAAATTCCATCCAGCTCCATGCTATTAGTGGGCCTCTTATGGAAACATCATGTGACATTTTAACAGTTCATTTCCCAAGATGCAATTCAGCCAACCATCTCTTTCGACCTGCTGGGCACCACCAGCATGGCTTCCACCCCCCCTGCTTAACACCGCACAACTTCTGTAATGCAAGTCACCCACTCAAAGAATATGGTGACAGCCATGCAGAAAACAAAATGACGTCCCGAAATTCGGAAATAAAAAAAAAATGCATCAGAAATAAACACCTGGAAAAGATAAAAATCACATTTTTAAAGATTACAGGAATAAGAAACGATGAATTGTGCCAACTGTAATCCAGGACACCCTGTCTGTCTGTCTGTCTGTCTGTCTGTCTGCCTTCAATAAGGTGCTTTGGCTGGGCTGGCAGGAGTAGCTGGTGTCACCCACAGTAAGCCACCCGGGACTGAATGGCACCACGAGTGAGGGGCGCCACGGGGACGTTAAAGACGTGTCCTACTAGGCTATGATGACCTGCATCTCAACTTCCAGAGGAGGAAACCTCCCTCGGGTGCTGAGCTACATATCGCATATCTTACAAGGAAAGTATTAGCATGAGGCAGAATTAGGACAGCTATAAAAAAAAAAAAAAAAAAAAAAAAAAATGTCACAGAGAAGTGACAACACACACACCCCCCCTCCCCCCAATGTCGGACCTGCTCAGATATCCCCTTTTAAAACAATTTCTATTTGTGACGGATGGCCGGGGCCCATGCCTGGCCGGGACGCCCCTGCACCATATTTACCAGTGGGACAAGGGTGGGAAACCCATTATCTCCCCCTGGACGCTAGATGGCAGCCTCCCTGGGATGCAGTGGTGCCTCGGACCCCCCCCCCCCCAGGGCTTCATGGGGGTTGGAGTTCTGTGCAGCCCTGTTGGGTTCTGCAGGCACCGGGAAGACGTGCCCTCCAGCTCAAGGAAAATAAAATGTATTTGTTTTACACGTGCCTCCGTGTCAATCTGTAACAGGGCGGGCGCCATATAGCGCCTTTTCTTACACATTTGAAACCTGGCCAGTCACAATAACATGGACCACCTTGCCGCTACACTCACTTCCAAGAAATGCCCGCCTGTGGGCATAGTGGTATGGCACTTAGCAGTACCACATGACTCCCCTACACGCGTGGGCCTTCAGACCCTTCACTTTTGTCACATCTGTTGTGCTAAAATCATTTATATTTCATCCCCCCCTCCCCAAATCATCGAAATTTCATTGGAGCAACTCCAAATAGTACTCAGTAGTTTGTATGCCCCCCCCCCACCCCTGCACACGTCCTTGTATGCATGCCTGACAACATCCTAATGAATGTCCTGGGGATCTCCTCCAAGATCTGGACCAGAGCATCACTGAGCTCGTGTACAGTCTGAGGTGTCAGATGGACCGAAACATAACGTCCCACCCAGAGGTGTTCCATTGGATTGAGGTCAGGCGAGTGAGCGTGGGGGCCAGTCAATGGTATCAATTCCTGCATTCTCTGGCCACATGAGGCCGGGCATTGTCGTGCACCAGGAGGAACCCAGGAGCCACTGCACCAGCACAGGGTCTGACAATGGGGTCCAAGGATTTCATCCCGATACCTAATGGCAGTCAAGGTGCCGTTGTCTAGCCTGTAGAGGTTTGTGCGTCCCTCCATGGATATGCCTCCCCAGGTATACCTTCACTGACCCACCACCAAACTGGTCACGCTGAACGATGTTACAGGCAGCATAACGTTCTCCACGACTTCTACAGACCCTTTCACGTCTGTCACATTTGCTCAGGGTGACCCTGCTCTCATCTGTGAAAAGCACAGGGCGCCAGTGATGGATCTGCCAATTCTGGTATTCTGTGGCAAATGCCAATCGAGCTCCACGGTGCCCACTAGATGACATCGGGCCCTCAGGCCACCCTCATGAAGTCTGTTTCTGATAGTTTGGTCAGAGACATTCACACCAGTGGCCTGCCTGCTGGAGGTCATTTTGTAGGCTCTGCCAGTGCTCATCCTGTTCCTCTTTGCCCAAAGGAGCAGATACCAGTGGGTCCTGCTGATGGGTTAAGGACTTTCTATGAGGGTCCCTGTCCAGCTCTCCTAGAGTAACTGTCTCCTGGAATCTCCTCCATGTCCTTGAGACTGTGCTGGGAGATACAGCAAACCTTCTAGCAATGACACGTATTGATGGAGAAGTTGGACTACCTGTGCCAGCTCTGTAGGGTCCAGGTATGGCCTCATGCTACCAGTAGTGACACTGACCGTAGCCAAATGCAAAACGAGTGACAAAACAGATGAGGACGGAAAAATGTCAGTGGCCTCCACCTGTTAAAGCATTCATTCCTGTTTTGGGGGGCGTCTCATTGTTGCCCCTCATGTGCACCAAAGCAGCTGAAACTGATGAACAAGCCCCTCTGCTACTTAACTGAGTAGATCAACAGCCCACAAGTGTCACTGACTTGGTGCTATACTCGGGATTAAAAAGTGGTCCTTTAATTTTTTTGAGCAGTTTTATTATAACCCATTTTGCAGCCAGGGAGAATGTACGGGTGGCTGCCCCAACCTTTCTTTGGCTTCTTGGTCCTATTATTTGTGACAGTACACAGCTGTCTAGAGAAGTTCCCACAGGTGACAATGACCAAGCCACAAGGTTGAAAGAACTGCCTGCAGGATTGGGGTCAAGGCGCACATCTGGGAAAAGCTGCAACACTGAAGGTTCCCAAGAGCCCAAGTCTGGACCAACCACAACTCTCAACTCTTCCTTAAGTTGGCCACCCAGCTGAACTGAGCAGTCGGGAGAGAAGGACTTTCTTGGGTAATTATAGGTGGACCCAAGAAGCCGATGGTCACTCTGGTGGCGGTTCAGTGAACCTGTGTGGAGTTGGGAGAAACTTCCAGAAGGTCAACCATCACTTCAACACTCTAACCAATCTGAGTGGCCGGATGGGGACCTCTCCTCAGTAAAAGGACACCTGGGAGTTCTGCTTGGACTCTCAACACTGTGAGAAACAAGATTCTCAGGACTGAAGACAGAGACTGAACTGGATGGCCCCAGTTCTAAGCATTATGTCCACTCATCAGCTGTGCAATGCCATTCCAACGGTGAAGTGTGGCAGTGGCAGCATCAGATTCGAGGGACAGGTGACTGGAGCAAAGTCCAGAGATGTCCTTAATGAAGACCTGCTCACAGTGCTCCAGGACCTCAGACTGAACCAATGGCTCACAAAGCAAAGACGACACTAGTGTGGGCTTAGGGACACCTCTGGGAACGTCCACGTGTGGCCCAGTCAGAGCCCAGACTTGAGCCCAACTGGACATCTCTGGAGAGACCAGGAAAACTGAGGTCCACCAATGGTCACCACCTAACCTGACGGAGCTTGGGAGGCTCGGCAGAGAAGAACGGCAGAAAATCCACAGATCCAGACGTGTGAAGCTTGTGGCGTCAAAGCCGAGAAGAAGACCCAGGATGGAATCAACAAAGTCCTGAGTAAAGGTTCTGAATACTTTGCATCAATGGGATATTTCATGATTTGATTTTTACTCTAAAATCTTGTTTCCATTTTTTCATTCTGGGGTGTTGAGTGCTGCTTGATGCAGAAAAAAGGAATTGAAATGATTTTATTGAAACATAACAAAAAGTGAAAGAGTAAAGAGGTCTGAATACTAGCTGAATGCACTTCAAAGGGTTTAAAGACCCCATGCTTTACATCTGCTACCCCGACTTTGCTTACACGAGCCTTTCTAGTGCTGCAGGGCAGATATGAGGACACCTGGTGGAGGGTGACCAAAGTGCAGTGTGCTTCATTAGGGTCACGCTCTGATTTCAGCAATTGATTTGCATTGCTGTGGGGACTTTCACTGGATGAAGCTGCCACCAACGTCCTCTACGGCTCAAAATCTGCATAAGACAGACAGCCAATACGGCAGCATGGTATCTCCTAAACACATCCCACCCCGAGACCTATGAGATTCAAGACATCGCATATGCCAGCGTGGTACCCCAGAGCACATCCCACCCCAAGACCTAGGAGTTCCATGACATCCCATACGCCAGCATGGTACCCCAGAACACATCCTACCCAAGACATCCCATAGGCCAGCATGGTACCCCTAAACAAATCCCACCCCAAGACCTAGAAGATCCAAGACATCCCATATGCCAGCATGGTACCCCTAAACACATCCCTCCCCAAGGCCTATGAGTTCCATGACATCCCATATGCCAGCATGGTACCCCTAAACACATCCCACCCCAAGATCTATGAATTCCAAGACAACCCATACGCCAGCACGGTACCCCTGAACACATCCCACCCCAAGACCTATGAGATCCAAGACATCCCATATGCCAGCGTGGTACCCCAGAACACATCCCACCCCAAGATCTATGAGTTCCAAGACATCCCATACGCCAGCATGGTACCCCTAAACACATCCCTCCCCAAGGCCTATGAGTTCCATGACATCCCATACGCCAGCATGGTACCCCTGAACACATCCCACCCCAAGACCTATGAGATCCATCACTCATATCTTTTGGGTTATTACGACGTGTCCACAGGGGGATTGTTCATCTTGCTCTCTGTCTGATGGTTAGGGTGGGGTTAAAGCAGGGGAGGGGTGTCTCTCAGGGTCCTGCCATTCCTGTCCATCCTCTCTGATAAGCTCTCTCACTCAAAACTTTCAAGATCAACTCACCATTTTCTCAAAGTTGACCAAGCCGTCATGGAAGGTCTTGCTGCTTTCATGCAGGAACGTCAGGTCTGTTGGCAGAAGAGAACACACAATGTGAGGAGTGGTAAGCGCGGCAGGCGCCTCTGGATGTTTCAGGAATGCCGAGAATGTGTGGCCTGAAGAAGGCCGGCTCTGAAGGTGTGAAGAGGAGGGCGTGAGACGTCACCGCTGCTGGGTAACGACTCACCTGCACGGCTGCACGTAATTCCTACTAATTCTCCTACAATGGACTAATGGGGGGGTTGACCAGTGGCGTCTGCAAGCCAAAACCCACCCGTATTGCCGTTACTAGTTAGGGTTGGCCGTGCTAAGCTGAGGGGCTTTGAGTCACGCATGCCTGGGGGGAGTGGGGGAGGGGCTCTAACATGGCTGGTCACGCCACAGCCCTCAGATACACAAAACAAAGCCAGGCACCCCCAGATTAGCATGGGTTGGGGGGGCTGTAATGATGGGGGGGTGGTTGGATGCTTCACCAGTCAGCTCTAATTAAGGTTGCTTTCTTTTAGTGCTGAGCTGACTAATGGGGTCTGGCAGGGGTGGATTTTGGGGTTGGTGGGTGTGCTGCAGTCTTTCATTAAGGTTCATTGTGTCGAGATGACTGATGGTCAGCCATGCCATGGGGTGGGCTGGCTGGAAGTGAAATCCAAAACAATAGAGGGGCTTTGGCCATGACACTGCCCTCCACTTCTAGTACAGAAAATAAAGGACAACCTAAGCCCTCTGCCCCCCCCACCCCCCAACCAGGCCTCTTCCCGCCATCCAGGAACTGGAGAAGACCCTTACCTTTGAGCAGCAGAGGGGTGAAGGGAATGGCAGGGGGTCGCAGGCTGGATAGCAAATCCCGGTAGGCCTTGTGGTTCCGAGAGGGGTCCTGTCAGTCACCATAAAGATGGTGGGAGAGGAGGAGGAGGAGGAGGAGGAGGAAGCAACATTCAAAATAAAAAAAAAAAAATGTCAAAAGTAAATAGAAAAGAACAAAAAATAAATAAATAAATACACTGCCAGCCAGCAAATGTGTCAGAGAGGTGAACGCCCTGGCGGCACGGCACAAAGAAAAGCAAATAACACACGGCCCGAGTCGGCTGGAGGGGGCCGCGCCGTTGAGCAAGCATGCCCGGTGGCACTGTGTGTGTTTGCCCAGTCCAACGCCCTTCCCCTGCCGTGGAGATCTCCCCAGAATGTGCCACATCACCCCTTACTTTGCCCCGGACACAGGCTTCCTTACCACAATGCTCTCAAACTGCTGGAACTGCTTCTTGAACTTCCCGGGCAGCCCCTGGAGGATATCAAGGCACAGGTGAGTCTACAGAGTAGCAGGCCCACCACACCCTGCCCCCACCAAACCCTTAGCCCCCTTACCTCCCAGGTGAGCCTCAAGCGACTGATGGCTGGGTTGCCCAGTCCGAGCACCACGGAGAAGAACGTCAGCAAATCTTGGTGCTGTTTACACCTGCCAGAGAGAATCACACACACGTGCAGCAACATGTGAGTTTTGATGATCAGACCCCCGCCCCCCCCGAAAAAAAAACCAACTCGACAAATACGCCCTGTCAACTCACAGGGCAGCGATCTTGACAAACTTCCTGAGCAGCTGAATTCTCTTGGGCAGCGACTGGCACTGAAGGATCTCGGTGCAGACCCAGTGCTGAACCTCACTGCAGCGCTGCAACACCAGCTCCAGGTTGAGAGGCCGCCAGCGGGCTTCCTCACCTCGGAAAACGTAGCGGATGAACTCCACCTGCAAATGATAGTGGGAGGGGATTGAGCCAGTGGTCAGATATACTGGTGTGCCACCAGGAACCCAAAGATCTTACATTCACTCCACGAGACCCTCTTATTGTTCAGTTCACTTAGTAATCAACCCACCTCCATCCATCCATCCATCCATCCATCCAAGGCCACATCACATCGCGCACGTTTTCCAGCAATTTTCAAACGTGGCCTTCATTTACATAATCTTAGTGGGTTTGAGGGCAGTCCTGGTACACCCCCTTGAATAAGCCAACCACAGTCGTGCAGTCTGACATCTCCAGGGTTTCAAGACCAACTGATTTGATTTTGAGTGGTGACCCCCTGTGATACCAGTTGCCTAATGTGACTGACCAATTAGTGTGCAGCTCCAACCGGTTTGATCTTGTCTTAAGTCGCAGGTTTGAGCTCGGTGTGTGTGAGAGCAGGCGACCAATGAATGCTCATCCCGAAGCACAAAGCACATAATGCAGCGATGCAGAATAAAGAAGAGCTGTGGACCTCACAAACAGAGGAGAAGCTCATCTGTCTAATGTGTCGTGTTTAATGGCCTATGGCAGAATGGAAGAAAGAGGGGCAGCGACTGTGGCTGAGCCCACTGTAGTGGTTAACCCTTCGTGTAGCCCCAGCTAACGACCCCGTCACGTCACACTATACAATTTTTCCAGCAGTTTTCATTTGCAGACTTCTTTTACATAATTTTAGAAATTCAGAGACACACCTGTGTCCTCCCCAGTAATGTAATTGGACATTCCCACCGACTCAGTCCAACCGGTCTGCGACTCATTCCGAACTGGTTTGACTCGGTCTTAAGTCACAGGGGTGGGCTCTGACTGCATGATACCTGACAACCCATGAGTGCTCGGGCGAAATGACACCACATAACAACGCAGTTGACAAGTTCTAGTAGTGTATAAAAAAAAAATCCTCCTGATGCTCAATCATGCAGTTCCAGTCTAAATAAAAGCCCCTCCCACTATCCAAAACACAAGACTACAAATCCCTCCCACTACCCCAGACACATGAATACAAGCCCATCCTACAGCTCCAGTTTCATGACCACAACCCCCTCCAACTGCACCAGGAACATTTTGACAAGCCCCTCCCACAATTATCAAGCATTCTTTGACATGCATCTTCATTTGAATGCAGAACACTTACAAGGCAGACCTCTTCAAACAACCCTCCCATTAGGTCAGGTATTTAGGGAGCCCCTCCCACTGTCCCAGGCTCATGGCTACAAGCCCCACCTACTGCACCAAACATACTGAAAAGCCCTCTCACCACCACAACACACTCTACTTTAGGCTCCTCCCACAATATCAGAAATTACAAGCACCTCCTAGTGGATCCAGCACAGCCCCTTCCCAAGAAACACCCCTTTAAACCACTCCCACTACATATGCACCTCCTACTGCTCCACACCCATGACTACTGCACCAGGCACATTTTGACAAGCCCCTTCATCAAGACCAGGATTTGTTAAAAAGCATCTCCTAGTGCATCCAGCAGAGCCCCTCAAAACACACAAGAGAAACCTCTTTAAAACCCTCCAACTACAAGTACTCAGTGAGACTGTCCCCCCCACCACCAGGAATTCTTTTATAAGCACATTTTAGTGCATCTAAGAAAGCCCCTCCCAACACGCCTCTTTAAATCCCTCCTACTACATCAAGTACTGAGTGAGCCCCGCCCACAATATCAGGAATTCTATTATTAAGCACATTTTAGTGCATCTAAGAAAGCCCCTCCCAACACACCTCTTTAAATCCCTCCTACTACATCTGGAGAAGAACTCTCCTCCCCCAAACACATGCCTACAAGCCCCTCTGACTGCACCAGACACATTTTGACAAGCTCCCCTCGTACCCTGGGCCACAACACACACAACTTTAAGCTCCTCCCACAAAACCAGGCAATCTTTTACAAGCACCTGCTACTGCTTCCATTAGAGTTCCTCCAAACACACAATACACACTACTTTAAACCCTAAAACTTAAGACTACAAACAAGCCCCTCCAAGTACACACGGCACACTTTGACAAGCCCCTCCCACAATATCAGGCATTTCTAGTGAATTCTAGTGCCTCCCAATACACACATGTCAAACCTCTTTAAACCCCTCCCATTACATCAGCTATCCACTGTTCCAGACTTATTAATACAAGCCCCTCCTACTATACCAAATCCTCCCACCACAAGAACTACTTTAAGCTCCTCCCACAAGACCAGAAACTCTTTGACAAGCACCTCCTAGTTCATCTAGCAGAGCCCCTCCCAGCACATAAGACCCCCCCCCCTCTATACCAGGTACTTAATGAGCCACATGATTACAAGTCACCCCACCCCCCCACTGCACCAGATGCAAACAGCAGGCACACTGCTACACCCAGTGGCACACTACTTTAAGCCCCTCCCACTGCAGTACATAGGCACCTAGAAGCCCACTTCAGTGCCCCCCGTTTCTGAGCAGTCACCACTGACCTCATGTACACAGCTGAAGAGCTCCCAGTCAAAGGCCACCAGCTGAACGGCCACCTCCTCGGCACTCATGTCGTGCAACTTACTGTCCCCCGGAGTCCAGTACCCTTCTTCCGGCAGGGGAAGCTTTGGAATAAAAAAACAAATGTAAGAAAGCCCAGTCCCACCAGCTAACTGGCACCTCCAGTTCAGAGGGACAGTTCCCAGTAACTCACCAGTGAGTCCAGTTCAGCAGGCTCGCAGGCAAACAGGTGGGTGTTGACTCCCAGGGTGGTGAACACCGAGTCGTCACTCGGCCGGAACATGATTTTCTCTGGAAAGCAAAGAAATCAATTCAGAGCTGAAATGCGCGTCTCTCATGCCACAAAGGCCAGCAAATCTAAGAGAGCCTCGTGAAAGCAATCAGCAGCGTGCGTCGCCATCCAGGCTGACAGAAGTGCAGCGTTTCACCATGGCAACGGGCTCTTCGACAGCGTTTTGGAGAAAACATTTTCCACCCACGCAAACCAACATGGCACAAACAAGGAGACGAGGAGGCATGGAGCAGGCAGGAGACTGCAGCCCAGGTGCTCCCAGAAGTGCTCAAACCACCACAAAGGAGGACCCCCCCTTACCTCCGGACGATGTGACTGCGACCAACACCAGAGCGCCATGCTGGCTGTCCTGCTCCTCCGAAAACTGCAGCTTCTCCGCCACCTGGGCCAGGATCTCCTCGACGGTGGAGGACAGTCGGCTGCGGATCGTCACGTAGGAGTGGTCCGGAGTATAAACACGGCAAAAGACTGCAGGGAACACAAGGGGGAGCCGTCAGAGCAGCGCCACCATGTGTCAGAAAGTGAATACAAAGACAAATGGGGGCTGATTTGTGGAGGAGGAGACCTTCCTTTGCAGCCTTTCTAATGAAGATGGGCAGGCGTTGATGACTTAAGCTGGCACACCTATAAGGGGGGTGTTGGACTTCCTTCACTCAGAGAACAAGCTCGGGTCCATGAGGTCACCAAGGTTCTGCTCGATGAAGATATTCCTATCAAGGTGGGGAGTAACCTGGAGGGGTTGAGTCGAATCCACCCGAAAAAAATGGCAATTCCTGCTCTTTCTGAGCAGTGGAACGTTGGGTCTTCTAGAAGATGATGAAGCACCAGCTCTCATTAAAAGCGGGGCTATGTCTTCCTAATCAATGCTGACATACTCTTAAGCCAACTCACCCTGAAGTGACCAAACACAGGTCATACTGAGCATGGAGTAACCCTTACAATACAAGAAACTAGGCAATGGGTGGGTGGCTTCTCCTCAAGTTGATTGACCAGGTGAGATGAGCTTGAGCTTCCTAAAATATTAGATTGGGAGCATGCACTGACGAACCACCTGGACTGGAACCCGAGTGAAGCGGGTGACGGCATCCCAAATTGACCAAGGGTCATTAGGGTCCTAAAGAAGGGGTCTTCTGTACTTTCCTAACTCTGTGCGCACCCAGCTGATGCACACCTCACCAAGCTGGGCCAGGCCTTCCTAAATTGCTCACATACATGAGGGTCACCACACACTGGCCAGACCTTTCAAAGCAAAGCTATTCTGTACCTTTCTCAACTCCGCCTAAAGAAGGCTGAAAGACTCTTCACCTACACATGGACCTGGTCATTCAAAAATGGGTCAGATACAGAAGGTCACCCCTACTGCCCTGGACCTTCTCAAACAAGGTGACGAGGGGTCTTAAAGCTGGCCAGATACAGTATGTTAGCCCACCTGTCTAAACAAAGCTGAAGAACTCCTCAACCAGTTGGGCTAAGCCTTTCTAAAACGGGTCAGATAGAGAAGGTCACCTCTACTCCCCTGGACTTTCTCAAACAATATGATGAGGGGTCCTAAAACTGGATAGATGTGTTAGCCCAGGAGAGTAAACAAAACTGAAGAACTCCTCAACCAGTTGGGTTAGGCCTTCCTAAAATGGGTCAGATAGAGAAGGTCATCCCAAAATTCCAGGACCTTCTCATACGAGATAATGAGGGGTCCTAAAGCTGGCCAGATGTGTTAGCCCAACTGTCTAAACAAAGCTGGAAAACTCCTCACCCAGTTGGGCAAAGCCCTCCTGAAATGGGTCAGGTAGAGATAGGTCACCACAAAATGCCTGGACCTTCTCATACAAGGTGATGAGGGGTCCTAAAGCTGGCCAGATACAGTATGTAAGCCCACCTGACTAAGCAAAGCTGAAGAGCTCCTTGACCAGTTGGGCTAAGCCTTCCTAAAATGGGTCAGATACAGAAGGTCACCCCTACTCCCCAGGACCTTCTCAAACAAGGTGATGAGGGATCCAAAGGCTGGCCAGATGTGCTAGCCCAGCTGTCCAAACAAAGCTGAAGAACTCTTCATCCAGTTGGAGTAGGCCGTCAGTCATCCCCAAACGCCTGGACCTTCTCATACAAGGTGATGAGGGGTTCTAAAGCTGGCCAAATATATTAGCCCAGCAGTCTAAACAAAGCTGAAAAACTCCTCTCCTCAGAGTTGGGGTAGGCCTTCTCAAAATGGGTCACTATGGAGAAGGTCACCAGAAAATGCTTGGACCTCCTCATACAAGGTAATGGGGGTTCCTGCAGAAGACCAGTCTGGCTCTTAGACTAAGCAAAAGTATTCCACTCTCTTATGGGCCAGGTGTTCCTAAAATCGAACAAACACAGTATGTCATCCTACAAGGCATTAACTTTTGGAAAGGATCACCTAGGTCCTCCAAATGTGGAGGTAGAGGCCTCCTAGAAGACCAGATCCCCCCAGGTCATCAAAGCCATCCTAAAAGCAGGCTAAATCTTTTAATACCAACTGGGACAGGACATCCCAACGATGGCTCTCTAGGTTTCCAGGAGTTACTCACTCTCGTCGGATCCTCGGAAGGCCTCGCGAGGCTGTAGGCAGGCATCGATGCGGCGAAAGTGCCGGAACAGTGGACGCACCTGCCTCTTCTTGCTGTCACTGTCCTCCACCACCCTGTGAAAAGTGCAATGACAGGGGTGAGACCGAAAGGTGAAGCACACTTTGGTTGGCACTTGAATGACACCCAGTATTGGGTAAGTGGGTATGGGAGAGATGGGCGAATAAAAAAGCTGTTCAATTTATAAAGCCAAGATCCTCAGAAGGATGAGGAAAGGTTGACCACTGCCCATTGGCTGGCTCCGTTGCCCCCTAAACATGCTAATTCAATTATAACACTGGAGTGGACGTGGCATGTGGCAGACACTTAGTGCATCTCACTAATAAGAGTGCAGCGCCACTAAGCCACCCACAGCGCTATCCCAGAACACCCCATTCCTCTACCCAAATACTCACTGTTCCTCCATGATCTCGGACCACCGCTGCAGCTTCAGGACCTCCTCCACCAGCTCAGGGTAGCGGCTCAGTTCCTGCGCTGCCAGCACATACAGCTCCTAGAAAACAAAGCAAAGAAGCCTTCATAGGGCACCTTCCGTGGTACATCTCACCCTAATACAAGCCAAGCTGGCAGACGTTAGGTGGTGATAGTCACATGGGACAGCGAGGGGGTGGAGTCTGACTCTCTGCCTTGTAGCACATGTCACTGAGATGTCACATAAATTAAAATCTGTGACACCGATAGGAAAGACTGGCCCATCTTCATTCCTGTGGTCTACTCCTCGTAGTCTTGGATTCTTAAAATGAATTTTTCCTGTGCCACACCCACACTTTTAAAAATGCATATTATTAATGGTGCCACTTCTGAAGGGTACTTGTGTGGAGTTGGCCATGTTCTCCAGGTACTCTAAAGATGTGGACACTTGTCTAGCACGCACTGACCCCTTATGATGGAGTGTGGGTGGAGTGAGTGCCTAAGTGTGCCCTGTCCAGAGTGAGAGCTTACTTTGGAGACGCTGCAGTAGATAAGCAGCTTTGCAGAATAGATGGATGTCTGGATGGGAAGTTCTCTACAAGCAGGGGTGAGACTGAAAGGTGACACACACTTTGGTTGGCATTTCAATGATACCCTGAACTGGACATGTGGGTATGGGAGAATAAAAGCGGTTCAATTTATAAAGCTAAGATCCTCAGAAGGATGAGGTGGGGTTGACCATTGCCCATTGGCTGGCTCCCTTGTGGTGGGACTGGCATTTGATTTGCATGGACCAATGAGAAGGCCTTGTATTAAGACTCCTTGCTTCAGTGGGATGGGCTTTTGATTGTGCCTGGACAGTGGGAGAGGCTTATAGTATTGGGCCTGCTACAGTGGGTGGAGTCTGCAATACAGTACCCGAGGTAAAAGTGGGAGGGGCCTGTGTTAGTAGCTATTACAGTGGAAAGGGCTTTTGATATGCCTGTGCCAGAAAAATGGGCTTGTATTATAGAGTGGGAGGGGCTTATATTAGAGTACCATTTAAAATGGGAGGGGCTTTTGTTAAACTGCCTTCTATAGTGGGATAAGCTTGCATTAGAATGCATTCTGTAATGGGAAGGGCTTATATCTGAGCATCTGCTGTGGTGGGAGGAGCTTGTGTAAGAGTGCCTGCTAACGTCTTTGATTAAACTATAAGCAATGACAGGGACTATTTGGATGGACTTCTATGGGAGTGCTTGCTGCAATGGCAGACGCTTTTGATTGTGCCTGTGAAAGTGGGAAGGTCTCATGTTACAGTACCTGCTAATGTGGGAGGGGTTTCTGATTTTATTAATACAGTAGGAGGGTCTTGTATTAGTGTGCTTGCTGCAATGGAAGGGACTTATGATTCTATTAAGACTGTGAGAGAAGAGCTTGTGTCAGTGAGCCTTCTGCAGTGGGAGGTGCTTTGCATTAGATTAAGACAGAGGGAGGGGCTTGGATTAGTATGCCTGCAGCAATGAGAGGTGTTTTGGAATACATTAAGACAGTGGGAGGGGCTTGTATTAGTGAACCTGCCTGCTGCAGTAGGAGGGGCCTTCCATTGCTCTAGATTACTTTAGGGATCCAATACAGAGTGAGCAGCTTTGTATTAAATTAGGGCAGAGGGAGGAGCTTGTATCTGCATGCATGATGCAATGGGTGGGGCTTTTAATTAGATTAAGAAAGTGGGAGGGGCTTGTATTGGTGAGCCTGCCTGTTGCAGTGGGAGGGGCCTTTCATTGTTCTCTGATATTTTTAGGGGTCCGTTATGCTCTGACCCTAAAAGGTTGTAATGCGAAAAGACAATAAAGTCTATCAAAATCAAAAATACAGTGTGAGCAGCTTTGTATTAAAGTAGGTCAGAGGGAGGAGCTTCTATTTTTAAGCTTGATGTAATGGGTGGGGCTTTCAATCAGATTAAGACAGTGGGAGTGGCTTGTATTAGTGAGCCTGCCTGCTGCAGTGGAAGGGGCTTTTCATTACTCTGAGCTGTGTTTAGGGGCCCAGTGAGTGAGGGGCTTTGTATTAAATTAAGACAGTGGGAGGAGCCTGAATTTGCATGCTTGCTGCAAATGGGAGGGGCCTTTCATTGCTCTAGGCAAGTACAGTGTGAAGGGCTTTGAAGTAAATTAGGGAAGTGGAAGGAGCCTGCCACAATGGGAGGGGCTTTTGATTCTATTAAGACAGTGGGAGGAGCTTTCATTAATATGCGTTTTGCAAGAGGAGGGCCTTTTCATTGCTCTAGATTATAGGTATGGGCCCAATAAACAGAAAGGGCTGTGTATTAAATTAATGCAATGGAAGGAGCCTGTACTATTATGCCTGCTGCAATAGACTGCAGCTGCGGACCACCAATATTATACATCAGTGATAACAACAGGCTACACTAACGTTAAGATTAGGGTTGGGGTGGGGGGAGTTATCGGACTCAAGTCAAGTAAACCACGTGACAAAAATCTGCAATCCAATTGGCTGTCCAGTGGAGCTACTGAAGCTGTGGAAGTCTGCAGCTGGACCCCTAATGCCTGCTGCAAAAATAGGGGCTTCTGAGTCACACAGGGCGGCAGGATTGGCTTCGATTACTGTGCCTGCTGTAGTGGGAGGGACTTGCATTAGAAAGGGGAGGAGCTTATACTGGAGTGCCCACTGTAGTGAAACAGGTGTTTGATCCACCTGGGCCAGTGGCGGGGCTCACACAGAAGGCAAGACTAAGAGAGACTTGCAGCTCCACTGCGACTATGAGAGGGTCTGCACACAGTGCGGCTGGAGAGCGAGGGTCTCGTATTTGGTTCCACAGTGCAGTACATAAACATCATAGACAAACATACTGTACATGCACATGCAAATCCATCCGCTTTTTCCAGTAAGTACGATAAGTTTGCATAAAATAAGAACAGACGTGACCTTAGACCCCCCCCCTCCATCCATCTGCCCCCCCCACCCCCCAGTACGCCAGTGCACACAAGACAGTGGCATACACACGTTTGGCGTACACGCACACAAATCCATATTGAATAAAAATACAGCTGCACTTTACAGGTCTTGCGGGGGTCTGCTTGGACCGATGCCATTTTTAAGGCTGGACCTCCCCCCCCCCCCGCCCTCCCCTTCTGCTGTGACTTACTAGAAATGAAGCATTCGGGTAATCTGTGCCCACTTACCTTAGGAAATGCCCGGGAACGCTCGCCCTCCTCCTGCAGCAGCTCGCGGTACATGTCCAGATAGCGGAAGGTGACGCTCAGCACTGCCCTCTTCCTGTCGCTGCTGTCCCACGCGCCCCAGCCGTTGGCTTCCTTTTTGTCCACGCGGAATGTGGAGAAGTCGGTGTTCAAGGAAAAAATTTAAAATGACTGGCAACAACAACAACATGGGGTCGCTTCTATTCACTGGGGGGGGGGGGCTCACATTCAATTCTATATAGCGCCTTTCACTGTGTTATTGGATCACTCACACCACCTGCTACCAAAAGCCTTAAATGGCAAACTTTAAATCAACTGGGGGATTCCAGCTGGCATGCAGAGGGAGATTTCACAGCTATGGTGAAGTCTCGCCTGATTTGGGGGTGGGGGGTTTGTGAAAAGGGGGTGCGTTTTACTGTAACTGAAGGTGTCACCCACCGCTCACACTGAGCCCGTTCTCACCCGCTCTACTGTGATGTTGGCACTCACATTCTGGGAAGGATATTGTTGGAGAAGGACCTGCTGGAACTTGTCGGCGGGAAGGAAGATGGGGTGAGTGAGCATTACGTCATCCAGGAGGATTTCTGCAAGACAAGAAAACAAACACGACACTAGTCAAGGACAGGTGGGCACCGTGCGGGTGAAACCGAGCTCTGACGGCGCTGCTCTCACCGCTGGGCGCCACCCAAAGGAAAAGGGGAATCATTTCCAAAAAAAAAAAATAATAAAACTGATGATCTTCTCTCCCTCAGGTGTCTTTCAAGAAAAACCAGTGCCACATCCAAGAGTGGACATTGTGGGCCCATGAGAAGCGTGGCTGGCACGGCCAACAACACAAAGGCTGAAACAGTCGGTGGCCATGTTCCCGATGCTAGAACTGGGCACGGTGGGCTCATAAAAAGGGACGTAATAAGGGGCTAATCACCCAGCCACAAAGTGGCACTTTGATTTGTGAGCGTCTCTGGAAGCCATAAGGTGGGCATTTTAAACCAGCGGATTGTGCCAACCACTAGAAGCACAAGGCGTCTGTGTAGCCTGTCTGCGTCTCTCTAGAAATAAGGGCACACGTGACAACTTGTTTCCCATGGCACTTAGTGCCCACCCTGGTTGAGCCCCACCCACAGTTATCTTCATAATGTTGGCCGGGGGGGGGCACCAAGTTCTGTTTATCATCATCCAGCCTTTCTCCTCACACAGACAATTCTGGCACACTGAGTCAGCATGGCGCTGCCCCCCTAAACCAGGACCCATTTCTTTGGCAATCCTTCAGACGCCGTCACTTCCTCACCTCACCCTCTGCTTCCCGCCATCGAGCCTGCTTTTCAGGTTACCGCGCCGCTCTTATCGTCTCCACATCGTCTGCTGTAGGTGAGCTGAGGGTGGGACTGGCGGAGGAATCTCATGACACCAACAACAGGGGACTCACTACCAGGTGCCACCTGGGGCAAAATGCTGGAGACCACTGGAGCCCCCCGCCCTGCTACTGGCCTGAGGTCATGCAGTGCAGTGTGTGGGAGAGAGACAGAAGCCACTAGCCTGACAATTGAAAGTCCTTGGGTCACACAGCGCCCCCTATCTGCACAGTTCTACCAGTGTAGGACTGAAGATGATTCTTTCACCTCAGAGGCCAAGCCTGAAGGCCACTGGGCAGGAGCAGCCGGGCACCCAGCTCTGTGCCCATTCCTGGTACCGCCGACTCTGCAGCCGCTCTCTTTTGTCTTTGCTCTCAGGACCGTTGCTAAGCAAACCTGAAAGGACTATCGTCACCGATCCTCGCGTCATCCCCAGTGTGCGTGGGCAGCGTGGGCACATGGCAAGTGGGGGTCCAGGCACTTGGTTACATAAAGCACTTTGACACAGCTAAGAGGCCCTCACTCCTACAAAAAACTCTAAAACCTGAGCAAAAACATAAAATGTAAATACATGCCAGCCTTTGCTGCCACCGTGGCACTCACCTGGAAGGTTCACCAGTAGTGGCTGACCAGGCTCAACCCACCTCACCTTAGGGAAGTTGGCAAAAAACACCCAAATCAATTCGTGGGCGACCTTTGGAGTCTGGGAAGCTCATCTGGGTGCCCCAGTTTCTTGAGAGGGTAATAATAATAATACATTTTATTGATAGAGCGCCTTTCCCATGCCAGTCAAGGGTACTGAGCTGTATATTCCAGCTGGACACGCGTGGGCACAATCCATTGTGTCAGAGCCTGCCTGTCAGCGAGTACCCATCTTGGAGTACACCCAATTACCTGTTTCACTTTCTGTTTGACTCCATATGCCAGGCTCCCTGCTTCTATTCACGGCTATACTTGCAGATGCCCAGTGGCACAAGCTTGGTTATGGAATGCCCATCAATTGGGGGGAGGGGATTACTATGTGGTTACCCAGCTGTCAGTGCTTACCTGTCTCTATCAGGACCTGCCTAGGTGCCCAACTTTGTACACACATCTGGGTCTTCCCAGCTGAACCCCCTGTGAGAAACACATTGGGCACCTGGCCATGGGTGCCAGTCTTTTAAAGTGCCCACCTGGCACAGGTCGGTGCATAACACAACCTGTGAATTTGCAAAATGACATTCCTTTTTTTTCCCAAAAGCAAAACACATCAGCGGCGCCAGAGCATTATGCAATCAGCAGCCAGCCTGCAGCGTGGGCGTCTCGTGCCCACATTTGCCACACACATTTGCCACAGTGGCTTTCTACAAAAACGAAAATGACTGGTCGGATGGACTCCACAACTCAGCCCATGCCAGCGATCACAGCATTGACACGTCAGTGCCCTTGGGCAACAGTTCAGATGGTGTGCCCCCACCCCCCAATTGGCACTAACACAATGCGCCAGGCTTGTCCGGAACTTCAAGTTAAAAAGTAAACAAATGAAAGTGTAATTAGACGAGCAGGGGCTAGAAAGACACTATATAAAATCAAGCCTGTCAGACGCTCAGAACTAAACCCCCCCCCCCACCCCCCATGGCAGCAGCGGGTATGAGTCCCGTCAACACTGTGCGTGAAGACACAAACTGGAATGCCCTTTGAAGACCAATTTAAAAAAAATAAAAGAAATGCTGCCAACTTCTCTGCAAAGCACAAGTGACGCCCACAGTATGGTGCAAATGTCCCTGTACTCCTCCCTTCTGGCCTCATCAATACAAAATATGCCAGGGAGAGAGAAACTTGGGGGGGGGGGGGGCCTTAGTGGCGGGGGGTCTTTGGAGATGTTAGAGGTCAAAGAGGTCACTCGCAAACCCGCCAAAGCCTAGTACTCTTTTTATGGAAGACGCAATACGATTGGTTAACAAACCACCAATGAAATGCTCACATTTTGCTTTCCAGTCAGCAAATCCGACCCCACAAATGCCAGGAGGTAAAACCCTCTCGGTGCCAACTGAAAGATGTATGGTGCACAATGTTGCTCCTTCTGCTTAAAAGTAGGGCACGAGAATCAAAGTTGCATGCCAGCAGGAATCTGAAAAGAGATGCCCACTGGGCAGGCAAGCCTTGCCAGTAGGTGCCCCCAACCCCCCCGCCGTGGAGCTTCAGTGGAGCCTTTGAAATGGGCACTGAGCTGCCAAGAGAGGTGGCTGACCAGCAGGAAGGAAATACGTTGAGATGCCAGGCTGATAAAGGGGGTGTGGAACCTGGTGGGGAGGGCACAAGTGATGATCTTAAGATGGTGGGCACTGTGAGGTTTCTGTATGAGCTGACCCTCTCAACAGAAAGAAGAGCAATGCCAATTGTGATGGGGCAACAAGTGATAGGTGGATGTGAAGGAGGACCCCCCCATCTGTTATGAGCGACCCAAAGTGGGCACTGTACTCCAGAGGACAAGTGGCATGGCATACCTTAAAGGAATAAACATGATGGGTACCCAACGAGTGGACAACATCGTTCTGTCATTGGCAACACAATGAATCTGAGGAGGAACTGCCATGTACCAAAGTGAAAGTGGTAGATGATGCCGTGCATGCCAGCTGTGTGACAAATGGGAATGGACCAACCTACAGGTGCACTGATGCCCAACGCAGTCTTTGTGGATACTTTGTGACGTGGGTAACCTGTCAGGAGGTGTAATCGGTTCAGTGGGAAGAGGTGCCACTGTCATTGAGGTGCCAAGGGTGACAAAAAAAGGTCAGGCTGGAAGAAACTGATGGTGCCCACGCAAAGGGTTACTGTAAAAACGCCAAACATCGTGCTTTGAGGGATGGAGGAGGTGCCCCATGACGAGGGTTTTGGGGATTTCCACCCACCCGGGATGCCCTGCTTCTTCGGCAAGACCCAATCAGAATCTGCTGGCGCGCTTAGTAATTGTCACAGGGAGGTGGCAGTCAGATTGCAGAGTGACCCCTGGAGCAGCCAGCGGCGTGGCAGCACTGGTGGGCGCGATCTTGGTGACATCAACAATGGGGTCTACTCATGGGCATCAAGCCTGAATGTGGTCCAAATGAAGGGTGACCTCACCTGTGCCCTGCTGACAAGGTTAAATGGGTCACATGAACTCATCAGTGCCACTTGTGACAGGTGGTGCCAGGGCACGTGTGATGCCCAAACTGATAACTGAATGCAGTTGGCAGGACCCTCTAAGTGCTCTGGTACTTGCAAATGGGGACCCCCCCACTGTGGGCATCCCGACGGTAGCGTTGTGTGAAACGCCTTGAGTGGGTAGACGTGATGGGTGCCCCCTTTTGATGAGCTGGTGATCCCGGGTAGGCGCGGTGGTCGTGGTAAGTGACCCCCCCCAAGCGCCGCGGTGAATTCCGACCAGGTGACAGTGAACGAGTCTTTCTTACCTGCGCTGCTGACGCCGCTGCTGCTGCCGCCTCCTCCTCCGCCGCCACCGCTGCTCCCGCCGCCGCCTCCTCCACCACTGCTGCCGCTGCCACCGCCGCCTCCTTGTCTCCGGCTGCCCGCTACACTGTCCAGGAGTGCCAGCATGACGTTCTCGGGGGTGTCGGGGGGCAGCGGTGCCCAGGGGGGCTCCACGCAGCCCTCTGAGCTCTGCTCGTCGCTGGAGAGCGAGGGGCTCCTGGTATCCGCCGCGGCGGGGGGCCAGCAGGGGGGCTCCTCGGCTTCGGGGCTGAAGATCTCCCGGGGGGCGCCAGACTCGGGGGACAGGTCCCGCAGAAAGGGCAGCACGCGAGACACGCTGGATCGTCGCCGGGAACCCGCAGGTCCCTTCTCCCCGAAGCCGCCCGCACGGCTCAGCGCCGACGTCTGCTTCTTCAGGAACTTCTCGAGCGGCTTCATGCCCGCCGGCATCGTCCAAAGTGCAGGGCTTAGGGTGACGGGCTAGGCTGCGGACACTTCACAGGGGAGACGGCGTCTTCTCGGCTCCCATGGGTGCAGGGCGAGATAATCGGAAACTGCAATCCACAAATGACAGAAATGGGGAAAAAAACACGAGACGGGCGATAAAATAAAAATTGAGAAATGGGAAAAGAAGACACCCGTTGAGGTAAAAGCAGAGCTACTAGACGAAGGGACGGCCGCTGGGGTGCACCGCCGCACCCTGAGCCTCCTCGGCGACCCCACGCGTGGGCTCCTCCACCCGAGTCACCATCTTCCAAATAAAAAAAAGGGGAAAAAAAGACAGCGTATTGTCTGACTGCTTCCCTGCTCGGCGCCACCAGGAAGGCGCGATTTTAAAAATAAATAAAAAAGAATGAAAGCGACGGCTAAATGAGCGATGCGGACAGGGAAGCGGGTCCAGTCAAATCGTCTTCCCGCAGGTGCCTCCTGCTCCGTACGACTCGGCTCCGCTCAGCTCGCCTATCGGACCGCACTGCTCTGTTGTGATCAGTCGACAGCAGCAGCAGCCGCCGCAGCTCCTCCTCCTCCTCCTGCTCTGGAGCGATCGTAGCGCCTCCCCCTACACCGCCCGGCAGGAGCAATACCACGGGCTGCCACACGGGGCGCTGCGGCTCTCTTGCGTAGAAGTCGAAGCTGACGATGAACTGCCACCGCAAGCCCACTTCAGATGCACGGCTCCTGATTTCTCATTTAGAAGGACAGATCACTGCGCATCAGTACAAATGAACTCTCGGGCAACCGCTGAATCCGCGTGACGGCAGACTTGGGTCGCGTTAGATGTGAAGCACAGAACGAGGGCACCCCGCACACTGCCAACCTTCGCGGCACGGTTGACTTAGTACAGAATGAAACATCCACCAGAGCACCAGTCTTGTGCCCGTTTAGTATGAAGGGGGAGACGGAGTCAATCGCGACGGCATCGATAGCAAGGCAGGATACACCGTCACCCACTTATACTCCACTGACTCCTACTGGGGCCAAATTAGAATGTAGAGACATGCGAGTGACACGACAGGAACAAGCGGCAAAGGCGAAATAGAAAAGAAGGACCGCAACCCGGGGAGATTAGATAGATAGATAGATAGATAGATAGATAGATAGATAGATAGATAGATAGATAGATAGATAGATAGATAGATAGATAGATACTTTATTAATCCCAATGGGAAATTCACAAAAAAAATTAGAAATCAACTTCAGTGACACTTCGCGTTAGCGCCATCTCATTCACTTTCATTCAGCAGCTTGTGAACGAAAGCTCCATGGCGATTGTTAAGGAGGGTGTTTTTGAGTGTTAGTGTCCAGAAAGGGATACATAAGGTGTCACTCTTTTAAAAAAAGCTGCGACGTACTTAGTGGAAAGTCGCATTTACACTGATAGCTACATAACAAAGGCACTATATGAATCGCTGCGTTTGTGCACGAGTTACTATACAAAAATGGATAGAGTTTACACTGATGAAAGACACTATATTATAGATAGCTAAATGATATGAAAGGCACAATATGCAATATTGAGATTGTTCATTACCTCATTATACACATCAATAAGTAGAGGAAAGGCACTGCATTATAGACGGATGGATGGACAGGAAAGGCGCTACATTGTTTATTATTGTAGGCTCCAAATTACACACATTAACAGGTGGGTGAAAGGCACTGCCTTATAGATAGAGAAATAGTGGCGCACAGAAAGTACTGATAGACAAAAAAATGAACAATCAAATTATATAGATTAAAAGTTATTGAAAGCCACCGCTTTATAGATAAAAATGAAAGGCACTATATAAACTAGTGAAATTGCTCATCTTTTGTATACTTTTCTATATAGATAAATAAGCAGATGAAAGGTACTACATTATAGATAGATATGAAAGACAACATAAAAAATTGAAGTTGTTCATTAGTTTGTATACTTTATTGCATGGATAAAAAGATATGAAAGGAACTGTGCAGAATACTGAGATTGTTCATTATTTTGCATACCTTAGTATATTAATAAGTGGGCGAAAGGCAATGCATTAAAGATAGATACATAGATGTGAAAAGCAAATTAAAATATAAATTGTTTATTATTCTGTATAATTATATAGACAGGTAAAGAGGTTTTTAGATTATTTACATTAATAGGTAGATTAAATGCATTGCATTATAGACAAATGGATGGATATGAAAGGCGCTATAAAATACTGAGATTGTTTATTATTTTGTCTAATTGTTTAGATAAGTAAGTAGATAAAAACAGTACATTACAAATAGATTTAAAAGGCGCTATATAACATACTGAGATTTTTCATTAATTTACATTATATGAGTATGAAAGGCGCTATATAACATACTGAGATTGATCATTAATTTAGATTATATGGATATGAAAGGCGTTATATAACACACTGAGATTGATCATTAATTTAGATTATATGGATATGAAGGGCGCTATATAACATACTGGGATTGCTAATTAATTTAGATTATATGGATATGAAAGGCGTTATATAACAAACTGAGATTGATCATTAATTTAGATTATATGGATATGAAGGGCGCTATATAACACACTGAGATTGCTCATTAATTTAGATTATATGGGTATAAAAGGCGTTATATAACATACTGAGATTGATCATTAATTTAGATTATATGGATATGAAAGGCGCTATATAACATACTGAGATTGATCATTAATTTAGATTATATGGATATGAAAGGCGCTATATAACATACTGAGATTGATAATTAATTTAGGTTATATGGATATGAAGGGCGCTATATAACATACTGAGATTTATCATTAATTTAGGTTATATGGATATGAAAGGCGCTATATAACATACTGAGATTGATCATTAATTTAGATTATATGGATATGAAAGGTGTTATATAACATACTGAGATTGCTCATTAATTTAGATTATATGGATATGAAAGGCGCTATATAACATACTGAGATTGCTCATTAATTTAGATTATATGGATATGAAAGGCGCTATAAAACATTCTGAGATTGATCATTAATTTAGATTATATGGATATGAAAGGCGCTATATAACATACTGAGATTGCTCATTATTTTAGATTATATCCATTAATAAGTGGATGAAAGGCACCACATTATAAACTTTCAGTTATTCAGAAAGGCACGCGCAGCTCACGGGTTTGTATTTCGCTGCCTCCTTCAGTTTGATTCTTCCTTCCAGTTCTTTACATTCCCCGCGGACCTGCTGACCCTGAAGTTCAGTATTCGGCCCCAATCTTTTATTTGTTTCGTGAAGTTGAAGTCCTTGAGCACAGCGCTGACTTGCGCTCCTTAGCCTTTGCCGGTGAGTTGTCCTCTTCCCCTAAAGCTGACATGTCTTCCATTTTCATGCACAGCTCATCCCCGGGTGCACAGGGGGGCGCTTTATTCCTTTCGTTGACTTGGTGTCTATAATTCTGTTCAAACCCAAAGCCACCAGCACTGACAGATCGTGTGTGTGTGTGTTTTAATTCCTTCTCGTAAACTAAATGTAAGGTTTCTCCAATCTGACTGACAGACGTTCGCTCGTTTTCCATGCTTATAGTCGGTTGTGGGATTGAACTGGCAGCCTTGAGGGGTTCAGTTCGCCGCCTTAAGTTACACTGGGCGTTTCTCGCGGCCGCGCTGTTCTGATTGGCTTTGCCGTCACTGCACGTGTCCGCACTCCGCCATTGTTTAGTTCTCTTTTCATGGGTTCCCCAAGCGCAGCTCCTCTTAGCGCTCCTCTTCATTAAACGACACACAGTCCCTGCTCAAACACGAATGAGCGGACCTCATTTCATAGGTTTGTTTCTCTGTTGTATGTTGCAGGTAAATTACAATTATTAGTCAGTTAAAAAAGGGACAAAAACAAAGAAGCTTTGAGTTGTATCGTCACTGCTTTCCCTTTTTATAGTATTATTAATTATAATATTCATAATCGTCCATCTATTTTCTAAATACACATCCTCAATTAAAGGGTCTTGTTAAGCCAGAGCCACCATTTTAAGCATGGGCACCAAACAGGCATCACTGACACCTCCCCTCAGTCACCATCGTTAGCATCGACTGCCCCCAAAGGTGGGATTTGGGAAACATTAGTAAAGTTAAAGAAGCGCCTCTGCTGATGCCATGCAGTGTAACTCAAGGCCGTCAGTCGATGTGTTGTGAGGAGGACTGTTTGTACGTGTCGTCAAAAATCGCGCAGAAGAAGAAGTACCTCCGGTTTCAGACAAAGAAAATGCGTCAATTTTGGTTTTTTTGAGCTATAACACATTCATTATTTGAATCGCAAATAAATCGAGAAAAGTTGTGTAATTTTAAGTTTATGACTGCTATTTGTTACCACAGAATTAAAAAAATACCTTATTTTCCCTCATTTTATTCTTTGATCAAAAATCAAAATCTGAACATTCCTTTCATTTTCGTTTTTTTCATTTTTGCTTCTAAAATGCAATTTCAAATACCAAAAAGTACACGGACCGTTTTTACATGTTCCAATTTGTTTCTGCATTTCCAATTCGTTTTTGCGTTTCCAATTCATTTTTGTGTTTCCAATTCGTTTTTGTGTTTCCAGTTCGTTTTCATGTTTTCAATTCGTTTTTACATGTTCCAATTTGTTTCTGCATTTCCAATTCGTTTTTGCGTTTCCAATTCGTTTTTGTGTTTCCAGTTCGTTTTCATGTTTTCAATTCGTTTTTACGTGTTCCAATTTGTTTTTGCGTTTTCTGATTTGTTTTTGTATGATTTAATTGCTGTTGCACATTGCACTTCAGGGCCACTGTAGTATACGGTGTACCACACGGTCCTACTCTGGGTCTGCTGCTCCTTTTGACCCCCCCTGCCTCCATTAGGTGAGAAAGCACGAGGTGAGCTGCCACCGCCATGCAGATGACGCGTGGCTCTCCTTATCGATAAGCGCCTGATGACCCTGATGCTCTTGACTCTCTGATCCAGCAACTTAGCAGTGTTTCTGATTGGATGAGTACTAACTTTCTCAAACCAAGTAAGGAGAAAACAGAAATCTTAGTGATTGGCAGACATGGTCATTACAAATAAACTTGATCCCTATAGGTTTAAAAATCAAGGCGGCTTAATTTTCATATTTTTTTTCTCTTCATCATGTAAAGCACTTTGAGTGAAAACATGCTATGGAAATAAATGTTGTTGTTGTAAAGAATTTAGGGGTAATCATACTGACTAGATTCTTAGGACTGCGTTTTTTCATTTAAGGAATATGGCAAAGGTTATCCATCTTATAACTTTGCAAGACGCTGGAAAACGAGTTCACGCTTTTGTTTTTTAGTCGATTAGATTACTGTAACACACTCCTAACGGGACGACCTAAGAAAGACATCAGTCACATACAATTATTGTGCGGAAAGCAGCAATGAGAATCTTAAGTAGAAAAAGAAACTTTGAGCGCATAACACCAGCCTTAGCATCATTGCATTGGCTACCTGTGCCATTTAGAATTTACTTGAACTTTAAAACACTGCTAATGGCATACAGAGCCTTAAGTAATCTGGCACCGTCCTGTATTTTGGTGCCCGTCCCCCTTACACTTCAAGTTGTGACCTTAGATCTTCTAATGGTGGTCTGCTTATAAAACTCGTTATTGTAATTTGGTAGCTACACTTCAGCTGTATTCCTGATGGACTATACGGGCACAGAACTATCAGGGATCTGCAATTTGTAGTAAACCCCACCATTCTCTGCTGTCTTTTCTGGTTCTCCTCCGTAGTGGCATTCTGTGCCATCACCAGCTGATCAAGGCACCATGGAGCCCCCTGAGACGATGGAATGAAGGTGGGGGTCTCAGCTGTCCACTTCATCAAATCCTATCATGTGAAGCATGAAAACTAAGACAGTACTCACAGCAGTTCAGCGTTTCTCAACCTTTAAGTATTTGCAACCCGAGTTTTCATAACAGTTTTAATCGCGTCCCCCCCCCAACATTTTTTGAAAGGAGTCCACTAATACCAATTTGTTCTTTTTTAATTAATGATATATCCATCCATCCATCCATCCATCCATCCATCCATCCATCCATCCATCCATCCATTGTCTCCCACTTATCCGAGGTCGGGTCGCGGGGGCAGCAGCTTGAGCAGAGATGCCCAGACTTCCCTCTCCCCAGCCACTTCTTCTAGCTCTTCCGGGGGAATCCCGAGGCATTCCCAGGCCAGTCGAGAGACATAGTCCCTCCAACGTGTCCTGGGTCTTCCCCAGGGCCTCCTCCCGGTTAGACGTGCCCGGAACACCTCACCAGGGAGGCGTCCAGGAGGCATCCTGATCAGATGCCCGAGCCACCTCATCTGACTCCTCTCGATGCGGAGGAGCAGCGGCTCTACTCTGAGCCCCTCCCGGATGACTGAGCTTCTCACCCTATCTTTAAGGGAAAGCCCAGACACCCTGCGGAGGAAACTCATTTCAGCCGCTTGTATTCGCGATCTCGTTCTTTCGGTCACTACCCATAGCTCATGACCATAGGTGAGGGTAGGAACATAGATCGACTGGTAAATTGAGAGCTTTGCCATGCGGCTCAGCTCCTTTTTCACCACGACAGACCGATGCAATGCCCGCATTACTGCGGATGCCGCACCGATCCGCCTGTCGATCTCACGCTCCATTCTTCCCTCACTCGTGAACAAGACCCCGAGATACTTGAACTCCTCCACTTCGGGCAGGATCTCGCTACCAACCCTGAGAGGGCACTCCACCCTTTTCCGGCTGAGGACCATGGTCTCGGATTTGGAGGTGCTGATTCTCATCCCAGCCGCTTCACACTCAGCTGCGAACCGATCCAGAGAGAGCTGAAGATCACGGCCTGATGAAGCAAACAGGACAACATCATCTGCAAAAAGCAGTGACCCAATCCTGAGCCCACCAAACCGGACCCCCTCAACACCCTGGCTGCGCCTAGAAATTCTGTCCATAAAAGTTATGAACAGAATCGGTGACAAAGGGCAGCCCTGGCGGAGTCCAACTCTCGCTGGAAACGGGTTTGACTTATTGCCGGCAATGCGGACCAAGATCTGACACCGATCGTACAGGGACCGAACAGCCCTTATCAGGGGGGCCGGTACCCCATACTCTCGGAGTACCCCCCACAGGATTCCCCGAGGGACACGGTCGAATGCCTTTTCCAAGTCCACAAAACACATGTAGACTGGTTGGGCGAACTCCCATGCTCTGCTAAGGGTGTAGAGCTGGTCCACTGTTCCGCGACCAGGACGAAAACCACACTGTTCCTCCTGAATCCAAGGCTCGACTATCCAACGGACCCTCCTCTCCAGGACCCCTGAATAGACTTTTCCAGGGAGGTTGAGGAGTGTGATCCCTCTGTAGTTGTAACACACCCTCCGATCCCCCTTCTTAAAGAGGGGGACCACCACCCCGGTCTGCCAATCCAGAGGCACTGTCCCTGATGTCCATGCGATGTTGCAGAGGTGTGTCAACCAAGACAGTCCTACAACATCCAGAGCCTTGAGGAACTCTGGGCGTATCTCATCCACCCCCGGGGCCCTGCCACCAAGGAGTTTTTTGACCACCTCGGTGACCTCAGTCCCAGAGATGGGGGAGCCCACCTCTGAGTCCCCAGGCTCTGCTTCCTCATTGGAAGGCATGTTAATGGGATTGAGGAGGTCTTCGAAGTACTCCCCCCACCGACCCACAACGTCCCGAGTCGAGGTCAGCAGTGCACCATCCCCACCATATACAGTGTTGACACTGCACTGCTTCCCCTTCCTGAGACGCCGGATGGTGGACCAGAATCTCCTCGAAGCCGTCCGAAAGTCGTTCTCCATGGCCTCCCCAAACTCCTCCCACGCCCGAGTTTTTGCCTCAGCAACCACCAAAGCCGCATTCCGCTTGGCCTGCCGGTACCATTCAGCTGCCTCCAGGGTCCCACAGGACAAAAGGGTCCTGTAGGACTCCTTCTTCAGCTTGACGGCATCCTTCACCGCCGGTGTCCACCAACTGGTTCGGGGATTGCCACCACGACAGGCACCGACCACCTTACGGCCACAGCTCCGGTCAGCCGCCTCAACAATAGAGGCACGGAACATGGCCCATTCGGACTCAATGTCCCCCACCTCCCTCGGGATGTGGTTGAAGTTCTGCCAGAGGTGGGAGTTGAAGCTACTTCTGACAGGGGGCTCTGCCAGACGTTCCCAGCAGACCCTCACAACACGTTTGGGCCTACCACGCCTGACCGGCATCCTCCCCCACCATCAAAGCCAACTCACCACCAGGTGGTGATCAGTTGACAGCTCCGCCCCTCTCTTCACCCGAGTGTCCAAGACATGTGGCCGCAAGTCCGACGACACGACCACAAAGTCGATCATCGAACTCAGGCCTAGGGTGTCCTGGTGCCAAGTGCACATATGAACACCCCTATGCTTGAACATGGTGTTCGTTATGGACAATCCGTGACGAGCACAGAAGTCCAATAACAAAACACCGCTCGGGTTCAGATCAGGGGGGCCATTCCTCCCAATCACGCCCTTCCAGGTCTCACTGTCATTGCCCACGTGAGCATTGAAGTCTCCCAGCAGAACGAGGGAGTCCCCAGAAGGTATGCCCTCTAGTACCCCCTCCAGGGACTCCAAAAAGGGTGGGTACTCCGAACTGCTGTTCGGTACATACGCACAAACAACAGTTAGGACCCGTCCCCCCACCCGAAGGCGAAGGGAGGCTACCCTCTTGTCCACTGGGGTAAACCCTAATGTACAGGCTCCAAGTCGGGGGGCAATAAGTATACCCATGCCCCCTCGGTGCCTCTCACCAGGGGCAACTCCAGAGTGGTACAGAGTCCAGCCCCTCTCAACGCCCCGGAGGACCAGAAGAGGGCTTAAGCCTTCCCCAGACCACATGGGGGTGAGCGCGCTGGTACCTATGGGGACCACGGGTACAGAGCTTTAAAGCTCAACCCTGTAGGGGCCCATGGGTGCCCCCAATGCCTTTGGAGCCCTGGACCTCAGCACTTCCGCCACACCTGGAAGTGCTGGGGGGGCGAGGAGCGGGGACACGTGGAGTGCTTCCGGGTGCGCAGCTGGCACTTCCGCCACACTGGGGAGTGCCGGTGGAAGATTGCTGGGAAGCACCTGGAGCACATCTGGGTGGTCATAAAAGGGGCCGCCTCCCTCTGTTCGTTGGCTGGAGTCGGGAGGATGAGTACACAAGGTCTTGGAGGAGATGCAAGGAGGCGGCCGGAAGAAGTGAGGCATCCTGGACTTTGGGGACTTTTGGGGGTTTGAGGCGCACTTAACTGTAAATATTAATGTAAATAAACGTGTGTTGGATGACATCAACGTGTCTACCTGTCTGTGTCCGGGCCGGCTTCCACACTACTTAACGTTTATCGACATTTATCTAATTCTATATTTATTTTTCTAGTATCAGAATGTAGTTTAAGTTAATTTGTTTTGGTGTCAGTAGATGTATTTTTCATATTTTTGATTCTTATTTTCTGTTTTTAACATCTTTGCGCCCACCTAGGGGGGCTCGCCCCACAGATTGAGAACCACTGCACTAGGCCCATGTGTCCCGTACTGCGACCGCGTGTGATTGTGTGAGGTGAGAATACAAATCCGTTGTTAACTCAAATGGCGTTGAATTCAAAAGGCCTTTAATGACTTCTTCAGACCACGGCCATCAGCAGTGCGTCTGTCTGCGGAGAGAGTGTCACCTCGTCGAGAGGTTTACTTACCTCGGCAGTGACATTCATGTCTCTGGTGACTCTTCCTTTAAAGTCAGTAGACATACTGGGAGAGCATGGTGGGTCATGAGGTCGCTGGAAAGGGGTCTGTGGCGCTCCTGATATCTCTGGACGAAGGTCCAAGTCTTTACAGTCCTGGTGCTCCCTGTTTGTGAGACATGGCCGCTATCCAGTGACCTGAGATGAGGACTGAACTCTTTTGGTGTCACTTCAGAGGGTCCTTGGGTCCCACTGGTTTGACTTTGTGTTGCTCACGGAGTCCAGAGTGAGTCACATGACCTGCACTGTGAAGAAGTGTCAGTTACGACACTACGGCCATGTGGTGCGATTACCCGAGGGTGGTCCGGCTCATTGTTGAGGACCCAAGTGGCTGGACCAGGCCAAGGGGATGCCCACATAACACCTGGCTGTGGTACATAGACGGGGTGGGACTTGACCGTGTACCTGCCTGGGGGGTTGCCAACCAGGATCCCAAGCTGTTTCGTCATGTGGTGGGTGCAACAACGCTCTGTACCAACGCATGCCCCCCAACCTGAACCTGAACCTGACCCCATATTGAATTAAATGAGAACTGCACTACCTGACTTGTCACATCATTGATGTCATGTCTGTGTTCCACATTTAGTGATCATACTGTTCCTGGGCACCAAGCGGGCACCGGCACGGAGCGATCGCACCAATCAAACAGACTAGACTTTGGGGGGCTACTTGCTCAGGCACAGAAAAAATTGCCATTGTGAGTCCAACCTAAGAAGTTTAACTGAGGAACATTTATGTTGGGTAGAATGCCTAGTGGGTGCTGGGTGGTCCTGGGGCCTTGGAAGCCCTGCAGATATTTTACTGATGTTACTTACTCTTTAATATTATTACCTAGCCCTAATTGTTTTTCTTTTCTTGTTTCTTTCTCTTTGTCATCTTGTAAAGCACTTTGAGCTCCACTGGTGCATGAAAATGTGTGACAGAAATGCACGCTGCTGTTGTTCACTTACGAGACTTCATGACACCTGACAGAACTGAGGAGTGTGGCAAAGAAGATATGAGAAAAGCTGACAGAGAGAGACCTGTGAGCAGAGACAGAAGGCCGTCATGGCTGCCATCTACTAAATACTGGCATAAAGGGGGTGAATACTAATGCATACTTGTCATGAAGAATTAATTCAGAGAGGACCCACGGTATGTGGAAAAAGGAAAAGTCGAAGCTGGATGAGCCTGTGAGCTAAGTGGGCTTACCCATCGAACTGCATAACGTTACAGCACCACGGGGTCTGTCACTGCTGATGCCAAAGACCTCTGCCCCCTGTATGTTACCTGCCATGGCACAGAGGAGACCTCTGTCACTTGTCAAATGTCCAAACTGCCCCCAGACAGGGCAACCATTGAACCCCTGGTCACTGGAGCCCCTTTGGGACAGACCCCTCTACACGCTGGGCCATCTGTTCTGATTATTATTGTCATTGTTGTTTGCCAGCAGTTAAGATGGCCCTGAGCCTCACACACCACACACACTCGGGCCGTCGCCTCTTAATCCACTCATTCATTTATGGCTGACATGACTTCCACGTCGTCTTTTTACTCATCTGCTTGATTTGCCATCTGCAGAGATGACGTGTGTGACCTTACAATTTATTCACAATGTGCAGACTCAGAATATTAGGAGAAGAGAGAAAAAAGAGAGAAAGAGAGTGAGAGAGAAAGATAGATAGATAGATAGATAGATAGATAGATAGATAGATAGATAGATAGATAGATAGATAGATAGATGTGAAAGGCACTATATAATAAAGATAGATAGATAGATAGATAGATAGATAGATAGATAGATAGATAGATAGATAGACGTGAAAGGCACTATATAATAATGATAGATAGATAGATAGATAGATAGATAGATAGATAGATAGATAGATAGATAGATAGATAGATAGATGTGAAAGGCACTATATAATAATGATAGATAGATAGATAGATAGATAGATAGATAGATAGATAGATAGATAGATAGATAGATAGATAGATAGATATGAAAGACACTATATAATAGATAGATAGATAGATAGATAGATAGATAGATAGATAGATAGATAGATAGATAGATAGATATGAAAGGCACTATATAATGGATAGATAGATAGATAGATAGATAGATAGATAGATAGATAGATAGATAGATAGATAGATATGAAAGACACTATATAATGGATAGATAGATAGATAGATAGATAGATAGATAGATAGATAGATAGATAGATAGATAGATAGATATGAAAGACACTATATAATGGATAGATAGATAGATAGATAGATAGATAGATAGATAGATAGATAGATAGATAGATGTGAAAGGCACTATATAATAATGATAGATAGATAGATAGATAGATAGATAGATAGATAGATAGATAGATAGATAGATAGATAGATAGATAGATAGATAGATAGATAGATAGATAGATAGATGTGAAAGGCACTATAGAATAGATAGAAAGAGAGAGAGAGTGTCTTCTTGGTGTCATCGAGGGCGAGTGTCTCCGAGCAGCAGGCTGCAGGATGTCTGTGTTTTCTTATGTGGTGCCTCCTCCTCCACCATCTCTGAAGTGTTTTTCACATGTGATGTGCGGCTCTTGTGCAGTTTCAGGTCATGGAGTTGGAGGCTCAGACTTGTGTTTTTGCAGATTGCAGTCCTGCGCTGTTACCACTAAGCCACTGTTCTGTGGCTCTTATTATCTGAATGTGGCTTTTTTCCCATATTATTATTAGATTATCATTATCAGGTGGACACCTTCATCCAAGGTGACGTAACATTTGAGTTACAATTGGTGACATTTTTTGTGTTTTTCCAATTGAAGCGCAGGCAGGTCAGGGTCACCTAATGGTGTCAGCAGTGGGATTTGAATGCGCAGCCCACAGGGCTTCAAGTTCAAAGCCTTAGCTACTGTGCCACGTGCCGCAGATGTTCACTGATTCTCAGTCTCCACCATTTATTTACTCTTGCAGAAGGCAACTGACTTACAGAAACGCCAAACATTCTTAACGTTGGCTTCATTTGTTGTGTAAGTGCAAATCACACAGGAAATCCACAAGATTTTCCAGCAGTTCTAAACTTAAAGCCAATCAATCAGAACACAGTCTGTTTTGTTAGTCTTCGGCCAAGTGATTCACGAATCAGTTCGTTATGTAGCCCCTTCTTCCTATGTGAACAGTCACACGGCAAACTGCAGCGTGTTTAATGATGTTGGGATGGACGCTTCAAGATGGCGGCTCCCTAATGAACCCTGGGTAGGTCTGGAAACATCAGGTAGAGTGACAGATGAATGGCCGCTTTGTCTTACCTGTAGTCACATGGAGCTCTTGGGGGAGGGGCCTGACCTTTGACCTACAACCCTCCCCCACCACCTTCACATTTAGATGACTTGTGTTCTGCAGGCCCATCGACTACTTAGCTGCCCTCACAGGAGGCTCAGACACTCCTGACTCACACATTTCACACGAGCCACATGTGCGTCTCTCGTCTTTATCTCCTCTCTCAGACTTCAGTCAGGCCCCGGTGAACTTTGACCAGTTTCTGGATAGTCAGGAATGTTCAAGGAATTCCATTTCTTTTCACCCTTCAAGTGGCAGAATTTGCACACTACTTAGAGGGATGGGACAGCCCAAGGGGACAAGGGGACAGACAGTGTGTCTTAGGTGCCCATCCAGCCCTCCCCAATAGGGACAATGTGATGATGAGGAAAGCAGTGTCAGTGGGGAGACACCTGGATTAAATATGCAGTGATCTGTTAGACCACTAGATCTGTCAGGAAATGTATTATATGAAAGATGGAAGGATAAAAAAATGAAAGGCACTATATAATAATAATGATAGATAGATAGATAGATAGATAGATAGATAGATAGATAGATAGATAGATAGATAGATAGATAGATAGATAGATAGATAGATAGGAAAGGCACTATATAATAATAATGATAGATAGATAGATAGATAGATAGATAGATAGATAGATAGATAGATAGATAGATAGATAGATAGATAGATAGATAGATAGATAGATAGGAAAGGCACTATATAATAATAATGATAGATAGATAGATAGATAGATAGATAGATAGATAGATAGATAGATAGATAGATAGATAGATAGATAGATAGATAGATAGATAGGAAAGGCACTATATATATATTATATGATGGATCAACCTATCTATCTATCTGAGATCTGTAAAGCCAGTTCTAGTAGCTGCAGGTTTCCCCCCCCCACCAGTTTCTTAATGAGAAGTCAGTTCTTTCTGTTGCAGCTTTTATTGCTCAAGTGACATTTTTCTGCTCCGTTTTTGTTGTCTCGCTTGTTCAGATTCCCCACCCTTGATTTCTTATTTTAGTCTAAAACTGCTGCATTTGCTGTTTTTAATGGCTCCTTATTAGCAATGAGATGCAAATGTCAAAGGAGCCAGCCGTTCCCAAGCTCACTTATTTCCATTTCAGTCTGTGTGTACTCATCATGAAGTGTGTGGATTAACAGAAGGACAGTGAAGAGAAAAAGGGAAGGACTGAAAATTACTCATCAGCTTCTGGATAGAAATCATTTGGATGACATTTTTGGAAAGAAAAAAAATCAACAATATATGAATGAAATGGCATGGCAGAACAAGCCATAACATTACATGAGTTATTGACAAGGGCCGCTGTCTAATTAAACAGAAAGGCTGGAACAAAAGCTTCCAATAACATAGGCAACGTATTACGTGAGAAATGGAGAACTAGAATTGAAAGTCACTATAAAATAGAGGTATTGTCTTTTAGGCCAATCTGTTTTATGTGATAGGTGGAAAGACAAAAATGAAAGGCACCATACAATAGATAGATAGATAGATAGATAGATAGATAGATAGATAGATAGATAGATAGATAGATAGATAGATAGATAGATAGATAGATAGATGTGAAAGGCACTATATGATAATAATGATAGATAGATAGATAGATAGATAGATAGATAGATAGATAGATAGATAGATAGATAGATAGATAGATAGATAGATAGATAGATAGATAGATAGATGTGAAAGGCACTATATGATAATAATGATAGATAGATAGATAGATAGATAGATAGATAGATAGATAGATGTGAAAGGCACTATATAATAATAATGATAGATAGATAGATAGATAGATAGATAGATAGATAGATAGATAGATAGATAGATAGATAGATATGAAAGGCACTATATAATGGATAGATAGATAGATATGAAAGGCACTATACAATAGATAGATAGATAGATAGATAGATAGATAGATAGATAGATAGATAGATAGATAGATGTGAAAGGCACTATATAATAATAATGATAGATAGATAGATAGATAGATAGATAGATAGATAGATAGATAGATAGATACATAGATAGATAGATAGATAGATAGATAGATAGATAGATAGATAGATATGAAAGGCACTATATAATGGATAGATAGATATGAAAGGCACTATACAATAGATAGATAGATAGATAGATAGATAGATAGATAGATAGATAGATAGATAGATAGATATGAAAGGCACTATATAATGGATAGATAGATAGATAGATATGAAAGGCACTACACAATAGATAGATAGATAGATAGATAGATAGATAGATGTGAAAGGCACTATATAATAATAATGATAGATTGATAGATAGATAGATAGATAGATAGATAGATAGATAGATAGATAGATAGATAGATAGATATGAAAGGCACTATATAATAATAATGATAGATAGATAGATAGATAGATAGATAGATAGATAGATAGATAGATAGATAGATAGATGTGAAAGGCACTATATAATAATAATGATAGATAGATAGATAGATAGATAGATAGATAGATGTGAAAGGCACTATATAATAATAATGATAGATAGATAGATAGATAGATAGATAGATAGATAGATAGATAGATAATGAAAGGCACTATATAGATAGATAGATAGATAGATAGATAGATAGATAGATAGATAGATAGATAGATAATGAAAGGCACTATATAGATAGATAGATAGATAGATAGATAGATAGATAGATAGATAGATAGATAATGAAAGGCACTATAAAGATAGATAGATAGATAGATAGATAGATAGATAGATAGATAGATAGATAGATAGATAGATAGATAGATAGATAGATAGATAGATAGATGCATTTCTTTTCTGACATTTCTTTGCAGTTCTATTCTTTTTGACGATGATTGTCTTCTTTCTAAGTGCCTTCCTCAGCACTCAGGCATTCGCATCACCAGATTTTTTCTCATAAGCAACTCATTTGTGCGGAGGAAGCAAATCACCAAGTGTGAAAATATCAGATACAATCTTGTTATTCTAGCAATGCAAACTCAATGGGGTAACCAAGCAATTAGAATGAAGAGACATGGCGAGCTGAAAGAAAGCTCCTGAAAGCCGTGTAAAGCGGTGCACACCGCTGTGTAAATGGGCAAGAGACGGCTGACAGGTTGAGTGGAGGTGGGCTTTCAGGCAAGGAGTAATGTAAGAAAAACAGAGGGGGGGGGAGCGGGGACAGACGGGATGAGGCAGCCCAGCCATGTGAGAGCGCACACACACACACACACACACCCACACACCCCCACACCCCCACACACACACACCCACACACATACACACCTACACGTTCACACTTTGCCAAGTCGATAGTCGCAGATTTCTAGTATCCTGTGGCATTGGTGCAGCCCCTGATTCTGCTGGTGGTCCGCCACAGCCTGACAATGATGGGCAGCCACTGCAGAAGCCCACCTTCACCTGGCCTGCCATTTCCATCTCGATCCTGCATGCTGCCTGGCGGCCGTTGTGCTGTGAGAACGAGAGACGCTGATTGTGTTTCTTGACTCAACAGACGACGTGAAATGAGAACCCGACACTGGAGCGGTTCAGGTGGTAATGACACACTAAGTAAAAAGCAGACACGGTGGCACCTTATTGTGTGGGTGGCCCACAAGACAGTGGGATGAAGATTCTGATGCTGCACTTTCCAATCTCATAGTCTGTCTGGAATGAATGCCAAGGCTAACTGGAAGAGCACCTCGGAATGAGGGGGGCTGTAAGGCTTTTTAATGGCAGACACAAAATGGGAGGACGGCCTGATCATGCAGGAGGCCTGTGAGATGGATGCCAAGGAGTCGACGTGGCAGCACGTCTGTCTGCAGACATTTGGTGACAGATTGACGGAATGGCGGATGATTTTGCGACTAATCTCGTTGTCAAGCTTTAAGGAAAGGAAAAACAAATGGAGTCTGACCCAGTGGGTGGCCTGCATGAGAGACCCAACATAGTGCAGACACCGTGTTGACAGATGGTGCTTGGGAGACATGATGACAGAAGGACTGGGGTTGTGTTTTCGGACCCTAACCTGACATTACCTGATCCTGCAGTCAGACGGGCACACATCAGATTGTGTTTTACTGCAGACGACCTGCAAAAGCGAAATGCAGAGAACCTGTAGGAGAAAATGAAACCCTGGTTAGTGTGGACGTGACGGGGAGACAGAAGGAACAGCCAAACATAAAATCTGCACGGCTGTGCCTGATCCTGCTGTCGGCCTGCATGAAAATCAGAGTGAGTGGCAGAGGCCGTCTGCTCTAATTATGGCTGCATGACTGCCAGGGTGCTGCCCGATCCTGCAATTTTCATGCACAACAGGCAAACATTTTATGGATGGAAGAAATGGAATGAGAGGTGGAGATTAGCGTTTCATGGTCATGCATATTAAGCCCACCTGAGAAATGAACCCAGTGACTGGCATTGCCACAGCTGAACCTGCAGTTGGCCTGCACAAAAATCACAATCACTTGTAGATCAGCGGGCAGGAATGAACAAAATATGTCTAATATAGCGCCTGACAATGCAGTGTCTCATTGTGTGAGTGGTCACAATGGAAGACAAATTGAGCTCCTTTATGCTGGAAGACCCTCACCAGACACACAGAGTGATCACCAGCCTGACCCTGCGCTTGGCCTTCTTAGGAAGTGGGCATCGTGTCTCAAGATTTTACAAAACTGACCCTGCATTCGGCCTAAATGGGTGGCACAGGTTGTGCTGCGTTAGCTGACAGGCAAACACTACAACACCTGACCACACAGAGGGTCTGCAGGGGACCCGGAATAAAAAAAACAAAAAAAAAAACAGAAACCATGGGCCTGATCCTGCCATGCGGCCTGCAAGAACTGCAAAATGGCAGACTGAGCACAAATCCGACTTCTCAGAGGAAAAAGAAATTGGCAAACAAGGTCACTGGCGAATCCGGCCAATTCACTGCAGACAAAGCTTTAGTGAACTTCACCAGTCGCCACTAATATGCAGGCAGAGTTGTGAGCTCGGACCCCACTAGTGACGTTGTGTGACCCTGAGCAAGTCACTTCACCTGCCTGAGCGCCAACTGGAAACGGAACCGATTGATATGTCGGGTGTTATAAGCTGCCTTGGATAAAGACATCCGTTAAAGCAGGGGTTCTTAAACCTCCCTAGGGGGGTCCATGGATGGGTTTTAGGGGGTCCATGAGGGTCAGATAAAAATTAGCAGTTATATTCACTATACAGTCTGTGCTGTTGATTTAGAGTAGAGGTACCAGTAATAGTAGTAGTAACAGTAGTGGTAGTCGATCTGTTTGAATTTGTACAAGAGGATTGTATTTCGGCGGCACGGTGGCGCAGTGGGTAGCGCTGCTGCCTCACAGTTGGGAGACCTGGGCACCTGGGTTCACTTCCCGGGTCCTCCCCGTGTGGAGTTTGCATGTTCTCCCCGTGTCTGTGTGGGTTTCCTCCGGGCGCTCCGGTTTCCTCCCACAGTCCTAAGACTTGCTGGTTAAGTGGATTGGCGATTCTAAATTGGCCCTAATGTGTGCTTGGTGTGTTTGTGTGTGTCCTGCGGTGGGTTGGCACCCTGCCCGGGATTGGTTCCTGCCTTGTGCCCTGTGTTGGCTGGGATTGGCTCCGGCAGACCCCCGTGACCCTGTGTTCGGATTCAGCGGGTTGGAAAATAGATGGATGGATTGTATTTCATAATTATAATGAGTGGCCGTTACTTTTTGCCTAAAAAACAAGTGTTTTTAATAATACTTTGTATATGTCACATGGATATGTATGCAACAATCAAATCTCGATAAATAAAGATCATTATATTCATTGCAGGCAAAGTTGTGTTTATGTGAATATTTCTGGGGAAAGGGGTCCATAGCTTTCATCAGATTGTTAAAGGGGTGCGTGACTCAAAAAGGGTTAAGTCCTTTTATAACTCACAGGCCAAAAGCAGGGATATAGTCTGAATTATTTTAAATACGTAGCAGCTTTTTAATTTTTTTTTTACTATTTGCCACATGACCTGTCAAAGAAAAGTAATAGAATATACTTAAAAATATTTGCCATCTCTTGCCCTGCGCGTACCTTCAGTGCCATTCGTTTGTACTGCCATGTGTCTGAACCCCTTCTTATCCAGCGTCTTTCCGTATCTGCGTCTGTCTGAACCTTCCTTCCCTCCTTCTGTCGTGCGAGTTCTCATAAAACCCGCTTTTCAGATTCTGTCATTATTATTACATCGCCTTGCTCTCCTCCTGCTCACTTCTATACTTCCCGTCTTTGAATGGCGACTCTCAGCGGACCTCCTACGCCTTTACTCCTCCACTCGTCTCACACTCGCACTTCCTCGTCACCAAAGCCAAACTGACCAATCAGATTGCTCTGTGGGACACACGCGCACGCAGACACACACACGGACCTTAGTGTTTTACTATTTACTATATACATATATACTTACACTATATGCAATCGAACCTTTATTATTAAACATAATGTACACTTAAAACTCGGGTAAAAGGACGTTTTGGATTCAAAATTACGGATATGAAAGATTTTGCTCATTTATATGGTACAGCACAGTATCACTTTAAGCCTCTTTTCGTGCCTCATTAGTGTTAGATCGGCAGTAAAATTTTGGCTGTGCTATCGATACCAGCTTTGGGACCTCAGTACTGATGTAATGAAACCCACCCCGTCTAACTTCAGCCTCCCTGCGGCGCCGCCGTGGTGAGCCGCGCCATCGAGCCGCACTACTCACCTCTTCCTTCTTGATAGCCGTGAAGCAGTACCATTTGTCCTCCATGAATTCCCGATCATGTCAAAACAATATCCGCTTGCCGCAATATTCACGGCAAACTTGTATGAATTACTGCGTAAGAAAAGTGGTGTATTGCAAATAATAGATTTTCGCCTCGGATAATGCGGAGCGTATCGAGCCACGGATAATCGGGGTTCTACTGTAGTAGATACAGTATATAAAACTTGGGGCGGTGTTCTGACGATTTGTGCTACCTTGTCAAAATATGCTACTCCTGAAAATATTTAAACGTTTAAAAGTCAAAACGTCAAAATGCACATAAGATATTTGTGGTATTACCATCAGCCAACGTTTGCTTTTTTTACTAAAGTTTCACAAACCATTCGTGTTCGGCTTACAATCACAATATTAGACAAAAATAAAAAAAGATTAAAATGGGAAAGGCATTGAGCCGTTGGATACGTTTGCTTCCGATGGCTTAAACAGCAAATAATAATTTTAGTTGAGTCTGCTTTAATTAAAACGATTTATTTATTTAAGTATTTATTGGCTGTTGTTTTAGAATAAAAGTACACTTGCGCATGCGGAGAATAGCTTTGGCGCACATTTCGGTAGGTGGGCGGCTCGGTAGAACAGTGGCATTGGCGGCGCACTGGAAGCGCTGCTGCATTCAACTGTCGGGTGCTCCCCGTGCGGAGTTTGCATGTTGTCATCGTGGGCTTCCTCCGGGTGCTTCGATCTCCCGCTGCAGTCCAAAGACTGGCAGGTTAGGTGGATTGGTAATGCCAGATTTGCCCCTGATGTGTGTGTTTGTGTGTTCACCATGCACGTGGGCTGGCAATTGTTTCTGCCTTGTGCCTGATGCTTGCTGGGATAGGCTCCAGCTTCTTTATGACGCTGCTCCAAAAAATAGTTGCGTATAAACTGAGGAGAGATCTTACATTGACATCTATTTAACTACAATGGATATCAGATACTTTAAAACAGTGTTTCATAATCTGTGTACGCGTCTGTTGTGGCCGGCTGATTGAATGATATTTCGAGGAAAGTTGGGGCACCAAAAGGATCGTCCCGTTTAATTGAATGAAATCCAACAAATGAAAGCACGCGCCTCTTGGAGTCTGTACAAGCAAACCTTTAGGCAAATAAAAACAAAGCATTCGGCTCTTAGCGAAAGAATTGAGAGCCATTTAAAAGAGTTCCATCTGACGGGATATGATGTGATTTCAACACGACGCCTCCTTTCCGGCAGCTCCGATTCTTATACATGGCGCAAAGATAAAGGGGCGGAGCTAAATACCCTCAGAGCTGCAGAGAGAGAAACAGAAGAGAATGTCAGCGACGGGCTCGGGAGGAGGACCTCCTTCGCGCATGCGTGGCACTGCATGCTGGTCGTGTTGAGTCGTGAATGGCAGTTTGCCTAAAGCGTTGCGATGGGCTTGCTGGTTGCACGAGGAAAACAACCACCCTGGATGATATTCGGATTCAATTCTCCAAGGAGAAACCCCCCCCCCTCCCGTCCCCCAACACCGTCCCACCCGGGATATTTGGCAACATTTCTGCAAAGGGGTATAGATCCCCTTAATGACGCTCCATGGCAACTGCCGGTAGTGAACGCACACAAAAGGCAAAATTGCCCAATAGACCACCAGAGCTCCACTCCATTAGCTGCGGACCTCCAGAACTCCACTCCATTGAGGAGGCAGTCACTTTACGTGATATGTCAGTGATGTCACACTATGGTTAAGATTAGGGTTTGGGGCAGGTGTCTGACTCAAGTTTAGTAAACCAGCTGACAAAAACCTGCACTCTAATTGGCTGTCCAGCAGAGCTACTGAATGGCAGAGGTCTGCAGCTGGACCCGTCTTCAAAATTGGGTCACGAGAAGAGAAAGTTTAAGAACCACTGCTTTGAAACATCTACTGGAGTAGTGTGCTTGTGGGAAAATGAAAATAACAGAAAGGCTTTTACTCAAGTATGGCCTTTGAGGATTTTATAAAACACTGGCAGACTCAAGCAGAACATGCAAACTCCACACAGATGATGTCCAGATACGGAAATTTGGACCCAAGAAGCAGACATCAGATGTTCAGCTGGAGAAAGAGAGAAAAAAGGAGAGGCTGAGTGAGCGTCAGCCCCCATAACGCACAGTCTGCATGAGAAATGAACCCAAGAGCCTGGCACTGCCAGGCCCGATTACACATCCCAGCCATCACACACAGAAACAGACAAGTCAGCAGAAATACTGGAGGAGAAATGCAGAGAACCTCAGCAACGAAGGAGCCTGAAACAAGAAGAGAGGTAGGCAAGGTGTGAAATGCGCAGAGATGTTCGGCAGACACACCTGTGCTCCGGGCATTTGGCACGGCCATGAGAGGAGCACGAGTGGCAGGAAAACAAGTGAAACGAAAAAGACTCCATTCACTCACATCGGGCCCGGCTGAGAAGTCGAGAACAGACATGAAAATTCACACATAAAGTACAAGTGACAGAGTTTGGGGGGGGGGGACGGGGGGGCTGGTAGGTGGCTTTAGTGTCACAGCGCGACGCCATAGCTACAGATATAGAGAGTTCTCGGTTGCACTCAGATACATGGGTCGTGAAATTATATTATAAGGGACGTGGCGCCGAGCTCGTTGGCACTAAAAGGGGAAACTGCAAGGGCATCGCAAAGAAAACGAGTCCACTGAGTCAGAGAAAAATGAAAGAAGGAGAAAGCCTGCTGCATAGGGAAGTTACAGATTCCCACTTTATGCCCGTGTCTGTCACGTGACCCCCCCCTAGTCAGGCCCACAGGAGTCCCAGCAGCTTCAAGGCGTCACGTCGGATCATTCCAGACGTTGCTACACTTTTCAACATTCTGAGATGTCCGCCCTGTGCTTTATGAAGTTGGCACCTGACTTGTGAGGTCCTCTGCTCCTTCTCGACCACTCAGCTCTGGTGATGCCACCTCAGTCAGGGCAGCCTCGCTTTGTGTGTCGCTCCTTGCTGGTGTAACGAGCCGCCCACCTGCATTCGAAATTTTTTCTCGCTGAATGTGTTTAAAAAGCATTTCAAGACCCCCTTGTCTGGTGGATTTCTGTCTAACCCCTCAGACTTTTAGAACCTGCACAAGTGCCAGATTGGATGGACTGGCATCCCGACTGGGATCGGAAATGACTACGAGCCTGGCCAGGAGGCCGTAACAGACAGAGCCCAAGGTTGGAGACGCAACCCGGCTGGGATGGTCCTCAGTTTCTGTCTCAGTTGGGATGATCAAGTAATGGATGGACAAGGAATGAATGGACCTTTTGTCCCCACCCCATCATGGAAGGTGGCAGTGCTCTCCCAGCTGGAACCCAGTATGGACGCCTGCAGGGTTGCCTGGGTATTGCAGTCTGGAAGGACGATCCCATCAGGATCCTTGTGTGCACTGAACAACGGACATCACTGTTCTGGAGAGCTTCCATATGACCCGGAAGTGCTTCCTGCATGCAGTGCCGTGACCCTGGAAGTGTTCCCAGGTCTGACATCAACAGACCTCTGCCTCATCCAGGGTGAGAATTGGGAGGCAGAGGAGTAAAAGGAGATGGAAGAGGAGAAGGGGGGCTTTATTAACGACAAATGCTGCTTTGGATTGTGAAAAACGTCTGCTAATGTGTCTCTGGGAAAATAAAAAAAAAAAACTGTTATTCATCCCTGAAGTGTATTTGTTGGACCTGTGCCTGGTGTGTGGGGCTCCAGGGCGCCCCCTTGTGGTCAACTTGCTTGGATTTTTATTCTGAGCTTTCACTTCTGCCGATCAATTTTGTATGATGTCTCAAGCTGTCCCCCAGACTCATGTTTGTTTGCTCGATTATGTTGACCTCTTTGCGGAGAGAGAACATCAGACAACATCCACTTCTCAAATATTCAGATCACTTGCACTTCATTCTAGTCTGAGTCATGTGGCCGCTCCTTAGGCGTCTTTGCCCTCGTGTCTAGGCTACAAAAAACAAATTAAGCAAGGGTCTGTCTGCTCGAGTCGCTCTTGCCCTCCTCTCACTTTTATGAATGGTGAACAGGAAAGGGGCGGAGCCAGTTGCCCTCACTGGGCGGTGTCTCAGTGTGAAGCCCAGGGCTTTTATGAATGGTAAACAGGAAAGGGGCGGAGCCAGTTGCCCTCACTGGGCGGTGTCTCAGTGCAAAGCCCAGGGCTTTTATGAATGGTGAACATGAAAGGGGCGGAGCCAATTGCCCTCACTGGGCAATGTCTCAGTGCAAAGCCCAGGGCTTTTATGAATGGTGAACAGGAAAGGGGCGGAGCCTGTTGCCCTCACTGGGTGGTGTCTCAATGTGAACCCCAGGGCTTTTATAAATGGTGAACAGGAAAGGGGCGGAGACTGTTGCCCTCACTGGGCAGTGTCTCAGTGTGAAGCCCAGGGCTTTTATGAATGGTAAACAGGAAAGGGGCGGAGCCAGTTGCCCTCACTGGGCGGTGTCTCAGTGCGAAGCCCAGGGCTTTTATAAATGGTGAACAGGAAAGGGGTGGAGCCTGTTGCCCTCACTGGGCGGTGTCTCAGTGCAAAGCCCAGGGCTTTTATGAATGGTGAACATGAAAGGGGCGGAGCCAGTTGCCCTCACTGGGCAATGTCTCAGTGCAAAGCCCAGGGCTTTTATGAATGGTGAACATGAAAGGGGCGGAGCCAGTTGCCCTCACTGGGCAATGTCTCAGTGCAAAGCCCAGGGCTTTTATGAATGGTGAACAGGAAAGGGGCGGAGCCTGTTGCCCTCACTGGGCGGTGTCTCAGTGTGAAGCCCAGGGCTTTTATAAATGGTGAACAGGAAAGGGGTGGAGCCAGTTGCCCTCACTGGGCGGTGTCTCAGTGTGAAGCCCAGGGCTTTTATGAATGGTGAACAGGAAAGGGGCGGAGCCAGTTGCCCTCACTGGGCGGTGTCTCAGTGCTGCAGGGGAGAGAAGGAGATGACAGTGTTAATGATGGCACACTCTGTCACCCAGGCAGGTAATGACAGACTTCGACAGAGCCAGTAAGGAGCTCCTCCGACGTCCATACATGACAGGTTGTGACAAATTACTTTCTTCACCTGTGAAATTTGCATTTATACCTATTTAAATGACACAATGCACTACAAAATGTAAATGGGGCCTGATGGTGGTTGCTTTGTATCACCTTCATCTAAAGATCCTGTTTAAAGGAAGATCACATCTAATAAGAAAAATGAAAACAATTCATGGGGAGCTCTTACTTTTTCACGAAACTGTGGACGCTTACTTTGTGAAAAAAAAAAAAAAAAATCACAAAATGCCACAAAAAAATGAATAAAATGCCAAATCATTACAGCATCAAAGCTGAGAGTCAGTCTGGCCACGCCCAGGAAGGTCCTGGTGATGTCTGCTGATAGGACACGCCCAGTGAGGTCCAAAAGAAGTCAGTCCAGGCCACATGGCCCATGGGAGGCCCATGAAGGGAGCTGCCAGAGGAGATGTTGTGCAGCCAAAGCAGGAACTCCACGCTCTCATGGGTGCCTAATCTGTTTATGACGTGACGGAGCGCATAGGGAAGAGGAACTGGGAGACTACTGTTTTTTTGTTTTTCTCAGTGGCTTAACCACACTGGTCAACACGGCAGCCACATTCTCAAAACATTCAACACGGCCTTCAACTTACTAATACGTTTACCAAAAACCAAACTTACTCGGCAAATCAAAACAAATAAAAGTGAATAATGGAATCAGATCAGCGACACACACAGCAAACATGCAAGCACAATGGAGCGAAATGTTCACCATCCTCCTCACGGAGCCATCACTGCAGTGCATGGAATGCCAGAAGTCAGGACAATGACTCCATTATTGTACAACAACTCCAATCACGAGTACAAAGCATGAAGGGGCTAACAAAACGAGAAGCAACAATGAAGAAACACACACAAGCGGTCAGAGACAAAAGTGCTCATGGCTTTATAGTACTGTAAATAAAAAAAAACAAACACATCTCTAAAAACAGACCTTCAGTACGGTGATGTTCAGCTGTCATCTGTTCTGTCCCCAATGGTGGGCCACATGGCTTTATCAACATCCCACTGTGCCAGCTAGCAATGCAGCCTCCTGGAACACCTGATATGATGTGAATGTACTCCACATGTCAAGGCGCTATATAACCGGACATCCTCTTTGCCTTCTTCATGGCTTCTGAACTCTGTCTGGCAGTCCACTACGACTCCTAAGTCCTTCTCATAAGGTGTCCTATCGATTTTCAGACCCCCCATTGTGTATTCAGACCTCACATTTTTGCTTCCTATGTGTAATTCTTTACATTTACTGACATTAAATCTCATCTGCCCAAGCCTGTCTGCTCTCCAAGTCCCTCTGTGATTCTGATTCAATGGATTCTCGATTATCTGCCAATCCACCTGGCGTGGTATCATCTGCAAACTTCACCGGCTTCTTATTTATATTCCTACACAACTCATTTCTATACATTGACTCTTTCAGGGCTGATGTCGACTTTTGTCAAACGGAGGAGTTGACGATGGCAATCAACTCTAAACTGTGACAAAACCCACTGTTACGTTTTAGTTGACTCTCGTTGCTAGAAAGAAAGTTAGACTCGTTGGTTTGACCGAGATTCCCTGCACTCTCGTGAGTAGCAAGGCGCACACAATGGCAAAAATGGCCCTGACATCTGGTGAGAGATCAAAGCGAATGTGTAAAGCAAAATACTCCGTGGATGACGTTGTTGCCTGTTATCTCTGAACTGGACTATGACGTGTCGGACTCAAGTTTTTGATACAAGCGATCGAAGATGAATGTGAGGTTCCAGCTTCAGCTGATCGGTTCCCAGCTAGTTGTGGTACTGACAAAGTTCGCCAGGGAGGACTGCCACTTAACAATGATAAGAGGTGGAAACCAGATTGAAATGCACTACGACCGTGTCCCAGCCACGCAAAGACAGCCTGGCAGCAAGCAAGCCGCACATTCTTGGCAAACTGACAGCCACAGCATGCGGCAACAGATGTCTCATGTTGACTTCTGAGTGAAAGCATTGCTTTTTGGAAAAAATATTCAGCCCTCAAAGAGTTAAAAACAGCAGTGGCCCTCAGCACTGCCCCTGCTGGACACCACTCTTAAAGTCAGACAGTTCTGCTAAGATTCCTCGCACCCTCATCAACCTCTGCTTCCCGTGTCTGAGCCAATTCTGCACCCACCTACACCACCACCACACCCTGAGCTGCCACTTCTTGTAGTCTGATGCCCACCCTCTCATGTGGGAGCTTATCAAATGCTTTCTGAAAGTCCAGATAAATAATATCACGTGACACAACCAGTGAGTGACGTTCAGCACATGACCACACTCGTCCACCTTGCTGCACTCCACCATATCGCATCTCTGCAGCTTCCACCCAGGAGCTCCCAGTAGGTGTAGTTGACTCCAATAGGGGTGCGAGTTTGTGGAGTTGACTCTAATGGCTGCCAATAGAGCCTAGCTGAAGACCTCCAGAACTCCGCCCACTTACACAATTATTAAGATTAGGGTGGTGGGAGGATGATCTGAGTTAACTCCGCCTATTTGGAGCTCCAGTGTGGGGCTGCAGAGATATCTATACTGCTTAAAAAAAATGAAAGGCACACTTTTTAATCCGAGTATAGCATCAAGTCAGTGACATTTGTGGGCTAGTGATCTGCTCAGTTCAGTAGCAGAGGGGCTTGTTCATCAGTTTCAGCTGCTTTGGTGCACATTAGGGGCAACAATAAGACGACCCCCAAAACAGGAGTGGAGGCCACTGACATTTTTCCCTCCTCATCTGTTTTGTCACACGTTTTGCATTTGGCTACGGTCAGTGTCACTACTGGTAGCATGAGGCCATACCTGGACCCTACAGAGCTGGCACAGGTAGTCCAATTTCTCCATCAATATGTGGCATTGCCAGAAGGTTTGCGGTGTCTCCCAGCACAGTCTCAAGGACATGGAGGAGATTCCAGGAGACAGACAGGCAGTTACTCTAGGAGAGCTGGACAGGGCCCCTCGTAGAAGGTCCTTAACCCGTCAGCAGGACCCACCGGTATCTGCTCCTTTGGGCAAAGAGGAACAGCATGAGCACTGGCAGAGCCTAAAAAATGACATTCACACCAGTAGCCTGCCTGCTGGAGGTCTCTGACCAAACAATCAGAAACAGACTTCATGAGGGTGGCCTGAGGGCCCGACATCCTCTCATGGGCACCGTGGAGCTCGATTGGCATTTACCACAGAATACCAAAATTGGCAGGTCCATCACTGGCGCCCTGTGCTTTTCATAGATGAGAGCAGATTCACCCTGAGCACATGTGACAGATGTGAAAGGGTCTGGAGAAGCCGTGGAGAACATTATGCTGCCTGTCACATCGTTCAGTGTGACCAGTTTGGTGGTGGGTCAGTGATGGTATACCTGGGGAGGCATATCCATGGAGGGGCGCACAGACCTCTACAGGCTAGACAACGTATCGGGATGAAATCCTTGCACCCATTGTCAGACCCTATGCTGGTGCAGTGGCTCTTGGGTTCCTCCTGGTGCATGACAATGCCCGGCCTCATGCGGCAAGAATATGGAGGCAGTTCCTGGAGGATGAAGGAATTGATACCATTGACTGGCCCCCCATGCTCACTCGCCTGACCTCAATCCAATAGAACACCTCTGGGTGGGACGTTATGTTTGGGTCCATCTGACACCTCAGACTGTACACGAGCTCAGTGATGCCCTGGTCCAGATCTGGGAGGAGATCCCCCAGGACACCATCTGTCGTCTCATTAGGACGTTGTCAGGCATACATACATACAAGCATATGGGGGGGGGGGGGACATACAAACTACTGAGTACGATTTGGAGTTGCTGCAGTGAAATTTGGCCAAATGGACTCGCCTGCCTGCCTCATCATTTTTTCACTTTGATTTTTGGGGTGTCTTTGAATTCGGCCCTCTGTAGGTTGATCATTTTCATTTCCATCAAACGCGGTGGTATCCTTTCCTTCCTAACACATTACCTGTCCATAACAGTAGAGATATCTAGCAGGAGTTTTTTCCCCATTGAGATCTGATGTGTTTTCAAAGTGTTTCTTTAATTTTTTTTTTGAGGAGTTTAATTGGCAGCCTGTGAATAAAGCCCCGCCCACTTTTTCAGAGCGCCACGAGGACTTCATCGGAACGCAACGGCAGCAGCTTAGGAAATAACGGAGACTGAGATATGGGCGTCACCAACGGCAAGCCCCGCCCCATTCCGTGGGCTACAGAGAGGTGTACTTAGGAGGTGTCGGGGGGTTAGCCTCTCAGATTCTTCATATGCGCAAATTTTCCTAAATTGGGGGAAGCCTGTGGTTTAGGTAACTGACTGAGTAAAACTTTGTGCATGTGTGTGCCGCCCTTTTGATTGCTGGTTTAATAATAACAGCAACGAATGTGGCCCGCAAAATATGTCAGGGTAAAAAGTGGCTATTTGCGTTTGAAAATGTCATGTCCTGCGGTGGGTTGGCACCCTGCCCAGGATTGGTTCCCTGCCTTGTGCCCTGTGTTGGCTGGGATTGGCTCCAGCAGACCCCCGTGACCCTGTGTTCGGATTCAGCGGGTTGGAAAATGGATGGATGGATGGATGGAAATGTCATGTCAGTAACGTTGGTCACACGGACTTGTATTCGATCAGAAACGTTGCTATTTATCTCTGTTCTGCTTGAAAACATGAAATTATTATTTTTATACGCCATCAACTACCTTAACTATCGTTAAGTTAAAATTGCAAAATACTGTATGAATTTTTGGGTGGAGTGTTCTTTTAAGACGAAAGTCTTTTGTGGATGTGGAGTGAAGACCCATAACACGGTAGCTCCACATGGACAACAACCAAGCGTGGTAGTCAAAGTCTGCAGCTGTGTGGTAGCAGCAGCACCAAGCACTGCACCACCGTGCCACCCGAAAAGGCAGCACAATATTTTTGAAGCTCGTGTTCGCAGCACCAGTGGTGTGTTTTCTCGAGTCGACTGCGCTTTTTGAGCCGTCGGTGTTTCGCTTTCCCCTTTTTTTTCTGTTCATTTTGAGAGATGTTCACTTTAGTTCCAGAGCTGGATTTTTCGAAAGCTGTGCTTCCTGGTCAATAACCACATGTTCAGAAAGTCGAATCAGGTGTTAAACAGGTGATCTGGGGGTATCAGCAGTCTGACCCCCAGTTAATTCACTGTGACATACCGATAGCACTTTTTTCAGAATTCGTGTGTGTGTCCGTCCGCAATGTAAACTCCGAGGTCGCTCGGGGGCTTCTTTGGGCTTTTCGCACGTCAGCGCCGCATTTCGAGACGTCGGCAGTTAGTTCCCCGCGCGCTCTTCCTCGGCGTTTTTCACTCATCAGCAGTTCATCTGGCGATCCCAGTTGTTGCCTGGTCAGAAATGTGCACGCCAGTCGCTGTGAGTCAGCACTTGTTTCATTTCAGTCATTAGTTTTTGATACCTGCGATTCATTCATTGATTAGTTCGTTTCGAGATATTAGCTGGGGTTATTTCTCTAAAAGTCTGCAGCACCTCAGTTTCACTTGGACCAGTCGGCAGCTCATTTCGAACGATGCGCAGCTTATTCCGAGCTAACCTTTGAGATGACACCGTTGTACTTTTAGAGGACTGGAGCTCTTCTGGGATTTTTATTCTGAGAAAAGGAAAGAATAAAAGCCGAGCTGTCGATACCACAAATTCGCTGGTGAGCGGATGTCACATCTGATGATTTGCAGCTCATTTTCGGATGGACAGGCCGTGATACTTGATATCGGTGCCTTTGTGGTATCCGCAGCTCATTTTTTAGGTGAATTCACTCGAAACGCGAAGCGCCCCTCACATAACGATTCTTAGTCGTCACACAGGGCTCAAGGCAGGAACAAAAAAGGTAACAGCCCACCGCAGGGCATACACACACACACCAAGCCCACACTATAGGGACAATTTAGGATCTCCAATGCACCAAACCTGCATGTCTTTGGAGTGTGGGAGGAAACCCACGCATACACAGGGAGAACATGCAAACTCCACGCAGTGAGGACCCAGGAAGCGAATCCGGGTCTCCTTACTGTGAGGCAACAGCGCTACTCACTGCGCTACTGTTACACCTATATCTATCTATCTATCTATCTATCTATCTATCTATCTATCTATCTATCTATCTATCTATCTATCTATCTATCTATCTATCATATAGTGCTCATCATATCTCTCTATCTATTATATAGTGCCCTTCATATCTATCTATTATATAGTGCCCTTCATATCTATCTATCTATCTATCTATCTATCTATTATATAGTGCCCTTCATATCTATCTATCTATCTATTATATAGTGCCCTTCATATCTATCTATCTATCTATCTATTATATAGTGCCCTTCATATCTATCTATCTATCTATCATATAGTGCTCATCATATCTCTCTATCTATTATATAGTGCCCTTCATATCTATCTATCTATCTATCTATCTATTATATAGTGCCCTTCATATCTATCTATCTATCTATCTATCTATCTATTATATAGTGCCCTTCATATCTATCTATCTATCTATCTATTATATAGTGCCCTTCATATCTATCTATCTATCTATCTATCATATAGTGCTCATCATATCTCTCTATTATATAGTGCCCTTCATATCTATCTATCTATCTATCTATCATATAGTGCTCATCATATCTCTCTATTATATAGTGCCCTTCATATCTATCTATCTATCTATCTATCATATAGTGCTCATCATATCTCTCTATTATATAGTGCCCTTCATATCTATCTATCTATCTATCATATAGTGCTCATCATATCTCTCTATCTATTATATAGTGCCCTTCATATCTATCTATTATATAGTGCCCTTCATATCTATCTATCTATCTATCTATCTATTATATAGTGCCCTTCATATCTATCTATCTATCTATCTATCTATCTATCTATCATATAATGCTCATCATATCTCTCTATTATATAGTGCCCTTCATATCTATCTATCTATCTATCTATCTATCTATCTATCTATCTATCTATCTATCTATCTATCTATCTATCTATCTATCTATCTATCATATAGTGCTCATCATATCTCTCTATTATATAGTGCCCTTCATATCTATCTATCTATCTATCATATAGTGCTCATCATATCTCTCTATCTATTATATAGTGCCCTTCATATCTATCTATTATATAGTGCCCTTCATATCTATCTATCTATCTATCTATCTATCTATCTATCTATCTATCTATCTATCTATCTATCTATCTATCTATTATATAGTGCCCTTCATATCTATCTATCTATCTATCTATCTATCATATAGTGCTCATCATATCTCTCTATTATATAGTGCCCTTCATATCTATCTATCTATCTATCATATAGTGCTCATCATATCTCTCTATTATATAGTGCCCTTCATATCTATCTATCTATCTATCTATCTATCTATCTATCTATCTATCTATCATATAGTGCTCATCATATCTCTCTATTATATAGTGCCCTTCATATCTATCTATCTATCTATCATATAGTGCTCATCATATCTCTCTATCTATTATATAGTGCCCTTCATATCTATCTATTATATAGTGCCCTTCATATCTATCTATCTATCTATCTATCTATCTATCTATCTATCTATCTATCTATCTATTATATAGTGCCCTTCATATCTATCTATCTATCTATCTATCATATAGTGCTCATCATATCTCTCTATCTATTATATAGTGCCCTTCATATCTATCTATCTATCTATCTATTATATAGTGCCCTTCATATCTATCTATCTATCTATCTATCTATCATATAGTGCTCATCATATCTCTCTATCTATTATATAGTGCCCTTCATATCTATCTATCTATCTATCTATCTATCTATTATATAGTGCCCTTCATATCTATCTATCTATCTATTATATAGTGCCCTTCATATCTATCTATCTATCTATCTATTATATAGTGCCCTTCATATCTATCTATCTATCTATCATATAGTGCTCATCATATCTCTCTATCTATTATATAGTGCCCTTCATATCTATCTATCTATCTATCTATTATATAGTGCCCTTCATATCTATCTATCTATCTATCTATCTATTATATAGTGCCCTTCATATCTATCTATCTATCTATCTATTATATAGTGCCCTTCATATCTATCTATCTATCTATCTATCATATAGTGCTCATCATATCTCTCTATTATATAGTGCCCTTCATATCTATCTATCTATCTATCATATAGTGCTCATCATATCTCTCTATTATATAGTGCCCTTCATATCTATCTATCTATCTATCTATCTATCTATCTATCTATCTATCTATCTATCTATCTATCTATCTATCTATCTATCTATCTATCTATCTATCATATAGTGCTCATCATATCTCTCTATTATATAGTGCCCTTCATATCTATCTATCTATCTATCATATAGTGCTCATCATATCTCTCTATCTATTATATAGTGCCCTTCATATCTATCTATTATATAGTGCCCTTCATATCTATCTATCTATCTATCTATCTATCTATTATATAGTGCCCTTCATATCTATCTATCTATCTATCTATCATATAATGCTCATCATATCTCTCTATTATATAGTGCCCTTCATATCTATCTATCTATCTATCATATAGTGCTCATCATATCTCTCTATTATATAGTGCCCTTCATATCTATCTATCTATCTATCTATCTATCTATCTATCTATCTATCTATCTATCTATCTATCTATCTATCATATAGTGCTCATCATATCTCTCTATTATATAGTGCCCTTCATATCTATCTATCTATCTATCATATAGTGCTCATCATATCTCTCTATCTATTATATAGTGCCCTTCATATCTATCTATTATATAGTGCCCTTCATATCTATCTATCTATCTATCTATCTATCTATCTATCTATCTATCTATCTATCTATCTATCTATCTATTATATAGTGCCCTTCATATCTATCTATCTATCTATCTATCATATAGTGCTCATCATATCTCTCTATCTATTATATAGTGCCCTTCATATCTATCTATCTATCTATCTATTATATAGTGCCCTTCATATCTATCTATCTATCTATCTATCTATCTATCTATCTATCTATCTATCTATCATATAGTGCTCATCATATCTCTCTATCTATTATATAGTGCCCTTCATATCTATCTATCTATCTATTATATAGTGCCCTTCATATCTATCTATCTATCTATCTATCTATTATATAGTGCCCTTCATATCTATCTATCTATCTATTATATAGTGCCCTTCATATCTATCTATCTATCATATAGTGCTCATCATATCTCTCTATTATATAGTGCCCTTCATATCTATCTATCTATCTATCTATCTATCTATCTATCTATCTATCTATCTATCTATCTATCTATCATATAGTGCTCATCATATCTCTCTATTATATAGTGCCCTTCATATCTATCTATCTATCTATCTATCTATCTATCTATCTATCTATCTATCTATCTATCTATCTATCTATCATATAGTGCTCATCATATCTCTCTATTATATAGTGCCCTTCATATCTATCTATCTATCTATCTATCTATCTATCTATCTATCTATCTATCTATCATATAGTGCTCATCATATCTCTCTATCTATTATATAGTGCCCTTCATATCTATCTATTATATAGTGCCCTTCATATCTATCTATCTATCTATCTATTATATAGTGCCCTTCATATCTATCTATCTATCTATCTATCATATAATGCTCATCATATCTCTCTATTATATAGTGCCCTACATATCTATCTATCTATCTATCTATCTATCTATCTATCTATCTATCTATCTATCTATCATATAGTGCTCATCATATCTCTCTATCTATTATATAGTGCCCTTCATATCTATCTATCTATCTATTATATAGTGCCCTTCATATCTATCTATCTATCTATCTATCTATCTATCTATTATATAGTGCCCTTCATATCTATCTATCTATCATATAGTGCTCCTCATATCTCTCTATCTATTATATAGTGCCCTTCATATCTATCTATCTATTATATAGTGCCCTTCATATCTATCTATCTATTATATAGTGCCCTTCATATTTATCTATCTATCCATCTCTTTTGAATGTTCAAAATCTTACTTTGAAAACCATTGTCAAGTCTGCAAACCTGTCCATCATAAAGCAGACATTTTGTTTCAGATTTATTTGACACCTCTTAAACCATCTTGTATATTTTCCTCTTTTTTCACCTCTGCTGCTGACAGCAAACAGATCCCCAGTATAAGTTGATGTAACAGCAGTGGACTGCACATACGGGTTGGGAGTTCCTCGCTGTTTCTCCCTCGTGTCCTGGACGGCATCAGGAAGGTTGTCTCTGCTTTATGAAGTCTCCAGCGCAAACACAAGAGAAGCAGTGCATTAGCATCTCACACCTCCCGATATTTGAAGTCTTAACTGGAGTGTTAAATGTCCTACCTGTAAAACTATAAAATGCTAACAAGGACACTATGGGATGTCTCCTGTAGATATGAATGGAGTAACCTGTGGCGTTAGGCCTTACGTGCAGACTGAGTACGTATTTCTTTCCTCGGTATTCACGTTACACTAAACCTGTAAGCTCACAGCTCCTACTCCTTCACTGACGCCACACTCTGTTCACCTGAGGTCCATAATGGCCGCTCGCTGTAATTGCGTTTTCCTTTCATTTTTGTTTTTCCCTAACATTTGTCATAACTGAATAGCTTTGAAAGTCCCATTTCATGAAAATTGCAAGACAAGAAAGAATTCATTATAAAAGTTGTTTAGTCGTGAGTTGCCGATTACGGTTTGTCACTGTGTGTTAACCCGGTGTGTGTGTGTGTGTATCCCAGTGGTCCTGTCCGGTCTGATTTCAGCCGTTTGCCCAATCCTGGTGCCCCCGCGCACCTGAAATGGACCGACCGAGAAGGTTCCAGAACATGAACTCAGGCCATCGGAAGCTGTAGGCCCCGCACAGCCCTCAGACACCCCTGAACTTCACGCCACGCGCTCGTTTTCTGACACATTTCTTTATGGAAGTGACGACACGTGCAACACAAAATACACTTTTGAAGTGACAGTCGCCACTTTCACCCGTCCACTGAGCCCCGGCTAGTCCCGATTTCAGATTTCTTGTTGTGAGTCACAAACATGGCGGGGGTGGCAGGATGATGACATGACAGGTGACGAGTCATCTGGTTAAAGGTCAGCGCGGTGGCATCTGCGTATCCACACTACAAAGTGACTGTGCCCAAGCAAGATACAAACACCACCACACCAGCATAAAACGGTGCGACATGCTGAAGTCGTCATCCTAAAAACAACAAACCAACGACGTAAACATTTTAAAGAGTCCGAATCCTGACAGCTACGCTGACGTCGGCCGGCCAGGCAAGCAGAGGAGGCCAAAGGTCCTCCACGCATCTGTCGGAGACCGATCGATAAAGACAGGAAACGTCTGGCCCATTACGGAGCCCAGCTGAGCCCGTGATTGAGTTACTTTGTCAGACGAGACGAGGCGCTGCGTCTTCTGGATCTTTCTTTGATAAACACGTGAACTGAGCGTCGTGGGGTTCTGCTCAGGTTTAGCTGAACATCTCAACTGCTTTACAGCAAAATGAGATGGAGGGGGAAATACTTTTTCACAGCTTACCGTATATACTCGCGTTATAAGTCAGGTCTTGAAACCCGAAAAATCGATCATAAAATCAGACCCCAACTTATACACTCCGTTCAAAAAATACACACTTAATTTTCACTCTTCTTGACTCTTCCAATCTCGCATCAGTTTCTCAGACACATCGAATTTTGTTTCAGCAGTGCAGTTACCAATTTCTTTCGCCACGTCAACGACTTTTAATTTAAAACCAGCTTCATATTTTCTTCTGATCGAACGCTCCATCGCAGATAGGGGATGCTCTTACGATAAAGGTGTACGAGGGTGTGAGATACAAACAGTGATGTGCATGGCTGGTGACTCCTTCAGAGTGACATTTACAGATATATGCACCCAAAAAAGAGTCGCTTATTGACTATTCAGTTGGCAGCCTGCACATTGACTACTAGTTATGTTTCATATCTGATCAGCATCTCTTTACACACACAGGTAGGTACATACTGTATATGACTGAGAAAGAACGTGCCATTTACAGCGGAGAGAGCGCATTTGCTCCTCACCTTCCATGTGTTCTAAATTTGCCTTTGCAAATCCGCAATTCATACTCCATCCATCCATTTTCCAACCCGCTGAATCCGAACACAGGAGTCTGCTGGAGCCAATCCCAGCCAACACAGGGCACAAGGCAGGAACCAATCTCGGGCAGGGTGCCAACCCATCGCAGGACACACACAAACACACCCACACACCAAGCACACACTAGGGCCAATTTAGAATCGCCAATCCACCTAACCTGCATGTCTTTGGACTGTGGGAGGAAACCCACGCAGACACGGGGAGAACATGCAAACTCCACACAGAGAGGACCTGGGAAGCGAACCTCAGGTCTCCTAACTGCGAGGCAGCAGCGCTACCCACTGCGCCACCCACAATTCATACTCCTTCAATACAAATGAAAGTATAGAGTGGTGTACAAAAAAAAACGGATTTCAATTTTGACCTTGACTGAAATATTTAGTTGTTTTTTTAAAGCGTTTAATTCTGATGCGTTAATCAATTTTAATACAGACTGTTCAACAAAAGGATAAAAAGGAAATAAAAAGAATATATTATGTCGGTCAGTCATTGTCCAACCCGCTATTTCCTAACACAAAAGTCAAAATTTAGTTTTTAAATATTGGATTGTTTTTTTCTTAGTCTGATCATTGGGATTAATAAAGTATCTATCTATCTATCTATCTATCTATCTATCTATCTATCTATCTATCTATCTATCTATCTATCTATCCCATTTTTTTTAAATAAACTCTTAACCTTTATTTGTAAATGAAGTCCGTGCGCCTATCCTTCTCCACGAAAATCTCCCTCACATTCTTGTAAAAGTCCTCCTTATTTTCATTTAGTTTTAAAAGTCTTAATTTTTATTTTTTGTTCCGAAAGAGTGCCAAAATGGAGGATTAACGGACCGCTGCAGCGCACTTGACTTTCTGAGAAGAACAGCTGCGACGAGTACCTGTTGGACTCACACGCGCCCCCTTCAGGACGGTACGGTACCGTCTGCCTCCATCCATCCATCCATTTTCCAACCCGCTGAATCCGAACACTGCTGGAGCCAATCCCAGCCAACACAGGGCACAAGGCAGGGAACCAATCCCGGGCAGGGTGCCAACCCACCGCAGGACACACACAAACACACCCACACACCAAGCACACACTAGGGCCAATTTAGAATCGCCAATCCACCTAACCTGCATGTCTTTGGACTGTGGGAGGAAACCGGAGCGCCCGGAGGAAACCCACGCAGACACGGGGAGAACATGCAAACTCCACGCAGGGAGGACCCGGGAAGCGAACCACTGCGCCACCGTGCCGCCCACCGTCTGCCTCACCTTGTCCTTTTCACTGCGGTTTTATGTCCGATTACCAAGTCTAAATATGTCACACACATTCATTAAAGATATTAGAAAGTCAGGGTGTATAATAAACGTGTCTTCACACCTTATATTGGCGACATACAGAGAGACAGCGACAGGCACGCGCCACTCGCACGCAACAACCCCGTCAGTGAGGAGAGCGCAGTCCGAGGTGAGGGGAGGCTCATCGCTGTGCACCTCGCGTGTCTCCCCTGCATTTCAAAAGGTAGTGCACCAATTCAGCGATTTTGACTATAAAAATTATCACAATTATTGGGATCATACAGAAAACAAATTTATAGCACAGACCAGTGCATACGTTTATTCTGTGTTATCGTTATTAGTTTTTTTACTTTTCATGATGAGCAGTACGGTGGCGCAGTGGTAGTGCCTCGCAATAAGGAGAGCTGGGTTTGCTTCCCAAGGTCCTCCCTGCGTGGAGTTTGCATGTTCTCCCTGTGTCTGTGTGGGTTTCCTCCCACAATCCAAAGACATGCAGGTTAGGTGCACTGGCGATCCTAGTGTGTGCTGTGTGTGTGTGTGCCCTGCCCAGGGTTTGTTTCCTGCCTTGCACCCTGTGTTGGCTGGGATTGGCTCCAGCAGACTCCCGTGACCCTGTGTTAGGATATAGCGGGTTGGACAATGACCGACTGACCGACTGACTTTTCATGATAAATTGCCTCCTCAGTGCAAACGTCGCTTTGGAATCGTTCAGGTATTAATTACCGTGTGGTCACGTGGGCACAATACATAGAAAAAAAGGCCGTGTGCTCCCCTCTTTCAGGTGTGCATTAGCATATCAGAATCTCTTGGACCAATAGCGTGAGTTTTCCGAATTCGACTTATACGACTGACATTATAAAATACCGGAAATTATACGTTAGAATCAAGTCCCAACTTATCCGTGGGAGAACTTAAACGCGATTATCACAATGGCCGGTATGTTTTATGTGCCTGCAGTTCATCAGGTTTTTAGGTACCTCATTGTCTGGATGCCCCAAAGTCATTCTGGGGTACTCGTTCTTTGTCTTAAGGGGTCGGCCTTCCCTTTTGGCTCAAGATGTTAAATTACAGAACCTGGACACTTTAGGCGTCTCCTCGAGCACACCAGCCTCCATTGTGAGCTTGTTTAGGGGCTAACCTTCAGTGTTGTTAGTTTTTGTCCTGGTGGGCCATCCATTCTCTCTACTAACATTTCTCCTCTTCCTCACATTTCTCTAGTATCCTACCCTAACGATGGCAACTTCCTCTTGCTGGAAGTCCCCAGACGCCCTTTGTCTCTCGGTCTGGAAATCTTCCTTTTTTCTAATTGTACCCTATTGGAATTCTCACTGGTGAAGATCAATGGAGCATCTGGTGTGTAAATTGATCGTTGGTCAGCCATGATGTGAGGGGGAGTCAAGCTAAAGTTAGAAAATGAGGATTTATCAGAAAATGGAACGCACCTTAACAGAGGCGATCACGTCACTTCTCAATGGAGTCTCCACCCGTCTCAATGCCTGCCAGTGCCTGCAGAATAAAAGGTTTTGTCTCGTCCTCGCCACCCCTCGTGTGCCACTTTCTTCATGTCGTCATCCATCTTGAATCGACGACCACCCAGATGTTTGTTTTTTTTTTTTTTAGCGGTCCAAAAAGGTGGAAATCACCCGGTGCCAAATCTGGCGAGTAAGGAGAAGGTGGCACTACCTCACACTTCAGTTTCTCCAGACAGGCCTTGGTGTTCTTAGCAGTGTGTGTGTCATAGGCACTATTAGTTAGGCGCCGCCGTGAGTGGCAGCCTTTCCAGCAGCTCCGTGTACGACTTTATCTTTCTTTATCTTTCTACCTTTTTCTCTGTCTCTCTGATCTCTCCTACCACTTTCTTTTATGTGGACTCGTTTCCTGGACACTTCTTACTTTATGTGAAATACCCCTTGGAGATTAATAAAGTATCTACCTACCTACCTACCTACCTACCTACCTACCTACCTACCTACCTACCTACCTATATAGTGCCTTTCATATCTACCTATCTTTCTATCTATATAGTGCCATTCATATCTATCTATCTATCTATCTATATAGTGCCTTTCATATCTATCTATCTATCTATCTATATAGTGCCTTTCATATCTACCTGCCTACCTACCTATCTACCTATCTATCTATCTATATAGTGCCTTTCATATCTACCTACCTACCTATCTACCTATCTATCTATATAGTGCCTTTCATATCTACCTACCTACCTACCTATCTATCTATCTATCTATATAGTGCCTTTCATATCTATCTATCTATCTATCTATATAGTGCCTTTCATATCTATTTTATCTATCTATCTATCTATCTATCTATATAGTGCCTTTCGTATCTACCTATCTTTCTATCTATATAGTGCCATTCATATCTTTCTATCTATCTATCTATATAGTGCCTTTCATATCTATCTATCTATGTATCTATATAGTGCCTTTCATATCTACCTATCTTTCTATCTATATAGTGCCATTCATATCTATCTGTCTATCTATCTATATAGTGCCTTTCATATCTACCTATCTATCTATCTATATAGTGCCTTTCATACCTACCTACCTACCTACCTACCTACCTACCTATCTATCTATATAGTGCCTTTCATATCTATCTATCTATCTATCTATCTATCTATCTATCTATCTATCTATCTATCTATCTATCTATCTATCTATCTATCTATCTAATTGTCTGGCAGCAAAAGGACCCTTTGAGACAGCAGCAGTTCCCACCGCTTGGTTCGAATCGCTCCATCAAGTCACAGTAACCTGCACTAGTGACCGTAGTACCCCTCGGCATGGAGTGTTCGACAATAACTTGGGGGCACGAAAGACAAAACCTTTTATTCTGCTGGCACTGCCAAGCATTGAGATGGGTGGAGACTCCATTGAGAAATAATAGGATCAGCTTTGTTAAGGGTCAGTCCATTTTCTAACTTTAGCTGGACACCCCCTCGTACATTCAGGCCATGCACGAGATCCTCGTAGTCTTTGCCACAGTCCTGACCCTTAGCTTTTAACCTTCTAGACGAGGTTGATGTGGTCGCCCCCCTCAGACTCCTCTTTTGGTGTCCTGTAGAACATTAAACCTTGCGGGGCTTGTTTGGGGTTGATGGGGTGTGGGCACCGGGCAGAGGGTTTGTTATTTCATTATATCGAAGGTTGCTGATTATCTCTGTGAGACTACGTCCGCACTTCTACATCTTTGCTTCCACCTTTCGTTCCCACTGCCCCCCAGCGTTTTTAACCCCCGACAATGGAGACTTGTTGTTCTCATATAATTCTTGTAATACCACCCCAGGCCACTAGGTGGCGCTGTCAGATTCATACCTTTCCCCTTTGCCATCCTCAGGACAGAAGACTCCTCAAAAACAAGTCCCAAAGGAGCGGGCAGGACCTAAGGATATCGGGGTGACACCATCAGTCAGCTCCGTAGAAGATGGCTGAACAGACAGAGACGAGTGTAGTGAGACAAATTGGGAGGAGGGTCCGACTGCAGACATCAGAACATAAGAAATGTGACAAACGAGTGGAGACCATTCAATCCATCGAGCTCACTTGTGTAGCTAACATCTAATGACGTCACAGAGTCCTGCAGCTGGGGGTCTGCCAGTGGAGGTCTGCAGCCGGACTATTTTTTTGGGCTATTCGTGATTTTTTTTGTAGTGCTGGGCTGGGTGCGCACGCGGCTCTCCTCTCCCTCTCTGGCCTCTGTGTGTCCATTGACTCAAATGCCTTTGCTGGCATCAGTCACCTTGTGTAATGACCGGTGTAGCAGATGGCAGGGCCATCATAACACATGGGCATGCTGGGCAGTTGCCCGGGGGGGCCCCATGAGCATGCCACTCTCTGTATGTTGTAACTTGCTGAAGGGTTGTGTAGGTAGGGACCCCAGTGCACTGCTTTGCCCGTGGGGCCTATAATGCTGTTAAGACAGCCCTGGCGGATGGCACACATGGGCTGGCATCCCAGCCAAGGCTGAGGCAGGGATCCTTACCAGTGTAATTGAAGGAGCAGAGGAGATGCTGTTTGGTGAATATTTCCTTCCCTGATACACTAGATGGTAGAACCTCTGGGGGTATCAGTACCCATTCAGATACCCACAGGGTATGTTGGGAACTGGAGGCCTGGTTTCACAGCCCTGTTGGGTTCTGTGGGTGCCGCCAGAGGGTGCTGCAGGAGTTTACAATCCCAACCCACATAAAGGGTTAAACTGCGGGTAATTCATGGGTGCCAGTCAGCAGACCACAGCCTGGCACAGTGCAATGAGACACACTGGCACCCCATCCACACTTGCCGCTGTAAAGTATTAGGAAACAGGTTTAGTAGAAATGGATGGACAAGCACAATCATTTTGGTGATGCGATGACTGGTACTGCTTCCTCACAGTTCCAAAGTCCGCTCCTAGCCCTGGCATTTGGGTGACTGGCACCTCCAACGTGTCCCAGACTAGCTGACTTTGGTGACAGCGACTAACAGGATTCATTCCTGCCATCGTGGGGTGACAGCGAAGCCCGAACGGGATCAAGCTGGTCTCGATCGCGAATGAATGAATATTAATAATACAACGTCTAAAAGAGAACAAAAGCAGGCTGGCATTAAAAACTGTAAAGAGAAACTTGTGGAAAAATAAATTCCGGTGGGGAGAGAGAGGTGGGGGCAGGGGCTGGCATGGCAACTACACAAGAAAGGCACTTAACAATAAAGAGAGGATGAGAGAGAAGTGAAGAAAGCATCGCCCACGACATTCACAGTTTCAAAGGTTCGCACATGCGCTGCCAGCTTTGAGTCTGCGGATGAAGGAGCGACGTTTTTAAAAAAAGAAAAAAAAAAATCAAACTGGACACAAAGGGCGCCCCTCGTTCTTCCACTTTTGAGAAGCCTCGTGCTTGGCATTGTGGGCCGAGGATCTGCCACACAAGCAGCGGGGCACTAAGGCTGCCAGTCCAGTTCTGGGCGAATGCGACTCCCTCCAGGGCACCACCTGGGCCAACTTCTGTGCCGCCACAGTGTAACCCTTCTCATAGTTCTGAACCAGCTTGGACCACTTGGTCCAGATCAGTGGCGTCACTCCGGTGGGCTTCCCTCGAGCTTCCTAAATTGCACGCAAAACCCAAAGGTTCTTTGATCCGAGGGTCTGATTTGCATTTAACCCCAAGGCTTTTTAATTTATTTGAGTAAAACTGCGTAAGAAAATTAGGCGGGGGGGGACTAAGACTCGGCAATCTCTGGAAAATGGTGATGAAGCCCCCCCCCGTTCAAATCCCAGCCAGTTTGCTTGTTTGTTTCAAGGCCTTGCGGTTGGGGGGGTTTGATTTTAAGCTTAAAGAGCTGCATGTTAGGGCACCTGGTAACAGAGTGGTCCGGCAGGGCGATGCCACAGGGGAACCAGTTTTAATAACAATATTATATGAATATAGTGCTTTACATACACCGAGGGGAGCCACATCAACCCCCTCCAATGCATAGCACCCACCTGGCTGATGTGATGGCAGCCATTATTGTGCCCGTCTGCTCACCACACATTAGCTATCAGGTGGTGAAGGAGTGAGAGAGATAGACAGGGGATGATTAGGGGGCCGGAATGGACAACGATATGGTGGGCATATTAAGCCTGGACATCGGGATACACCCGGCTCTTTTTACAAAGGATGCCCTCAGTGTTACGTCTCATCTGAAACATGGTGCCATTTTAACAGCACAGCGTGCCCGTCACTGCACAGGGGCATTGGGATCCGCACACAGACCACCCGGTAAGCGCCCCCCTGCTGGCCTCACCCACACCTTTGCCAGCAGCAATCCAAGCTTTTCCCAGATGGTCCCCCAACCAAGTCCTGGTTGGGTATAAACATGCTGAGCTTCAGCAGTGGTGCACTCTTAAAACGAAAGGTGCCAGAGCGGTTCTGCACAGTGATGCCATAGGGGAACCATTTTAGGTTTCCAAAATGCCCATCCACAGGAAGGGTCCAGAAAGAACCTTTTATTTATTTAGGTCAGTAAATAGCCACAAATAAATGGATTCAACAGGCTTGACAAAGTTGTGGATGCAGAGTTTTGCTCTGACTGGCTGGCCATGCCAGGGTTCAAAACGGAGCTCAGGTTGGCATGGAATGGCGTCACTTTGCTTTTCGTTATCCACGCTATTTTTAATTCTTTTCACTTTCCCAACCCAGAAGCCATCATCCTGCTTTTCGGCTTAATTCGTTGGCGTTGCCTCCTTCAGTTCTCCGCGCTGACAGCTGGCTGTTTGTTCCAATTAGCTTCAGCATTCTCGCCTGTCGGATACACTTGACATCGTGGCTGGTGAGCGGCCTGTCTGAAGGCCATCGGTGTCCGTAGGCTCGGAGCTAAAATCCCCCCGACCGCCCCCCCCCCCAGGCACATGTGACCCACTGACACGCCCGCATCTCTACGGGACTTACAGGTGACGATCGGTGACACTCGCTCGGGATATCCAGCTTTAGGCTGACAACACGAAGTTCAATTAACCCGCGGTTTTACTGAGTGGGTATCTGAACTCGTGAACCCCCTGAAAGACATGTGGGGCTGACCGATCCTCTCCATCTTTGGATTCCTGCATCTTTAACCTTGTAGCAGTCTGGCGTGACCACTTTGTCTTGTGGTGGACCAGCACACTGATGGGAAGTTAATGGTGGCTCGGCCTCACAGTGATGGTCGCTGGACACGAAGTGACCCTTATGGGGTCCACAACTGACATCCCTGAGGCGTTAATGTGGGGCTATTTTGTGTGTGTGTGTGTGTGTGTTTGAGCGCTATGTGGTGGACCAAAGATGTCTCCTGCCTTGTGCCTGATGGTGCGGGATGGCATCGGGAGTTTTACGGAATTATAATGAATATGACGAGTTGGGAAAATGGATGAAAGGACACGGAAACAACGCCAATATGTGCGTTTATGGATTTATCTTCATATACGTAAAGAGACTGATAGAAAAGAGAATGGGATTGATAGATATGAAAGGCGCTATACGTGTACCATAGATAAACAGAAAAGGCACTACAGTATATCATAAAAAGAGACTGCTGTGCGTGAAAATCCCAGGAGATCAGCAGAGACATTCAGACTAGCCCGTCAGGCACCAACCATCCTGCCACTGTCAAAAACACTGAGATCACATTTCATCCTCATTCTGGTATTTGATGTGAACAGGAACTGAAGCTCTGACCAGGAATAGCAGAAGTTCATGCATTACACTGCTGCCACATGATTGGCTGATTAGATAATGAGATAACTGTATGGATAAGTAGGAGTACTGGTGTTCCTAATAACTTGCCAACAGACAGACAGACAGACAGACAGACAGACAGACAGACAGATAGATAGATAGATAGATAGATAGATAGATAGATAGATAGATAGATGTGAAAGGCACTATATAATAATAATGATAGATAGATAGATAGATAGATAGATAGATAGATAGATAGATAGATAGATGTGAAAGGCACTATATAATAATAATGATAGATAGATAGATAGATAGATAGATAGATAGATAGATAGATAGATAGATAGATAGATAGATAGATAGATATGAAATGCACTATATAATAGATACATAGATAGATAGATATGAAAGGCACTATATAATAATAATGATAGATAGATAGATAGATAGATAGATAGATAGATAGATAGATAGATAGATAGATAGATAGATATGAAATGCACTATATAATGATAGATAAGAAAGGCACTATATAATAGATACATAGATAGATAGATATGAAAGGCACTATATAATGATAGATAGATAGATAGATAGATAGATAGATAGATAGATAGATAGATGTGAAAGGCACTATATAATGATAGATAAGAAAGGCACTATATAATAGATACATAGATAGATAGATATGAAAGGCACTATATAATAATAATGATAGATAGATAGATAGATAGATAGATAGATAGATAGATAGATAGATAGATAGATATGAAATACACTATATAATGATAGATAAGAAAGGCACTATATAATAGATAGATATGAAAGGCACTATATAATGATAGATAGATAGATAGATAGATAGATAGATAGATAGATAGATAGATAGATGTGAAAGGCACTATATAATAATGATAGATAGATAGATAGATAGATAGATAGATAGATAGATAGATATGAAATACACTATATAATGATAGATAGATCGATATGAAAGGCACTATATAATAGATACATAGATATGAAAGGCACGATTTACTAAACAGATCTTCCCCATGTTTAGATCGTTGCACGTTTAACTTTGCAGCAGTCTGGTGCTGTCACTTTGTCCCCGGAGGTGGCCGATATCCGTGTGTTTTCCACTATTGAATTAGATTTTGCAGCACAGGAGGTGGCCAGCAGTTCCGCAGGTCGGGACGCCAGCTCCAGGAGGTGCACCTGTTTTCGACTCGGCTGCTCCCCTTTTGCGTTTGACAGCTGGACGTGTTGCTGCCTGGCCCCAAACGCACAGCCCGCCGCGGGCCCTCGGTGTTCTTTTCAAACAGACGCTTCAGTGACAGCGAGAGAGAGCGCGAGGGGGAGAACACGCCATGGTTATAAAACAGCGTTATGTAATCTACAGAAGCTGCCTCGCAAATCACTGTCTCGTGCTCCTGTTCCTGTCCTCCTTAAAGCTTAACATCTTTCAGTCTTGAAGAATTAGATCTTCACGCACGCCTCCCAAACCGTTCCCGTCAGTAGGACTCTGTCATTTAATTATAAAAAAAAAAGTGTGGGAACTGCGCTCCTGCAGGAATGTGAAGTACAGAGTTCTCTTCACGGCTCATTCCTGCCTGGTATCCGTTGCTGCACGTCCAGGCTTCGAATCCTCTCGCCCTGTACTGAATAGGCGGATTCGATGATCGATCGCATATGAACTAGAATGAAACTAGATTCACATTTGAACCCTTATGATCTGCTTCACTGAACACGCGCGCATGAGTTACTCGTGACTCGTCTCCTGACCTCATCCTGCATGGCCGCCACGTGACGAGCACACGGACAGGAATCTCTATGGTGGCTCTGCCTCACAGTGCCAGGCGCTGGACGCAAAGCGTGGTCTAGTCACACTGGGGGGTGCTCAAGTGGTGTTAATGTTTTACTACTTGCCTGAAGTGTGTATGTGTTTGTGTGGCGGGCGCGCCTTGAAGTGGACCAGAGATGACCACTGCCTCCTGCCTGATGCTGCTGGGATAGAATGGGGGGTTCGGTTCTCTGGAGAATCGTAATGGGAAAAGCGGAACATAGACAAGAGGAGGCGGATACACGTTAATAAGTGCATTTATAAAATCATCTGAGTCTGATAAAAAACTATATACAAGATAGATAGATAGATAGATAGATAGATAGATAGATAGATAGATAGATAGATAGATAGATATGAAAGGCACTATATGATAGATAGATAGATAGATAGATAGATAGATAGATAGATAGATAGATAGATAGATAGATAGATATGAAAGGCACTATATGATAGATAGATAGATAGATAGATAGATAGATAGATAGATAGATAGATAGATAGATAGATAGATAGATAGATAGATAGACATGAAAGGCACTATATGATAGATAGATAGATAGATAGATAGATAGATAGATAGATAGATAGATATACATGAAAGGCACTATATGATAGATAGATAGATAGATAGATAGATAGATAGATAGATAGATAGATAGATAGATAGATATGAAAGGCACTATATGATAGATAAATAGATAGATAGATAAATAGATAGATAGATAGATAGATAGATAGATAGATAGATAGATATGAAAGGCACTATATGATAGATAGATAGATAGATAGATAGATAGATAGATAGATAGATAGATAGATAGATATGAAAGGCACTATATGATAGATAGATAGATAGATAGATAGATAGATAGATAGATAGATAGACATGAAAGGCACTATATGATAGATAGATAGATAGATAGATAGATAGATAGATAGATAGATAGATATACATGAAAGGCACTATATGATAGATAGATAGATAGATAGATAGACATGAAAGGCACTATATGATAGATAGATAGATAGATAGATAGATAGATAGATAGATAGATAGATAGATAGATAGAATAGAAAAGTGAATGTAAAGACAGATATGCAAGACGCTATATAATAGCATCTGTAATTAAGTGTTGTAAATGGATAAAGGCGGCAGCCAAATAATAAAAAAATAATAGATTGATAGAAGCATGTATAGACATAAAAGACGCTAAATAATAAAGAATAAACAGATATTAAAGGCACTAAAAAAAGAAAATAGAGAAAAAAGTTAATAGATCGGTAAATATATATGAAAAGGTATATATAATGGAGAACAGATAAACAGATGTATAGATAAATGCGAAAGGCACTACATAATAGAGGGATGTGAAAGACGCTATATTGATGGAGAACAAATAGAGAGCTGGATAAATAAATAGATGTGAAATGCGCTATAAAATAAATAGATGGATACAGGCGGATAAGATAGACGCTCTATAAAAGAGAATAGATAGATGTGAAAGGCACTATATAATAGACAATCAGTAGTATCCCGTATAGTAACACACACTTCATTTTATCTTCTATCGTAATTCTTTGCATTTGCTTCCTAAACTGTTTTGTGACGCGCAGGCGCGTTTATTGATGCGGTTGAATTTCTCGTTTAATTTTCAGGAAACAGCCTCTTGATTCATGGCGCTATATGAAAGTTACAGCCGATTTGATTTTTCTATGTATTTCACATATTTCACATGCAAATGTATTTCTTCTCTATTTTGCACTGTAATGCTGTGATTTCTGATCTGCATTTTGCGCATTGTAATGAAGGACGCTCTGTATAAAAGATGCCATTTCTAATCCGTATTCTGATCCGTCCTTGAACACGCAATGCCTTTCGTCTTCCATTACAATCTGAACATTTCCTCTTAAAACTCATTGCAGGGTTTTCTACGAAGAGCACTACATGATGGTCCCTGGTGATGTTTCGCTCTCTGCTGTGTGACAGGTGCTGTGATTTCGCTTCATTTAAATAGTCTCAGATCACGTGAGTCAGGTGGGTATAAAGGCATTATATAATATATTTAGATTAAAGTCGCTCCCTGAGCCCATCTATTCCAATCATGTCATGCCCCAGGGAACAAGAGGGTCTTTTTGTCCTCGTGTACATAGCAGGGCACCTTCCCCTGTGCCGCCACATCCTGCCAGTCCATGCCAAGGCGCTCGGAGCAGCACTGTTATGAATAAAAGGTGTAAAAGTGGTTCTTTAGAGCGATGCCATAAGAGAACCATCTTTGGTTCCTAATTGGTCCATCAGCATGAAGGCTACAAAAAGAAACGTTATTTATTTAGAGCCATAGCAGGTTAACAGATTAATGAAATCCCAGTGGGCTCCCGATTTTAAAACGACGTTTACTGCACACAGTAACACGGGTAAAGTTCAACTCTTCATGCTTTTAGCAATTAGCCCTACAAACATTCAATATTTCTGTTTTGTCCACATATTGAGAACCCTTGGTTTGCTCTTTTTCAAAGCTTAATGAGCTAATTTCACATGCAAAGACGTCTTCTCAGATTTTGACCAAGCAATGATTCCTAGTAAAATTTTATTAAGGCGCTATCATTTTTAAGAGTGGGTTCACATTCAAGTCATTATAAAAGACCCCCGAGAGATCTCCCTATCACACTTCCTCACCTCAGCAGTGGACATCCCCCGCACCCCCCTCCCTTGTCTTTTTTCTTATTACTAAATCCGAGCAGTGAAGGGGGGGTCGGCATTACGGCTCAGCCACCCGCGCTCTTCACCGCTCCTCTGCTGTCCGATTTAATTTGCAGCCCCGTAATTCCATTTATCGGCTATTACCGCTGCTCCACGCCTGTAAGCCGTTTATGGCTTTCCTTCTTTCCTTCTTTCTTTCTCTCGCTCTTCTTTTAAACCTGTCAGCGCGGATTGGGAGTGAGGATTTCGTGTCGGACTCCACCTTGGCGCATGAGCTTTTTTTTTTTTTTGCTGAGGGGTAAGCGGAGCTTCCGAGTTAAAGGAGCAACGCACATGTGGATTAGGCCGCCAAGACGACGGGACGGGGAGGGGGTTGTTAGTAGGTATTCGGATAAAAGCCAAAAGGTACATTTGACACTAATGAGAGGCTCGGGCTCCCAATTTCCTTTTTGCCATTATTTTATTTCAAGATTGTGCCCGGATTGGCTAGTATTTTTTAATGACCTTCGGGGTTTTTGGGGGGACTGGCACAAAGTAAGACCAAGCATTAGACGGGATGCCCAGACTACTCGATGCCTGCCTTGAGATGTCAGCAGTGATTTCACTTCTCTTTTTCTTACGATGCCAACCCGAACTCCATGGGCATGCCGTTTCACAGTCAGTGGCGTAGCTAGAGTTGGTGCTGCTCGGGGCGGAGCTTCAATTTGCCGCCCTCCAGCATATCTGAATATGTTAACCAATTTAAACAGAAAATTAAAATGACGTATAGAGAAAAATTAAGATAAATTTGCATAGATTTCATATATAGAGAAACAGCAATAATTTTTCACATATAATTATTTATAAGCATCAACTAGACAAGAATATAGTATAGACGCACTGATAAGCTGTGTTCTAATTATTGGTTTAATATAATTACGCCGCGAAAACCAGAAGCAGTGTAGTGTACATGTGATAGGTGGATGTTTTCTGCGCAGAGCAATAACGCATTCGGATTGATAATGAGGGCGGCACGGTGGCGCAGTGGGTAGCGCTGCTGCCTCGCAGTTAGGAGACCCACGTTCACTTCCCGGGTCCTCCTTGCGTGGGTTTCCTCCGGGTACTCCGGTTTCCTCCCACAGTCCAAAGGCACGCAGGTTAGGTGCATTGGCAATTTTAAATTGTTCTTGGTGTGTGTGTGTATGTGCCCTGCGGTGGGCTGGCGCCCTGCCCGGGGTTTGTTTTCTGCCTTGCTGGGATTGGCTCCTGTGACCCTATAGTTTGGATAGAGCGGTTGGATAATGGATAAATTGAACGAAAATTAAAAATTGTAAATTAGGTGTTTATCTTCCTAGAAATTATTGTCGGTGTAATGTTTATGTTTATCTTTGACAATAATGCCGTTACCAAAAATGTCCCGGATGGTGGGGCCAACCAAAAAAAAAAAAGAAACCCCGTAACGTCTAAACGGGAAATATCGATTTAAAACTTCACTGTTTTCATCTAGCAGGAGGAATCCGATTTTTAATCTGCTCTCCTTTTTTATTTTGCGAGTCCGTTTGTTTCAAATTCCGCGCTGTCATAATGGCAACACGCGATTTGCCCTCAAATGTTGGTCACTGCCAGGCAAACAGCATCGCATTTTGCATTTCCAAACTGCTGTTACTCCAACCAGACAAGAAGAAACGTCCGATCGCGTCCAAGAGGTCTGCGTTCTAAAATGAATGGAAATCTGAGTGTGCGGCCGGGTGGCTCAGCTGGTAGCGCCGGCCGCCATAAGAGATCCGCGCCCGGTCGCAGTCAATGCGGAGTCTGCATGTTCACGCCGTGTCTACATTTTGCGTTTAATTAATTTTATTATGTCAAGTTAATTAAGCACATCCAATTTAATAATAACATGTTCTGATCTCATACTGTATCATCTGTTGAAACTACCTTTCCTGGTGAGGATCGCGATAAAAGAACACGTGTTTACTAAATATCCAGCACTTATTTTAAATTAACTTGGTGAAATTATTTAATCCATACGTACATGAGTTTAGTACTTCCGAAGATGTCAACTGTAACGCTTATCACTCACATTCTTTAAAGCTGGCCAGGGGGCGTAATTAACATTCAAATAATTTTAATTCAAGACCACCATTTTTACACATCAGCACAAGCAATTAAGAATATACGCCATTTTTTTATCATTTAAGATTGTATTTTTTCTTCAAGGTAAATATGTTTTGCTTTCATGGATTGCAGTCCCATAATTAAATTGCTGTGTCGTCATGGAAAAGAAGAAATGTAGGGTGATGTAGGGTGGGCAACATGTTTGCCAGTGTATCGAAAAATGTATAATTGTGTATCGCACAACCACACGAAAACATTTATTTCCTAAAGGCCATGTCACATTACAGGACTTTTCCGTCAATTTCCAGCTGCTACCTTCCTTTCCATAATCTTAGCGCTCCTGTGACCGGCAGGCAGTCGTGTAGTCTGACATACGCAGTGCCCCAGTCCAGCCAGTCGCCCTGACAAAACTGACTTTGTTTTGAGTCATAGTGGCAGCTCTGTGTGTGAGAGAGGTGACAACCAATGAGCGCTCATCTGGAAGCACACAAAGAATAAGAAACCCTGTGGTTTGGGACCTCGACACTGGTGTCAGGATCGGGGGGCTTCAAAGACCTAAGCTCCCAATCTTTTTCTCAGAAACGTATGAGAACAATAGTGCTAGGCCCCTGATCTTTTTGTCTGTCATGTTTGTTTCAGCACCTACTCATTGAGTGAACCCACCACCCAGCTCTTTGATTTTATACATTGCAAAGGCAATCACGAAAAATCAACGGGACCCAAAGCCACCACCACTGCTCTTCAATTTCTTATCTAAGTAAAACAGCTAAGAGTGCAGGTGAAAATCCCAGAGGGGTTAATATTCACAAGTGCTAATAAAACGCCCCTGGACCTCACAAACAGAAGAGAAGTTCACATGTCCGATGTCACTGTTTTTATGTTGAGAAGGAGAATGCAATTGGATGGGCATCCTGGGTGGGTTGGCTAGTGGTACCCCACCTGGCTGAGAGGCCATCATAGTGGAAGGACAAGAAGGAGATTGCCTTCCGGGGTTGTGTGACCCCTTAATACGCTGAGTGCATGGCAGCATCCCTATGGTGTGGCTCTTATTTGGACACCCGCAGGGCTGTGAGGGGGTGTTAGTTCTGGTGGGCAGCTGTGTTGGGGTCCTCAGGTGCTGCTACAGGGAGCTGTTGGGGGCAAACTCCCCTGCTGTTGGTCAGGGTGAGGTCCTGCCTGGTCCCCGAAGTGATTTCAGGTGGCGATTTTGTTGTATCGTAAGAGCCCCCAGGTTTAGGTTGAAAGGGAGCCATCCCTCCCTCAGGTGAGTTGGGTGAAGCTCACCTGGAAGGCGTGGAGGAGAAAAGAGAAAGTAAAAAAAAAAGAATTGCTGGCTTTATATTCCGGAAAGAGGAGAACCTGCAAGAAGGTATTTTCTGGAAAAAAAGACTTTTTTGTTAACCCGGGATTTGTGTGTTTGGGGCTCAGTGACGCCCCATACAGGCCACAACGTACCATGACAGAATGGAAAAGAGAAAAAAATAAAAATAAAGGGCACAGATTGCAGCTGAACTTGCCATACTTGTAAAACTTCTGCACGGGCTCTGGCACTGCCAGGCTGTCAGAACATGGGATTAAGGGCACGATACTATGGAAATGTGACATTGTACTGGGAAAGTAATCTAATGTGACATCCCCTATAATTTCTAGTTGTGTAATCTGACTTGGTCCGGCGAGAAGAATAGCAACGGCAATCGTTCAATCTGACATCCTTGCTGACTGGGAATTGTGTAAGGTGACATCGGCTTGGTTTGCCACCTAGTGCAGTCTCTGGTCTTGTAAAAATGCATGGCCCGGTGACAAAATCAACAACTCCAGTCGTCAAGTCTGACATCCGCTCTGATTAGAGGTCATGTAATGTGACATCAGCTTGATTTGCCATCCACTAAGGTTTGTGTTCATTTCACCTGACATGGTCTGGTGACAAGATCAACAGCTGCGGTCGTCAAATTTGACATCCCCTATGACTAGAAGTTGTGTAATGTGACCTCAGCTTGATTTATCATCCCTGCAATGTGACATGCAACAAATGCTTCGGTCACGTCTGACATCCCCTCCGACCAGAAGTCATGAAAGGTGACATCAGTGTAACTTGCTATTATTCCCTGCGATTTGTAGTTGTGTAATCTGAAATGGATCAGTGATGAGATCAGCACCAGCAGTCATCAAGTCTGACCGACCTCCTCTTTGAGTAGAAGTCCTGTAGTGTCACGCTCATGAAATGAGATCGGCACGTGTGCTCATCGGGTCTGACATTCCCCTTCTGATTAGAAGTCATGTAATGTGACATCGGCTTCATTTGTCATCCACTGTGATTTTGGATTATGTAATCTGTCATGCTCTGGTGACAAGATCAACAACTGCAGTCGTCAAATATGACATTCCCTATGACTAGAGGTCATGTAAAGTGACATCAGCTTGAGTTATCATCCCCTGTAATTTGTAGTCATGCAATGTGACACATTCAGGTGATCAGATCACCAACAGTGGTCAAGTCTGACAATCCTTCTGACCCGAAGTCATGAAAGGTGACATCAACGCAACTTGTTATTCCCTGTAATTTGTAGTCATGTAATCTGACATGGACCAGTGACGAGATCAGCACCAGCAGTCATCAAGTCTGACCGACCTCCTCTTTGAGTAGAAGTCCTGTAGTGTGACATTGGCTTCATTTGTCATCTGTTGTGATGTCTAGTTGTGTAATGTGACACGCTCATGAAATGAGATCGGCACGTGTGCTCATCGGGTCTGACATCCCCTTCTGATTAGAAGTCATGTAATGTGACATCGGCTTCATTTGTCATCCACTGTGATTTTGGATTATGTAATCTGTCATGCTCTGGTTGCAAGATCAACAACTTCAATCGTCAAATATGACAGTCCCTATGACTAGAGGTCATATAACGTGACATCAGCTTGATTTGATATCCACCGAGGTTTGTCTTCATTTCATCTGACATGGTCTGGTGACAAGATCAACAACTGCAGTCATCAAGTTTGACGACCCCTATGACTAGACGTTGTGTAATGTGACCTGAGCTTGATTTGTCATCCCTACAATGGGACACACTGAGGTGCTCAGATCACCAAATACTTTGGTCAAGTCTGACATCCCCTCCGACCAGAAGTCATGAAGGAGACATTAGCATAACTTGTTATTCCCTGCGATTTGTGGTCGTGTAATCTGACATGGCCCAGTGACGAGATCAGCAACAGCAGTTGTCAAGTCTGACCGACCTCCTCTTTGAGTAGAAGTCCTGTAGTGTGACATCGGCTTCATTTGTCATCCCTTCTGATTTCTAGTTGTGTAATGTGACATGTTCAGGAAATGAGATCGGCACGTGTGCTCATCAGGTCTGACATCCCCTCCCGGTAGAAGTCATGTGAGGTGACATTGGCTTCATTTGTCATCCACTGTGATTTCTGATTATGTAATCTGTTATGCTCTAGTGACAAGTTCAACAGCTGCAGTTGTCAAGTTTGACATCCCCTATGACTAGAAGTTGAGTAATGTGACATCAGCTTAATTTATCATCCCTGCAGTTTGCAGTTCTGCAATGTGACATGCAAGAAATGCTTCGGTCAGGTCTGACATCCCCTCCGACCAGAAGTCATTTTATCCCCTGTGATTTGTAGTTGTGTAATCTGACATGGCCCAGTGACGAGATCAGCAACAGCAGTCGTCAAGTCTGACCGACCTCCTCTTTGAGTAGAAGTCCTGTAGTGTGACATCGGCTTCATTTGTCATCCCTTCTGATTTCTAGTTGTGTAATGTGACACGTTCAGGAAATGAGATCGGCACGTGTGCTCATCAGGTCTGACATCCCCTCCCAGTAGAAGTCATGTGAGGTGACATTGGCTTCATTTGTCATCCACTGCGATTTCTGGTCATGTAATCTGATGCGGTCCAGGGATGAGATTAACAATAGCTGATCGTTGTCTAAATCGTGTAAAGTGGCATCGGTTTAAGTCGACATCTCTATTGGGTCCATGTTGAGGGTTTTGTGGGTTCTGCTAAGGTCTAGCATGTGCAATGAGTGTGTGTGTGACTTGTACTGATTTTCGAGTGTCAGTTAAGTGGTTTGACGACCCCTATGACTAGAAGTTGTGTAATGTGACTTCAGTTTGATTTTTCATCCCTGCAATTTGCAGTTCTGCAATGTGACAGACTAGGCTAACTAGGCTTCAGCCTAGGGCCTCAAGATCAAGAGGGGCCTTCATTCAAATTGTTATCAAAATTAAAATGACACTATTCTAAAAACAGTGAACACTAAAACACTGAACCGAAAATAAGGAGAAATTCTACGCATATGACTAATAAACAAACATAAAAATGTATTGGTTAAGATCAACGCGTATTACATATTTTATTATCTCTCATGTAATTTACAAACTTAAAAATGGAAGGTGAAAGGGCCTCATAAGTGGAATAGCCTAGGGCCTCTTTTCATATAAATCCGGCCCTGGTGACAGATCACCAATCGGTCAGGTCTGACATTCCCTCTGACCATGGGGGGGGGGGGGTGTTTATGGGGTCTTTACCTGCATTACACAAACACAAGAAAAGCGCAGTGAAGCTAAAAGACAGAATTCTACTTTTAGTCGCCATCAGTTTGACGGACCACCCACATCACAGCAGACTGCGAGAGCACAGTAGTTAGAGCCATTGGTTGATTATCTTAATATCTAAACTTTGATAAAAGATAATCTTTCTTTTGCATGGCACACTGTTGCTCACCCAGGCCCCCCCCCCACCCGCTTGTCTTCCAGACCTCCCGGCTTGACGTTTCAGGGCCAGTTTGTGCCTGTGAGGTTCATTCAAAGAGGATTCCAAGCAGAGTGAGGTGAAAGTTCACAGGGATGCCCTGTGGCGCCCGGCTGGGGGGGGTTCAAACCGCACCCTTGTTTGTCGGCTTCCTTCAACGAGGATCCCATAGACGAGCGTCGGGGAGCGTTTACCTGCGTGCAGACACACCTGCCTTGAACGAGTCGCGGCAGCTCCTCCGGACATAAAGGGCCTTTCATCTGCTGGGCTGGGCCTGTAATCAGGAAAACCGCAGGTTGTGTTTACGCGCTGCCTCGGTGTCGGCCCTCCGCTAATGAAGCACGCGTTGCGCCCCCCCCCCCCACCAACACCCCCCTTTCAGCGTAGAGCTTTTAAAATCTAGCAAATGACTGCAAATGAAGTTTAATTTAACATACCCACGGGCAAAGCTAAAAAGTACAATTCCGCATGAATTTCGTGAAAAGGGGACCCGAGTGTGCCAAGTTTTGACACCGAGCCACTGGGCAGTCAAGGACACTTGGTGGCCGATGTAGCTGTTACTATTCCAAGAAATAATAAAAAAATAAATCCATCTCAATTAAATGGACAGAATGTGAACTGGGCATTCGGGCACACAGGTGACGGCCACCACCGACAGTATATGGCTCTGGTGACCTGAAGTCTGTCACTGTCGGCGTTTTCATGGGGTCTTTGGTTTTATCCCCCATCCAAAAGCTGTGCACATTACCTTACTTACTTAAGGCCATCAACGACAGCTCTCTAGTGTCCCTTGTCCTGCTCTGTTGTCACCAGTTGCCCCCAGACCAGTCCTGTCAGTTTGATATCAGCATCAACTTCTTTTCTTCAAGTATTTCTTGGTCTGTCTATCTCATGTTCTCTTACCAGGTTGGGGGGTCCACGTCAATGACATGTGATGGCTGAAGTTGGTTTTCTCAAGGTGTGGCCGAGCCGTCATCACCATCTTCTCCACAAGATGGTTTTTGGCCAGTGAAGGTAAAGAGTCCTTTGCAGGCCCTGGTTTCTTTCTCGTGGTGGTCTTGGTGGTCCATGTCTCCATCCCATACAGAAGTACTGACTGACATCCAGCAGCCATACCACCTGCACTTCGGACGAGGTCATCCACCAGCAGCTAAGCATGTCTGGGCCCGGCCAGTCCTTGGGAAAAGCTTGGGTTGCTGTTGGAAGAAGATGTTGGTGAAGCCAGCAGGGGGCGCTTACCCTGTGGTCTGAATGCGGATCCCAGTGCAGTGATGGGGACACTAGGCTGTAAAAATGGCGCCGTCCTTTGGATGGGATGTAAAATTGAGATCCTGACTCCCTGTGGTCAGAAAAGATCCCTGGACATCCTTCGTACAGAGTAGGGGGGTGTCCTAATGTCCTGGCTAAATTGCCCACCAAGGCTTAGTCATTCTGGGCCCATAATCATCCCCTGTCTCTAACTGGCTCTCTCTCTCTCACCCCTTCACCACCTAACAGCTAATGTGTGGTACTGACTCAAAAAAAAAAAAAAAAAGGCTGCCACCGCATCATCCAGGTGGGTGCTACACATTAGTGGTGCTTGAAGAGGCTCCCCACTCACTGAAGCGCTTTATGAATGTAAAGAATTATTACTTTTTATTATTATCTGAAATAAACAGTGTCACACACGTGCACATGGGAGGCAGCTAAAGGGCTCGAATAGTGACCATTCCATGTCTGGCCAGGGGGTGGCGAGCTGCAATGACTTTCTCTCTCAATCCTCTGCAGACCATCTATGGGAAATTCCATAGGGTCCCAGCACCCGTGATGACATCACTTCCCACCCAGACGACATCACTTCTGGTCCCGGGGCCTGCGATGACATCACTTCCTGCCCAGACATCATTCCTTCTGTTTTTGGCACCTGTGATGTCATCACTTCCCGCCCAGACGACATGACTCCCGGTCCTGGCGCCCGTGATGATGTCAGTTCCTGCCCAGATGTCATCACTTCCTGTCCAGACAACACCACTTCTGGATTCCGGCGCCCACATGATAACATCACTTCCTGCCCAAACGACATCACTTCTGGTCCCAGGGCCTGCGATGACATCACTTCCTGTCCAGACATCATCACTTCCAGTCTCGGTGCCGTGATGACATTACTTCCTGCCCAGACAACACTACTTCCGGTTCTGGCACCCCTGTGATGATGTCACTTCCTGTCCAGACCTTTAAAGCTGCCATCTTTGCCACATGTCATCAGTTCTGTTTTGGACTTTGAACCAGACACAACTCCACAAAATCCAACCCTTTATGCAGCTATGGCGTAATATATGGTTGGCTGCCCCAAACCTTTTTATGTCTCCTGTCCATTCTTGTGACAACAGACATATAGAATAATGTAATTATTAATGTAATAAAAGTGTAATGTGGCATCGGCTTACTTTGCCATGCCCTGCAATTTGTAGTCGTGCAATCAGACACGCTCAGGCAACAAGATCAGCAGCAGCAGTCATCACGTCTGACATTCCCTTTTGAGGAGATGTCGTGTAATGTGACAATGGCTTAATTTGCTATGCCCTGCTATTTCTAGTTATGGAATGTGACACGCTCAGGCAACGAGATCAGCAACTGCAGTCGTCAAGTCTGACATCCCCTTCAACTAAAAGTCTTGTAATGTGACACTGGCTTAATTTGTCATGTCTCGCAATGTGTAGCTGTGTAATTGTACCTGATCCAGCAACAAGATCAGAATGCCAGGCTTCTTCACAAGTTGCTTATTGGTCACCTTCCCTGACTAAGGCCTTTCCTGCCTATTTAGGCTACGCCATCGGACATTCAGGAACACTCAGAGCTTTCGAAATGGTTTGATCCCCTTGCTTGTGGGGGTCTACAAAGCGTTCCTTGGCATTTATTGCTTGATTGTTGTCCTGTAATATGGTGGGAGTTGTGGGACCTTCTATACACAGGTACTGGTGTCCAGTCAATTCAATTTCCAACAAGTGGACTCCAGTCAAGTTCTGCACTCTTAAAGATGAAGGTGCCAGAGCGGGTATTCAGAGCAATGCCATAGGGCAGGGGGTGTCCAGCTCTGGTCCTGGAGGGCCGCAGTGGCTGCAGGTTTTCATTCTAACTCTTTTCCTAATCAGTGCCCAGTTTTCGCTGCTAATGAACTCCTTTTCTCTTCATTTTCATAGCCCTGTTTTTAAGGATTCAGGCCTCTGAATTGATTCGTTTCTTCATTAAATGGCAGCCAAACAGAAATGAGATGTGAAGCGAGCCGACAGATGAGCAGCTAAACTGGAACGTCAAACTCTTTCTTAATGAGAAGCCGATCCTTGCTGTTAATTATTGAATATCAGGACTTGTTGCTGCTCTCAGCAGGCTGTTGATTTTTCTGTTCTTTCTAAGACCACTGTCAAGATGTTTTGGTGACCTGAGCAGACCAACATGGCCGAGACATTCACCTTTCTTTATTTTCAGGTGAGCTGATCACGTTCTGTGTCTCATTATTGTTTGGCTGCTCATTAAGGAAAAAGAAACAACTAAGGGATCCGAGTCATGTCAATTAAAACGAAGGCAAATGAGCAGCAAAAACAGCCCACTAATGAAGAAGATGGTTAGAATGAAAACCTGCAGCCACTGCGGCCCACCAGGACCACAGCTGGACACCCCTGCCTTGTGGCATCACTCTGAAGACACTCTAGCACCTTCATTTTTAAGAGTGCAGAACTTGAATGGAGTCTACTTGTGCCAAACCTTGTGCCATAGGGGAACCATTTCTGGATCCCAAAAGACCCATCCACACGAAGGCTCCACAATTTATTTGGATGTGTAAGAGGCTCCATACTGTAAATAACCCTGAAATCCCAATGGCTCCTGATTTTAAAAGGACTCTTGTTGAAGCTCTCCAGCCACTGTAAAAAAAAAAAAAAAAACTCTGTCCCAGTGTGGCGCTGAAGTGTCACCCGCTGCACTCGGGTCTCAATCCAGGGGGTCTGTCGTGTGGTGGGTGCGACAGCGGGCTATCAATGCCTGCTCCCGACGTCTGTCTCTCTCGTTGAATAGAATAACAAGCTAATTCCAGGTTTTCTTAATCTGTTATGTCCTGCTAGGTTGACTACACTGTCAAAAATGTCAGTAAATTTAAAAATAATGTAAATGGTGAAAGTAAAATACCTTTTCTGAAAAAGAGGAAAGTTACCTATGTTCTACTGAAAATTACCTGTGTATCTTAAACAAAGCATTTCATTACTATTTACAGCCAAGTTCTGTAAAATCAATATTTTTCTACCTTCAAAATATGCTATATACCGTTTACTGATTCATTGCAGTTACACTGAAAAAATCTGTTGATTTGACAATGTAAAACTGTTAATAAATAGCGAAGGCGAACAACAGTAAAACGGTAAAGCGCTGCGTCAGTAACAGAGAACTTACGAGATTTGCATAAAGACACGCCCCCTTTTAGCATATTGTTCCTGGTGAATCACATAACTTTGAACGGTAGGGAGCAGAACTTAAATAAAGTTAGCAGACTTATTTTTCCTTGCGTACTGAAGGTTTTTTGAGGTTATGGAAGCTGATTTATTGTGGATTGTATTCGATAAGCTGGTACGCCTGTAGGACACCATACAGCACAACAGCAAACTTTACTTCTCCACCAGACAATGTGCCATAACTTCCCGAAACACTGAATTCTTTTCAAAGTGTATAATTAAAGGATGCACGTTTGCTAACCCACGGCCGTGAAAGTATGGAAGAAGGTAAAGCAGGATTCATTAATTAAAGCTGAATTGGATAAAGACATAGGGGTCTTTGGAAGATCCGGGAAATGAAAGGTTGGGGAAAAAAGGACTGGGCCACAGCGGTTGGATGGCCGTGTTCTTGTTTGAAAATGTTTGTAAGTACGGCGTGGATTGCTTCCAAAGGATGTCAGTATGACCTGACTTGAGGGTGTCGTGGGACGTGAAATTGTCTCTCTCAAGTGACTCTCTTCAAAAGATCACGTCTCGTCGCAGGTTTTTTTTTTATAATAGAGAGATTACTATTACAGTATTATTATTATTATTAACAACTCTAAAGGATTCACAAGCTTTAAAAACTCTTTTGAGAGGTCATTTCAGACTCACCCTTTTGCCATGCAGGACACTGGAGACCAAAGGAGCGCCGCCTGTTAGCCCATCCCGTCCTGACTGATGGGTTGTTGGGGGGTGGGGATTGGGGGTGGGAGATGGCAGATCTAACCGCAGCACCCGGGCTGGAGGAACACCTACGGAGTTTTAGGAGGATATCAGAGCGCTGACGAGGACCAGGCGGTATTTTAAGCGATGTGTAATTAGAGCGTTGAACGTGTTAATTAAAAAGAAAAGAAAGAAAAGAAAACTCTTATATGAAAGGACTTAATTAAAGATTTAATTTAAGAGATTAGCTGGAAGATGGCAGTGTGGAATTAGCAATTTAAGGCGCTCTTCCATCTGCTTTCCAGCCTTTTTTTTTTTTGCCCCGTGCCGCCCACACGCATACTCCCTTCCGGGGACTTCCCTCTGACTCGTCCGTTTATTTTTATTTTGACTCCAAGCGACTAACACGCGTATAAAAATAAACGACATAATGACAAAAAAAAAAAACAGCTTTGGGATTTTTTTTTCTTTGTGTAAAAACATGTGTTTTAAAAAGAGGGGCATCCCTAGGTGGCGTCAGCGCCATTTTGCAGTCAGAATTCACTCTCGCAATTACCTTACAAACAGCCCACCAACATGACCCGTGCCAAACCCTGTGTCCACTCCGCACTTCAATGGCTGCAGTGTCCATGTAGTGACTGGCATTGACTTGGCACTGATCTCCTGTCTCTGGCGTACATTGCATTCCTGATAACAGATTGGGATCGTTTGCCTTGTTAAATCCAGTTAAGTGCCACAAGCACCGTGCCCATTTCTAAGGGGCATTTGTTCTGTTTGGAACCGATTCCTACCCCTTGTGCCAGTTTGTAGACAAAATAAAATAAATAAAAAAATCAATACACAAACGCATTGTGAAATATGAAAACAAATAAAACATAATGGTATAGGGCGGCATGGTGGCGCAGTGGGTAGCGCTGCTGCCTCGCAGTTAGGAGACCTGGGTTCGCTTTGCATGTTATCCCCACGTCTGCGTGGGTTTCCTCCCACAGTCCAAAGACATGCAGGTTAGGAGCCTAAATTAGTGTGTGTGTATGCGCGCCCTGTGGTGGGTTGGCGCCCTGCCCAGGGTTTATTTCCTGCCTTGTACCCCAGCCGACTCCCGTGACCCTGTAGTTAGGATAAAAGCGGGTTGGATAATGGATGGATGGATAATGGTATAGGACTATAAACAACTGAAACGTGTTTTGTTGCTAATTTCCTTATGCACAAACGAGAAACAGTCACTTTAACCTGTCAAACTGGAGAGGGCGGGCGCTCTAGCGAGTGTTGGGTTATGATCCGTGAATTGTCCGTACGCGCATAAATCTTTGTTTGGCCACCAAGTCCCATATTTTTAGACCGACGTCACACGTTAGATTCAGAGTTCCGACAAGGAGGATACATCAAGAGCTTCTTGGATTCAAGTTGTCGGTAATTCTGGCCAACTTCTTCCATTCGCGTCCTCTACGGACGCACACTGAGCATGCGCTTTTGTCTGCCTCCGAAATCCCGTGGCTCAGAGCCGTCTGCAAAGTTGCGACTGTGCACGTCCCTAGTTTACTTTTGCTGCCTTCCGTTTGAGATGGGAAGACTGAATTTCCGAGTTCCTATTGTCAGAATGTTCAAGTGGAACGCCCCGTTAAGTCGAATATCGAAATCGGAAATTCGGGGGACGGTCTGTTAACTCCAAACTGGTCTGACTTCGGATCATGACGGCAATCTAAAATGGCGACGTATACCGCAGACTTAAGTGAAACTTGCAGTATTCTGCTGTTTGTTAGCACTTCTGTCAATTTACATCTCATTAAATCGGCCGTACACACATGTAATGTCTAACGTCTATCTGTGGGACCTGTTGGTGTGGCGTTTGGATACCCAAAATACCGCGCAAATGCATCGTTATCAATTATTTATTCTGAAGGAGAAAGCACAACAATGGTGTTCCTAGATAGATAGATAGATAGATAGATACTTTATTAATCCAATGGGAAATTCACACTGGACACATCCATACTGGTTTTCTGAATGCTTTACATTCCGAGCTGTGGCTTCTACGGTAAATGGAACGCAGCATAACATACAGGTTCTAATGTCTAATTATTATTTATTATTTGGCTGGCGCCTTTATCCATGGCAACTTGCAACATCTGAGATACAATTGGTGACATTTCTTTTGTCTTTCCAATTTGGGGCACAGGCAAGTGAAGTGACCTGCTCATAGTCACATGGTGTCAGTAGTGGGATTTATACCTACAACTTCAGGTTTTGATGTCCAAAGTCTTAGCCGCTATACCACACTAGAACAAAATGAACGATGGGCTGTTTGTCCAGTATACGGCCGGCAGAATGGGAGCCGCATGGTAGTGGTCATTCAGGACTTTACACACTGGTTCTGATGTCCTGTTAACAACAGAGACTCTGGTTCTTGGGGCCAGTAAGTACTGCTTATCCAAAAGATAAAGACACTTCATCCAGTATCCTATAAATATACATACATGCCTAATTGTAGTGACCAGTTAGAACTATGGGCACATTTTCTATTGTCCACCTCATACTATGGACATTGGTTGTTTTAGCCAGTTACCACTATGGACACTGATTCTGATGTCCAGTTAGAGCTATAGGCACTGGTGCCTATAACCAGTGAGTGTTATGGGTACTGGTTCTGATGTCCAGTTAGAATGACAGACACTTTATCCAGTATCCCATAATATGTGAGCCTAATTGTAGTGGCCGGTGCTATGGACACTGGTTCTGAAGTCTAACTAATACTACAGACATTGGTTCTGATGTCCAGTTAGTACTACGGAAATTGGGTCTGATATTCAGTTAGGGCTGTGAGCACCAGTTCTGATGTTCAGTTAAGGCTACAAACAGTAGCTTTTGTGGCCAGTGAGTACTATGGCACTGGTTCACATGTCTGGTTAGAGCTATGGGTACTGTTTCTGATGTCCACCTGTTATTATACAGATGGGTTATGATGTCTAGGTAGCTCTTTAGACACTGGCTCTCAAGTCCAGTAAGTGCTGTGGAGATTGTTTCTGATGTCTAGTTAGAGCTATAGACACTGGATCTTCTGCCCAGTCACTGATGCAGCATACCGGTTCTGATGTCCAGTTAAAGTCATAAGACATGTAATTCAGTATCCAGTTAGTGGCATAGAAGCCTAATTGTAGTGACCAATGCTGCGTACACAGGTTCTGATGTTTAGTTAGTACTATGGGCACCGATTCCGAAATCCAGTTAGAACTATGGGCACTGGTTTTGATGTTTACTTAATACTACAGATAGTGGATCTTGTGGCCAGTGTGTACTGTGGGCACTGGTTCCAGTATTCCGTTTACAGTATAGGAGCCTACTTACAGTGGCCAGTGCTATGGACGCTGGTTCTGATGTCCAGTCACTGATGCAGCATACTGGTTCTGCTGTCCAGTTAAAGCCACAGATGCATAGTTCAGTATCCAGTTGGCGGTCCAGGACCCTGATTGTAGTGACCAGTGCTATGGATGCTGGTTCTGATGTCTATTTAGAGCTATGTGCCCTGTGCCCAATCAGTATTAGAGCCTAGTGGTCCCAATGTCCAATTAGTGTCACTGGCACTTCTCCTGCTGGCCTGTGTCTTCATTTGAGTGACCTTTTTAGCAGAAGCTGCCACTTCTTCCAACATTTTTATTTTTTTAATGTCTGGATCACAGTGCACTGACCTGACTGTAGTGACCAGTTAGTTCTGTGGACACCAGCTCTGATGATGCCATTTCTCATGCCCGCTTTGGTTCTTCTGACCTTCACTACTACTAGCTCTGGTTCTAATGCCCATTTTGCACCCACTGCTGTCATCTGTGTGTCCAGGCCGCTTCGGACTCGGTGTGAAACCCACAGCATTTCTGAAATCCTTCACTCACCTGTATGCCAGGTGGGGCGAGTGTTGCCCCACATAGGGCGTTTCTAAGAAAATCCCACCCACACAAGCCCAACCTAAAGTCCTGATGGGAATTTTTTTTATTTTAGTTTTAAGTTTTTGTTTAATTTTTTTTTCTTTTCTTTTAAGAATGTCTCTTCATGTGGAGAACAAAAAACTAATTACTGAAAGTCCGTTGGTGATGTCATCCAGAGTCCCCGGGGGGGCTTCTGAAAGCAAACAAGCCAGTTTCTTCAGCACCCCCACCCCCCACTGACACTAACTGTAAATACTTGAGTGACACAATGAAGTCACTTGGGGGGGGGGGGGCTGAAGGCCTAAATGAATGAAGTAATCGTCAAGTTGGAGCCGAGGAGCGAGCAGCAGACACAAGTCAGCGAGTCTGGGCTCATCGAGGCTGAAGCAGCAGGAGGAGCTCAACAGTGGAGCCCACCAATAACGGGGCCTGCCCTGATCTGGGTGGAGTCTGCAGCTTCAATCCATTCATCCATCCATTCATCAATAGCCAAAGTCACTCCATCCAGTACACGGTCACAGGGCCCAAGCCTATCTGGGCAGCATCAGGTGCAGGGTAGGAATCAATGGTGGTTGACCATCCAAGCCTATCTGGGCAGCATCAGATACAAGGCAGGAATCACCGGTGGTTGACCACCAAACCATCACATTTAAGCATAGGGGCCAGCTTTGTCAAGTCAGATTATTTTCATGTACCACTGCTACAGGAAGCCAATGTAGTGCCCTGAATAAAGGAGAGACATGTGTCCACCTCGGCTGATTGAACAGCAGACGTGCCGCTTGCATTTGGAATCATCTGCTGTGGCTTGGTGACATGTGCTGGTCCTCCTGCCAGAAAAGAATTCCCCAAACGTGATAAGACCAAAGCTTGGACCAGGTGTTGTGCACCATATTCTGTCAGATAACGTCTGATACTGAGTGAATCTGCAAAACCAAGACATCATTACAATGAGGTTGGTGAAGGATGGCTGGTCATCGGCCCCCATTCTCAAGTTCAATCTATCAAATCATATGCATAGTGCCTATATAGCACCTTTCAGATCTATTATATAGTTTCTTGTATTGACTTGGTGGATGTTGGCGTGGAGAACAGACATGAGGTTCTGATTAGATGGATCAGCTGGGGTGGCAAGTCTTTGTCAGGCTGAGCTGGAGATGGCGCTCCTTCATCCTAGTTGACATCTAGAGCTTTGAGATGATCCCTTGTGGTCCTCTGAAGGGAATGACAGGTACAGCTGCACATCATCGGCATAGCGCTGATCTGAGAAACCATGGGACAGGATGACAGGGCCTACTGAGGAGGTCTGTCGAGTGACGACGACAGGACCCCAATACTGATGATCCTTGGGGTAGAGCCATGCTTGCCTGGTGCATCCATGACAATAGGATCTGCCCCAAAGGGGTGACTCAAGTCCCAGTGGTGCCAAGGTGAGAGGGGGTGGCAAAGAGAATCTGCTGGTTGACCATGTCAAAGGAGAGGAGTGGGCTAGCAGGACAAGGACAGGTAACACATTGGCAGCTCTAGCCTACCGTAAGAAGTCTACAACAGTAAAGACGGCCATCTTGGTGGGACGGCCCACCTTGAAACTTGATTCAATTAGGGTCAAGCAGAAAGTTTTACTTGAGATGGGCTTACAAGTTCCTTATAGTCATGTGAACAGTGATTAGCTACCCAACATGGAGCACATCACACCACGATGAGCGAGTATAAGGGCGTTAAACAGATAGGTATGAAAGGCACTATATAATCAATCATTTCTGAAGGCAGTTGATAAATATCAGGTAAATATTAAAGGCAAAATATAAAACATTTCAGAGTGATAGAGACCATCACATATACAGAGTACAGTGAAATTCTCACTTGCAAGAAATCCTAAAGTGTCACTTGCCGACAGAGGAAGAGCAGAACTGGTCAGTGTGGAGGTCGGCGCTTGGGTGGTTTTAAGCAAGGAATGTCTCTTCCATTCCTGCCCATTACCTTTAAGCTTTTCTGGAAATATGACATTCTCTCGTTATTTTAGTTGCAGCCCCAGGCCATCTCGGGTGGCTCCATGTTGTCTCTGTAGGGAGTCATTGCAATCTGAGGTCCTGAGCGGCAAAAGGAAATAACAAGAATGTGGTAAAGAGTGGAGACGTGCAGCACATCAATCAGCACACGCAAGCAAGAAATTCATCGGACTCTGCACAGAGAAGAACGACAACCCACTAGACATGTGAACTCAAATAAAAACTCAAGTCCAGAGCCTTCATGGAGGAAAGAAACCTCTGGGGGTCCACGGCCAGTTAGAACAGACACAGGCAGGTAGTGTGATGGTCCTGAACACAATGTGTAGAAGTGGTAGGTTAGGCTTCAACTTGCTGTGTGTGTGTGGCCATCTATCAATCACACGCATGGTGCACTGCACATCTGTCGATCCTATAGTGCCTATATAGTGCCTTTCATATCTATTATATAGTTTCATATCTATGTATCTATGATTTTGTGCCTTTCATATCTATTTATCCATTATATGGGGTTTGTCACAACTATCTATTATATAGTGCCTTTCACATCTATCTATCCATTATATAGTGCCTTTCACAACTATCATATAGTTTCAAATCTAAGTATGATATAGTGCCTTTCACATCTATCTATTATATGGTGTTTGTCACATCTTATATAGTGCCTTTCACATCTGTCTATCCATTATATAGTGCCTTTCACATCTAGCCATTATATAGTGCCTTGCACATCTATTAATCCAATAGATGTAATGCCTTTCACATCTATTATATAGTTTCATATCTATCTATCCATTATATACTGTCTTTCATATCTGTATCTATCATATAGTGTCTTTCATATCTATTTGTCTATATATGATATAGTATCTATGATAATAGTGTCTTTCACATCCATCTATCTAGTAGTGATGCTTTGCCTTTACTGCTGCTGTCTTCAGGTGCCGCTTGTCTGTTGGATTTTCTGCCATCAGTTTTGCCCTCAGTCGGTGAACTGCATGTCCATTGGGGTTGTGGTGAGTTGATTGACTTGGCCATTGAAGAATATTCCACTTCTTTGTGTTGGTTTGCTGTCCCAGTATGGTTTGGCTTATTGTCCATCTGTACTGTGAAGTGTTGTCCTGTAAGTTTTGCAGGCTTTTTCGGACTCTGAGCAGACAGCATAGCGCCCTCTACACTTCAGAATTCATCCTGCTACTTCTGCCAGCAGTCATGTCATCAATAAACACCAGTGGCTGACTTCCACTGGCAGTCATGTATGATCAGGCCCTGACATGGCCTCCACCGTGTTTCACAGATGACGTGGTATTCATCAGATCAGGTGCCTTTTCTTCTCTTCTCCATACTCCTCTCTTTCCATCATTCTGGTACATATTGATTTAAGTTTCCTTTTACAAAGAAAATTGTTAAAGAACTGGACAGCATTTAAAAGAGAGGTTTTCTGGCAAAGTCTAACCTGTCCTTGCTCTGCTTGAGGTTTACAGTACCAGTGGTGTGCACTTTGTGGTATACCCTCCGTCTTTACTTTCATGAAGTCTTCTCTGGGTACCCCAATTTCTCCTTCCGCAGTGTACAAATGGGCAGAATGAGGAGATCCGCACGAGGCCCTCCGCCTCCTCGGCTTGTTGGCTTACTGACGGCTGCTTTACAGGAGGCTGATGGCTGCTCCTGTCACAGAGCCTGCCCGCTTCGCCCCCTCGCGACCCTCAACTCCTGCTCCGGTGCCGTGACTCATGCTTGTCACCCAAGCAGCAGGAATTGAAAATGGCTGGAGCTGCTTTCGAGATCAGCGACCTATAAATAGAGGCAAATGGAGATAATGGCAAGGTTTTCAATGTGGTACTCAGGGTCAGGGAGCGAGGCGCAGAAGCACAGCTGCTGGCGAGACACTCGGCATAAACAGCGGCACTCTTATCACTCGCTGACCGAGCACCTCAACGAGATGGGGGAAGTGGGCTCACAAAGTGAGTGAGTGGGTGGGTGCAGGGCAGGTGGTGTGGACCCCCAGTTCAGTGCCCAGGTTTAATCCGCGATACACACCAATCAGCTGCCTCGTTACACAAACCTGGGAAAGACCCCAATAGGCCTGTGAGTAGGTGTTCATGATGAAAGGTGCTATCTCAAACACAAGGATCAATCTTTAATTCCTACACTGACTCCCGCTGGGACCCAAAATAAATTCTTTAACTTGCAAGTGTGCCAGGTGAAGGAATATTTGTACTGGACCTGTGAAGTGCTTTGTGACGTACTGTGCTCTATAAAAGATACCATATGAGATCACGAATTAGAGTCTCAACTTTATGACTCAAACTGAATGACTGCGTCGGTCTGCATTCCCATTGTGGAAACGAAGAAAGTGTACTAGTGAAACCTCTCAGGACGAGTGTTCACTGGAAAAGGCGCTATATAAAATCACAAGGGTCAATCCCACCCCCTGGCTGATCTGGCTCCAGTCGAAAAAATATTTGTACTGAACCTGTGAAGTGTTTTGACAGGGTGTATTTTATAAAAGGCGCTATATAAGTCACAACAGTCCCCAAGTCCCTACCACTGACTCCATTTGTGGCCCAAAATGAATTGCTTAACTAGCCAGTCCACCTGGTGAATGAATGTCTGCACTGAACCTGTGAAATGCTTTAACGCACTGTGCTCTATAAAAGGCGCCATATGAAATCACTAGGGCAGCACGGTGGCGCAGTGGTAGTGCTGCTGCCTCGCAGTAAGAAGACATGGGTTTGCTTCTTCTCGGGTCCTTTCTGTGTGGAGTTTGCATGTTCTCCCTGTGTCTGTGTGGATTTCCTCCTGGTGCTCCGGTTTCCTCCCACAGTCCAAAGACATGCAGGTTAGGTGCATTGGTGATCCTAAATTGTCCCTAGTGTGTGTGTGTGTGTGTGTGTGTGTGTGTACTGCGGTGGGCTGGCGCCCTCCCTGGGGTTTGTTCCTGCCTTGCGCCCTGTGCTGGCTGGGATTGGCTGCAGCAGACCCTGTGTTAGGATATAGCGGGTTGGACAATGACTGAAATCACTAAGTATAATCTCAACTTTATGACCCAAACTGAACAACTGCACCGGTCTGCATTCCCATTGCAGAAACACAGAAAGAAGTGTACTGTACGAGAGACATTCAAAAAGTTTCTGCACTTTTTTTTTTTTAACTTAAGAATTTCAAAAACAAATGACATCACTTTTCTACATAGTCACCTTCGTTTGCGATGCAATTTTCCTAGCGTCGTGCCACATTTTTAATACCCAACTACTCCTCCTCCTTCATCGTTTCCAATGGAAACAGAAAAGTGCGTAAACTTTTTGAATGTCCCTCGTACTTGTGAAACACCTTGTGGTAGTGTTCACTGGAAAAGGCGCTATATAAAATCACAAGGGTCAATCCCTACCACTGACGTTGTGTCACCCTGACTGAATCATTGTACCTGCCCAGGCTCCAGTTGAATAAATAACTGTATTGAGGCTGTGAAGTGTTCGGACATGGTGTACTCTTATCAAAGGTGCTACATAAACTACATGGAACTGTACCCAAGTCCCTACCACTGACCCCATCTGTGAGCCACAATCAATTATTTAACTTGCCAGTGCTCCTGTTTGTACCGAACCTGTGAAGTGCTCCAAAATGATATGCTCTATAAAAGGCGATATATAAACCACAAGAAACACTCCCTAAATCCCAATCTCCGGGACCCAGTTTAACCTTCCAGGGATCCATTTGATTTAACAAGTACAGAAGACCTGTAAAGTGACATGGTGTGCATTATAAAATGCATCAAATAAAATCACAAACTACAATCTCAACTTCTTAACTTGTTTTGCGCCAGTACACCTCCTCACTGTAGCAGTACAGAAAGAACTGCATTGTAGTTGTAAAATTTCTTAGGATATTTGTGCAAGATGGGTACCCAGGGCAGCCTTAATGTATTGGCACTGGCTGGGGGCCCAATGAAATTTCTGATGCCTTTGTATGTGTTTGTTTTGCTATCAAAACAGGGTCCCCAGGTCACTACTTTGCCCAGGGGGCTTATGATGCTGCAAGATGGCCCTTTGGGTACAGAAATAAAGTACTGATCTGCACAAGCCAATATTTTTCTGTGAATTTCAGCAAGTTTCACTCCCTCTACCCACTCCAGTGTGTTGTTCAACAAGGCTGTAACCCCGCACTGGGGCGTCCATGTTGTCTTTGGCTTCGATAAGACTGACAGCTTATCTCTGCACTGTGCATGTTCAAACTACCCAGAAGCCACCGCGAACTTGATTTATTATTCGCAGTTAGCTAGTCATTTTCAAACTGCTTTTATGTTATTATTTATCCTCTTATATAGAGACACTTGTAAGGCCCTATCCTATGCTCCTTCTCGACCACTCAGGTGTGCTGATGAACAGCATCCGTCGACACCACTGCATGGCATATCCAGACTCTTTTCACGTGTAGCTCTTGGCTGGTGGAACGAACTGCCCACCCCTATTCGAAATGCTGACTCCCTCAATGGGTTGTCTAACTGCTGTTAGTTTTTATTTATTTTTTGCAACTTGCTTATATTTTGCTCTGAGGTCTTCAATTGTGGCGATCAATTCTTTCACCTTCTCCTGTTACACCCATTCCTAAAACGGTCCTCCAGGGCTGGGCTTTTTACGTTTAAGTAAAACGCATCTGCTAAATATAAACCCATACAGAGATAGACTAACTATCGCGATAGTAACATTTGGACACCTTCCTCCTTAAAACGAGCGAGGCACAAAACGTTGATGTTCATTAACAAGAATCCCCGGAAAGAAAAAAGAATTTGTTCAACTCCGATCTGTCCACGCGAGAAGACTAGACGAGATCCGACACGGGTGCGCTGCCCTCACCGCCGTGTTCTTTTTCAGCGTTGTGGGCTTCATGATGACGGACGCGTTTCCTTGGCAACCATTGAACAAACATTTTTTTTCTCTCTTCGTTTCCTGCAGTCTGTCCGCGTGTGAGCAAACATCGCACGCCATCTGTACCTGCTGTTACATTAAAACGTATCGGCTTCTCCTTCTCTGAATCACAGCTGCAGCTGTTTGACCCTTTAAAGTGTGGCGGCAGCGCTAAAGTATGGAGGAATATTTCGGACAAAATTAATAAATACTTCCAATGTGAAACGTCATAATAAAATTATAAGTTTGCATAAAGAGTTACATATGTCACAAAATATATTCTTCCGCTTATTTCATTATTCGCTCATTTCAGTGACGGCACACGCCAGGTGAAAGACGCGATGAAATGCCAACTGTCATTTTCAAAATTGAGAAGGCGGGCTCTAGCGAGTCATGTGTTTTAATTGGTCGCTGCTCTAATGCTACGTTCAGTTTACCTCGGACCTGAGAATAACGTCACACTCGAGTTGATTGCGTTGCAGTAAAGCATTCAGTAAACCAGTATGGACGCGTCCAGGGAAACCTTTGTTGCGCTTGCTCCATCTGAAAAAATGGCAATTGATAAAAATGCATTAACGAGGTATTTTGCGCATCAAAACCCTGGGGCAACATGTCCACGGGTAGAAGTTGGTTGGTGCTGTGTGAACGACTAATTTATTGAGACACAAACAGAAAAGAGTGGTAATAAACCGCATAACACTGCAGCTTTCACTAAAATTGATTGTTGACTATCTCAAGTCAGCCAAACTCTGGGGCTTTTGGGCTTAGGGGGAGTTTCCAAGAAAGAAATCAGACATCAGGGGGCGTTCCAGTTGAAAATTATGATTTCCCACTTGAAATGCAAGAGCAAAACTTGTGAATGTGCAGTACATACGATTGCATAACAAACTTTATGCCAGTATTGCTCCGTGAAACGACTACTTCAGTTCAAGAAGCTCTTAATTTATCATCAGGAGTCTGCATCTGAAGTGTCTGCTGTGACACTTGATGGCTAAAGACTTATGTCCAACTATACAGACGATTCATCTATATGGCACCACTCAAATGTTTGGACACACCCAGCCATTTCTAGGTTTCTGATAGAAATGGATACCTTTGTTTAAATCAAGAAACTGTAAAAGTCTGGGGGTGCGAGAGATGGGGGAACAGAATTCTCTTAACACCGATTGCTGGCGAGGGGCCCTAAAAAGGACCATTAGCAAGTTCAGTGGTGTTTCTTCAGCGGTGCTAAAGTGCTCCCAGCTGCTTGTCCCTTTGTTCCTCCACCTCACCTGGGGTCAGAGGCAACCCGTCTCTCTCGTTCATTCCCACAGCACTCTGAGAGCCAACCCAAGTCCAGAGTCCAATCTGGGGGGTGTGTGTCAGTGACACTACCCCCTGCCGGCCACCATATTAACATTTATGCAGACTTTATAAAACCAATAGTTCCTGAATTCAGTCTTGGGGACCCCCTGGTGTTGCAGGTGTTTCTTCCAACCAAATTCTGTTTTAAATTGGACTCCTAGCCTAATTAATTGTTCTGTTCTGTGTATTGTATTTACCCCCTTTTTTTTTTTTTGACACTCAATGCACGCCCAACCTACCTGGAAAGGGGTCTCTCTTTGAACCACCATTCCCAAAGTTTCTTCCATTTTTTTCCTAAAAGGGTATTTGTCAAAAGGCAGGGCCTGTTCAAGCCTAATGTGGCACTTCTTGTGTGATTTTGGGCTACACAGAAAAAAATTGTATTGTATTAAGTGAGCTGTTATTTCCAAGTCTCTGTGTTTGGGTTCAATGAGGAAATTACAGAAGTGTCAGTCAGTAATTTTCCAACCCGCTATATCCTAACACAGGGTCACGGGGGTATGCTGGAGCCAATTCCAGCCAGCACAGGGCGGGAGGCAGGAACAAACCCCGGGCAGGGCCCACACTAGGGACAATTTAGGATTGCCAATGCACCTAACCTGCATGTCTTTGGACTGTTGGAGAAAACCGGAGCACCTGGAAGAAACCCACACAAACACGGGGAGAACATGCAAACTCCACGCAGGGAGGACCCGGGAAGCGAACCCAGGTCTCCTTACTGCGAGGCGGCAATGTTACCACTGCACCACCGTACCACCACAGAAGTGTATTAATACATTTTAAATAAAATGAACCAGTTATGTGTTATTTTATATTTATATATATATATATATATATATATATTTATATATATATATATATATATGTGTGTGTGTATTTTTTGAAAAATTTTATTTATGTTCATCCTGAATTCCATTCAGCCTTTCCATTTTTGATTAATTAGTGGGTCTAACACTGAAGCAGTTGCAGCCTTTCCTCACTTAGTGTTGTTCACCCGGGTGTCTGCTTTGCTCATTTTTAATTGTCACTATTAGGATATGATGAAAGGAGTAGAATGCACAAAATAAGAAAATAACAGGAAAATGACAAAAAAGTTAAGCATTGAAAGCAATAGCAAAAAACAAATATTTCTAAATGTCTGTGAGAATCTTACTGCTGTGCTTTTCTGAATGTAGAATAAGGGAAAAAAAGATGAGGAAACTAAATGAGATCAATTATTACCATATATACTGGCGTATAAGTCGAAAAATCGATCATAAAAATCAGACTTCAACTTGTACGCCCATTCAAAAATATGACAGATTTTTTTTTACATCTTCTTGCTTCCTCTAATCTCACACCAGTTTCTCAGACGCATTGAATTTTGTTGCAGCAGTGCAGTTACCAATTTCTTTCGCCACTTCAACGACGTTTAATTTAAAACCAGCTTCATATTTTCTTCTGATCGAACGCCTCATCATAGATAAGGGAAGCTCTTACGATAAAGGTGTATGTGGGTGTGAGATACAAAAAAACACAAATCAGTGCAGATGTTGCTTCAGAATAGTTCAGGTATTACCGTGTGGTCACGTAGGCACAATACACAGAAAAAAAAAAAAGTGTGTGCTCCGTTGTTACTCTCTCAGGTGAGCTTTAGCATATCATGATCTCTTGGACCAATAGCGTGAGTTTTCCTCATTCAACATATACGACCGACATTATAAAATACAGGAAATTATACATTAAAATCAAGTCCCGACTTATCCATGGGAGTACTTAAACACGAGTATATATGGAATTCATTATTATCACTAATTGTGAATCTGGTTGGAACAAAAACCTGCAGCCACAGGGGGTTCCCAGGACTGAGTTTGGGAACCACAGTTACAAGCTACAAAGCCACCTTATTCTCAATGGAATGAGAATGGGGGGGCACAAGGTGGCTTCAATTCCCTGTGATGGTCTGCCCTAATGTCCTTCCCACTACATCATCACTCGCACCATGCTCAGTGATGGGCATGCACTGCCATGGCCACTTGCTGTCAGGATTCTATCCAGGGAACACTGACCTGGAACTGGATAAGTGGGCTTGATGACTGACGGTTGGAGGCGCTGCATCATTGTGGTTTATTTTAGCCATTACCCGATTGTCCAATCCCTTAATTATCTTAATGTCAGTTGTGTGGAATTTTATCTGGTGAAGGATCGATACAAACATATGACATAAGCACAGTGGCTGTCATCATCTAAAACAAACCCCCCACCAGCAATTAAATTAAACACACTTAGAAACGTCCATCAAAGATTGGTGCACACCAGGGGTCTTCACTCAGTGCTGTCGGGCCAGCGTTTGTTTTGAAACGATTGCTTGATTTAGACACCAGTCTGCACACAGAACAGGTCTTAGGTAGTTTTATGACTTGTGCTGCCAGGTCAGCTCATTTTTATGTCGTTTCCAAGAATGTCATCCAAATGATATTTTATTCGGAAGCGGAGGAGTAATTCTCAGTTCTTCACTTTTTCTCTTCAGTTTGCTTTTATTAATCCAGACCGTTCATGGTGAACACACACAGGTGCAAATGGAGATCTGTTACATGGAGAGCTAATGGTTCCTTTGGCAATATCCAGTCGTGGGACCCACACGTCAAGTTCATGTGTCTCTCGGCTGGTGTTAGCTCCTGTTATGAATCTGGTGCTGCTCATCCCCATTGACTTGGTAAGATGAAAGGACACTTCTGAATTCATTTCTTCCATTCCACTGGACAACAAAGGTTTTACTCCCTGAACACCTTATGGGTGTATATTACGAATTTTGGCCTGCCGATCACAAAAATTGCCTTTCCCATCACATACCATTTTATTGCGTAAAACTTATTTTTGTGATTTTTCCTCTCATATTATAAGTAGACATAGTCTCATTTTTTTGAAAAATTTGTAGAATATCTTCAGAAATAAACGGACATGTACCTGATTAGTCTCATCAGAATATTTTAAATGGATATCCAGAGTACTTTAGATAAAAACATTAATTGTCCAATTTACATGTAGTAATTTCAAAGAAGAAACAAGAAGTATGACATGGACATAATGAAGGCACCCTCTTCTTGATATTTGGTTGCACAGCCTTTGGCAACAATTTTTGTAGCCATCTAGAACCTTCTTGCACTTGTCAGTTGGAATTTTCTCCTACTCTTCCACTGCAATTTGTTGAAGCACTTGAATGTTTGTGGGATTCCTTTTCCCCCAACAGCAGATTTCAGGTCTTGCCACAGATTTTCAATGGGACTGAGGATCAGGACTCATTTGTGGTCAACTTAAAATGGTCCATTTTTGCTTTGCGCCCCCTCCCATCATAACCTATCATCGACGGGGGAGGAGCGAAAGCTCCAGATTCGTCAAAAATGTGTATCTCCTGTTTTTGAGAGATCTCGATGTCTTAGGTTCCCTTGATATCGAAAACAATGATATCTCAATGATGGGTGTGTGTGTGTCTGTGTGTCACACAGTCTAGAGTTAAAAGGGCTGGATGGAAAAATACCAAACTCAAAACTTAAGCCTGTTTATGTGATGAAACATATAAAGTAACATGCAACAGTTACAATAAAAATAGAAGGACAAAGACAACTATTAAAGTTGGTACACAAAGAATTGGAAACCACCTGTCTGATAATTTCAGTACTGAACTGGCCGAACCAATGAGGCAGAAAAGAGAAATGGAGATTACAATGTTAACCAAGTAAAACATTTTGTTATCAAGCATTTACAAAATATTGTTAGTTAAGTCTGAAGACTATTTTACTAAAACTCAGGACACAAGAGAAGGTGTTTGAAGGTTCTGGATCCATTTAATCTTAAACAACTAAAGAATCATCCATCTACGAATGAAGACTGCATGTTTGCCGACCTCTTCTTTTACAGCATATACAAAAATTTGATGACTAGTTTACTTTTTGATTAATTTTAGGCAAAAAAAAAAAAATCCTCAGATATGGGGATGGATATTTGAGGAGTAAACTGCAAGACAATGATTATAGTTTTATATTATATACATTAAACAGAAAGCAACAACAAAATTACATCAAATTAATAATATATTGATAATTATTATAAAAATAAGTTTAATAAATCAAACTCTGCCAACTGTATGAATTAAAAAGTACCACTTCCGGTTAGCGGAAATAGCTCAAAAGTTGATAGAAATCTACATTTTGTACGTAATACTTATATGCAAAATTTGGTTGACCTACGTGAAAGCGTACTCAAGTTATCATGTTTACATACAACCACCCACACCCCAACACGCACAGATAGACACATATACATAATTTCAAAAATGGTATTTTCGGACTCAGGAAGGTCTAAAATACAGTGGACCCTTGACTTACGAACTCAATTCGTTCGTGAGGGCTTGTTGTAACTCAAGTTGGTTGTAGGTCAAGACTATTTTTCCCATAAGAAATAATGGAAATACCCATAATATGTTCCGAACCTCCCACAGCAACACTTACTTAACCTTTTCATAATAAAAAAGGGTTGTATAATGTGCATAATTTACCAAAAACACCAATAATTTTTCTAACGTACTAACCAAAAATTTATAAAAAGTGCCTAGCCTACCAGAAACAACAATATGTTACTGTACTCACCATTTAAGTTGACATCTTTGGCTTGCAGGAAGGAAGGAGGAGGAGATTGAAATGGAAGGTGGTTATTGTTGGGAAGGAGAGCCCCCTTCCATAAGAACATCAGGACTCTGGCTCTCTGGTGTCCTTTCTCTCCTTGGGAGAGGCTGAAGCCCACTAGGACCTGCTTCTGGCTTACTAGGTCTCAACCTTTTCGGAAATAAAAACTTGTCTAAAGTTGTCTGTTTCTGTATTTTCTTCAACACAGTTCTGTTGTATGACATGACATTGTCATTAAGCAAGTTTATGCAACGATTAGCTTTTTCTCTGTCTGGATGGGTCTTCTCTACAAATGTTTGTAGCTCTGTCCATTTTTTCAGGATGTCCTTTATTTCAGAAGAGGACATTTGCTGCACTGATTGTTGATCCTCCTCCTCTTCAGAAAGCTCCTCAGCTGCCATTCTCTGTTGCTCAGCCAGAAGTTGCTGAAGTTCCTCTGTAGACAATTCCTCTGAGTGTTCCTCCACCAGTTCCTCAACATCACCACTGTCTACCTGCAAGCCTATGGACTCGGCTATTGTGACAATGTCATGAACCACAGGGTCAGTTGCAGGCTCAGGCTCCTCTACAAAGCCTTCAAAGTCTCTCTCCTCTATAATTTTAGGCCACACTTTCTTCCAGGCAGATCTTAGTGTCCTTAGAGAGACATTGGCCCAGAATTTCTCTATTAACCCCACACAGGAAAGGATGTGGTAATGTTTCTTCCAGAACTCTGTAAGAGTTAAATCTGTATCTGAGACCATCTGGAAGCACTTCTGGAACAGTTCCTTGGTGTACAGCTTCTTAAAGTTTGCTATAACCTGCTGGTCCATAGGCTGCAGTAGAAGAGTTGTATTAGGTGGGAGGAAATCTACTGTAAGCCATGGGAATTCTTCAGCCAACTCTACTTCCAAGTCTCTTGGGTGAGCAGGAGCATTGTCCATGATGAGGAGAGCCTTGAGTGGTAAGCCTTTGTCCTCTTGATATTTCTTAACAGTAGGACAGAAAACCTACCTGATCCACTCAAGAAAAAGTACTCTTGTTACCCAGGCTTTTGCATTAGATCTCCACATGACCCCTAGCCTATTCTTCATGACTGTATGCTTTCTGAACACTCTAGGGGTCTCAGATTGATAAACCAAGAGAGGCTTTACCTTGAGGTCACCACTCGCATTGGCACAGAACAATAAGGTTAGGCTATCCTTCATAGGCTTGTGTCCTGGCATTTTCTTCTCCTCCTGGGTAATGTATGTTCTCCTGGGCATTTTCTTCCAGAAAAGCCCAGTCTCATCACAGTTGAAAACTTGATGACAGCAAAAGCCATTTCTCTGTGTTATCATTTCAAAGTGGTGTATGTAATTTTCAGCAGCCCTTTTATCAGCACTGGCTGTTTCACCATGCCTAACTACGTTATGAATCCCAGTTCTTGCTTTAAAATTGTGAAACCACCCCTTACTGGCACGAAATGTTTCACCACTATCACTTGTTGATGGCTTATCCTTTAACAGATCTGCATTTATAGCCCTAGCTTTTTCACAAATTATAGACTCAGGTAGGCTATCACCTGCCATCTGCCTTTCGTTTATCCACACTAATAATAGCTTTTCTACCTTGTCTAACACTGTTGATCGTGACTTACTAATCTGAGTAACACCTTTAGCAACACTTGCTTCCTTATATAAATCTTTTCTCTGTAAAATTGTCGAGATGGTGGATTTCGACAAGCTGTACATATTTGCGAGATCGGTCACACGAACGCCACTCTCATATTTCCGCACAATTTCCTTATTTGTTTCAATTGTAATCGCTTTCTTTACCTTCATTGCCATCTCTTCACCTTCATTGCCATCTCTTCCTTCCTTAGCTTCTTTTCTAGCTTTTTTGGGGCCATTTTGATTGCAATTATTACCGAAATTACATCCGTAAACACACGTATCTGGGCTCCGACTGCCGCTTGCAAACGCTCTCGGCTGTTTGTTTACAATCGTGCAAGCAGATACACGTGACCGCATTCAGGTTGTAACGCAAATCAAGTTGTTCGCATGTCAGGCCAGTCGCATATCAAGGGTCAACTGTATTGAGATTCATCAAAATCCATCCATCGTCCAACCCGCTGAATCCAAACACAGGGTCACGGGGGTCTGCTGAAGCCAATCCCAGCCAACACAGGGCACAAGGCAGGAAACAATCCTGGGCAGGGTGCCAACCCACCGCAGGACACACACAAACACACCCACACACCAAGCACACACTAGGGCCAATTTAGAATCGCCAATCCACCTAACCTGCATGTCTTTGGAATGTGGGAGGAAACCGGAGCACCCGGAGGAAACCCACGCAGACACGGGGAGAACATGCAAACTCCATGCAGGGAGGACCCGGGAAGTGAACCCAGGTCCCCAGGTCTCCCAACTGCGAGGCAGCAGCGCTACCCACTGCGCCACCGTGCCGCCCTCATCAAAATCTTGAGGTCGAATTTTTGGACGATTACAATACTTCAAATGTAAGAAAGTAAAAAATTACAGTAAATGTGGACATTTAATTGAGTAGATACTTTGGTTCCTACTCCAGTTTGCTTCTACATGCAACACTGTTCCCAAAATTTCTTGTCTTAGGAAGTCAAGGCTGGGGGGCTGTCATAAATCAAGACCCGTTAAAGCCCACTAAAGCATTCCTTGTGTGATTTAGAGTTTTACAATAAATAAACTATTGCTGTTATGTGAAAGAAGATGATTTTTCAAATGTCACTGAAATGAAAACCTTAAAGTGATCTTTAGCCAACGTTACACCAAATGTTGATGGTTTGTGTCACATTTTGGCAGCAGGTCCTTCTCATTAAAATATTTCAAGCATAAAAAATGTAAATTACTTTTTTTTTTGCTTTGCACCCTCCCCCATCATAACCTGTCATCTACGTGGGAGGAGTGAAAGCTTTAGATTCGTCAAAAATTTCGATCTACAGTTTTCATCAGATCTCGACAGTTTAGGATCCCGATACCGAAAACAATGATATCTTGATGGTGGGTGTGTGTCTGTCTGTCTGTCTGTCTGTCACAGTTTCTTGAGGACGGTCTAGAGCTGAAATGGCTGGACGGAAAAATACCCAACTCGAAACGTAAGCCTGTGATGAGATGATGATGTGCTGCTTAGTTTTTGAGCCAAATCGTGCAAGAGAAAGAGACCCCTGACGAACCCCAGAAACAACTGGGAAAAAAATAGAGGTTCTGCCTCCACTCTGCACAGCACTCACAGTACCAGTGTACAGACTGTCCATAATATCCAGCAACCTTGAGTGGATCCCGCAGAGTCCCTGGATCTCCCACAGGGCAACTCGATCAACTGAGTCTAATGCTTTACGGAAATCGACAAAGGCTGCAATGAAACTCTGCTGATATTCTCGGTACGCCTAAGAAGTCTACCATTGACTGAATATACGGGGAGGATTCCCAAAAACTTTATAATTGTTTTTGTCTCTTCACAAGGAACACTGTCTTAGGTTAAATAACTCTTTAGTTTGAATAAGTAACCAGAAGACATGTTTGGTGAAAAACCAAAGACAGGACTTGACCAGAATAACCTGACAGCAGGTGTAAAGTGTGCGGGTGGAAACGTTCCAATTTGCTGCATGAGGGTCTGGGCAGCTCATTATTACTGAAGCCATATCAGTGTACCAGAGGTTGCTTGAGGATACCTTGGGAACATCTGTCAGAAGACTGAAGCTTAGCCAAAAGTGGACCTTGCAACATGACAATCATTTCAAATGTACCAGTAAATCCATCAAAGAATGGCTGAAAAGAAAGAAATGGAGGGTTCTAGGATGGCCAAGTCAAAGCCCAAATCCTGTTTTTGGGGGGGATTTGAAATGGGCTGAGCGTGCAGGACTCCCTTCCAACATCACACAGCTGAAAAGAATTCTGCAGGGAGGACTGGGAAAAATGCTGTCTACAAGTCGATGCCAGAAACTGGTACAGATGTCAGAAACGTAAACTTGAGGGGGCAACGCCAGCTATTTGAGACAAAGGTGGGGCTCACTTTTCGACAGGTGGAAATAGCAGATCTATTCAGTTTTGATGAATAAAATAATGCAAAGTGAGATTTTCACTTATTTGTTTTCAGATACACCACTTTTACTGTAGATGTTGTCTAAATAAGTGTTTCTCAAACGTTCTGGTCTTGTGACCCACTTTTTCCTCCATTTAAATTTATTCACAACCATATTGATGAATCAAGCATGGTCCTAAGAGCAGGGTGACATTAGGGGTGCTGGTGGATCCTTGGAGCGCTGGACCCACTGTGAGCCACTACCCTTATAAACAACTGCAATTCGTGAACCCACCAGTGGCAGCTCACAAGTGTTTGTGAAATACTGCTGTAAATGATGATCAAATCTTGAAATATTTATAAGTTTAAAAAAAATAAAAGTCATGGGGTGCACTTACATTTTCACACAACTGCTGCAGCACCTCTCAAGTGGCTGGTGAGACTTCAACAGCTGATGACAACCAGAGGAGGGAAGACGATTTGAGACATGACAAGAGTCAAAGGCAGCAGCGTGGCATCAGTCACATTGCTGTGCCCCTCGCGCACTTGATGGGCTCCCGCTGATTGGCTGCACCGCCATGGCCCCGTTTTTTTTTTTTTTCCTGTGTGCGGGGATGCCGTCTCCAGGGTTACGGGAGATTCGACTTGCTGCTCCAGATTGTAGTAGGAGTTCTGTGGGAGGAAAGTAAGCCACATTGAGCAAGTCTCAGCCGCTGCGGTGTACGATATCCCACAAGGCACCTCAGGAATCCACCACCAGAAAAATCATTTGGCAAATTGAGAGAAGAAAAAGAAAAAAAATCAAAAAGAGCAGGCCATCAGTGCCACCTCCCAGGAAAGGAACGCCCTTTACGGTGTGCCAGCAGGCAAGATGTTTTGTCCTCTCTGCACCCAGGCAGGAAACTTTGTGGCTTGAACTGGGAAATCGGCACATGCGACGGGGCTTTAATTAGCAGAGGGGGGCACAAGCACACACACACACAGCCCTGCAAACACACACACATGCACGTACGGGCAAATATCCACAATGGAGATCCACCTCCACCTCCTGTACTCCTCACACACACCAGTCAAACTCATTTTTAATGGAGTCTTTCACATCCTCATCCTCCATCCCAGTACTGACCCCCTAGACCAGGGGTGGGCAATGTCGGTCCTAGAGAGCCGCTGGGGCTACAGGTTTTTGTTCCAACCCACCTTCTTAATGAGAAGTCAATTATTGCTGATGAAACCACTTATTGCATAAGTGACATTTTGATTCTTCATTTTAGTGGTCTTGCTCATTAAGGGTCCCCAACCGTAACTGCTTATTTCAATATTAAACAGCTGCATTCACAGTTTTAATGGCTCCTTATTAACAATAAGATGTAAATGACAAAGCAGTCAGCAGTTCTCCATCTAGCTTGTTTACATTTACACCCATGTGTGTTCATCCTGCACTGTGTGATTTAATAAAACACTTAATAGAAAAATGTGACAGACTGAAAAAGGTCTGTTTAAGGCTTCAAATCATTTGGATGATATCTTTGGAAAAGAAAAAATGTACAATACACGAACCTAACATTGCAGTCTAACAAGCCATAAAATTAAATAAGGTCTGAAATTGTCAAGGATTGGTTTCTAATTAAGCAATTGGGTTGGAATGAAAACCAGCAGCCACGGTGGCTCTCCAGGACTGACATTGCCCACCCCTGCCCTAGACTAATCAGTCCCAGTGATGACCGTGGACCTGGAGCTTAAAGAATGAAGACCTGCTGGTGGGTCTGGGTGGGTGGGGGCAGGTGTAGGCGCAGCTTGGGCTTGCTCTTTCATTTTCCATAGACCTATGACCTCCAAAGCTTTCTGACACTTGTGACCTTTGCTGCCGGAGAATTCCCCACCAGCAACAAAACTAAAGTAGATACCAGTCCTGCGGCCCTGGAATTTGACGAGGTGTCAAGGTGAAGTCTGAAAGAAATGAGGTGAAAAAGAAGAGGATGGCCACAAACAGGACAGAAGCAGAAGCTCACACAGGGCTTACACAGAAAGGAGGGTCAAGCTAATGCAAGAACACTGAAACCAGTGCTAAACTGGATAGGCAGGACACGGGGCAAAACAAGTAGTTGGTTGGGGGCTGGTGCACTCACTACATAACAAACCATCTGGATTGGGACCCGAGTGCAGTGGGTGAGCCCTCAGTACCACACTGGAACAGTGGGAGATTTTTTTTATGGTGCCTTGAGTGCCAGTCCTGCAACCAACCCCCAAGTTTTCCCTGTAAGCTGGAGGACCCGCTTGAAAATTAAAGTCACAGAGCTGAAGTGAGAGCTGTACTAAACTGGGAGCTTACTGGAATCCATGAGAACGCCATACTAAACTGGGACCATCTCACTGGTTTGAAACTGGGCCCAGTATTACTACACCGAGAAGTTCTAAATGAGAGAAAGGGGATCTTATACTGGGACCTTAAATAACAGATCATAAGAAACTGAGACCAGTATGACCTGAAAATGCTGATTTAACAGACAGCCCAATTTTAAGCGAAGAGACAGCTGAACTAAACTGGGTCAGATTTAAAATGCTGAGAGTGTTGCTCTTCTTTTTCACAATTTAGTACAAGTCATATTAAACTGGGACAGGTGTGACACAAAAACACCAGTTTTAAACTGGGTCCAGTATTAAGTGAAAGCCAGACAATCATATTATCTAAAGGAGAGAGGAAGGTGAAATGGGGATCATAAATAGCAGATCATAATTAACTGGGACCAGTACGACACAGAAATGCTGATTTAATATAAGGCCAGGTTTTAAACGTCAGAGAACTGGGGTCAGATTTAAAGCAAAGAGAGCATCATAATGAATCAGGACCAGCCTGGAACAGAAGAGTAAGTCGTACCAAACTGGGAAGGGGATGATAGGTTACTTAATGATAGGTTTCTTTTCACACTTGTTTCATCATGGGCCCAAAAATCCACCCCTTATTGTCAAAGAACAAAAATCGGTGCAACTACCAAAAGAGGATGAGAAACACTAGCTAATTATCCATTTGTATGCTCAAAGTGTACAAAATGCTTTTTTTTTTTGTACTAAATTATTATTAACAAGCTGTGCCAATTTGAAATCTAATTACTCAATGTAGACGTAAGTGTTAACATTGGCCATGCATCACTTATTTGAATGCATGTAGTAATAAAATACATTTCATTTATCATTCCAACAGATGGCGTATCAGACATTTGCAGTAATAAAATGCAATACTACAAATGTTTGTGATGCGCCATCTGCTGAAATGGCAAATGCAGTGCATATGTCTGAGTTATATACCATTTGTAATCGAATTCATACAGGCAGTGTTAATGTTTGTGATGTGCTATCTGTTGGAATGTATTTTGTAATGCATGTAGTAACAGAATGTATTGCATGTGTCATTCCAACAGATGATTCATCTGTTCTATGACATTTTGTATGGGATTCATTAAAGCAGCGCTAATGTTTGTGATGTGCCATCTGTTACAGATAACAGAGACATTACAGGTGGATGGAAACACACATACCTGCCCTTATAAAGCTGGGCTAACTATGCTACCCATCTAAGATTGTTTGAAATCTAAGCAATCAACCTAGACCTAAGTGTTAACTAGTGCTGCGCACCATCTATTGGAATGTGCTTTGTAATGCCTGAAGAAATAAAATGCATTGCATTCGCCATTCCAACCAATGGTGCATCACAGACATTGTTATGGTATGTAAAAATACGAGACATTCTCTTCTGTTTACGAGGTCCACAGGCCTCATGTTGCCTGACAGAGCCGGTGTTGGGCACAGAGTGAATAGCTGTGGTGTGTTCAGCTGGAGCCTCTGCCCTTTTTTACTTTTTCCCCATTCTGTTTTGATACATAAAACAAAAGAAATTAGGTAGAGGAGCTTCTCTTCTGTTTGTGAGTTTCAAAACACACATCTTCTGTATCCTTCATTGCCTCTTTCTATGCATTGTACTGCCTGCTGTGTGCTCACTGGTTATCAGCTCTCACATGCAAACAGTCTGTCCCTCTGACTAACGAGAAAATCAATCAGGCTTGATTTTATCCAAGCCAGTCGCTGAATAGTCAGTCTTCATCATTATGTATATCACAATATGTGACTGTCTTCATGGGAACACATCACCGACTGGCCAAGATTATGTAAATGAAGGCTATAACTAAAACTGTCTGGAAAAATTGTTCAATGTAACACTGGCTTTAATGTTTGTGATGTACCATCTGTTGGAATGACAAATGCAATGCATTTTATCTCACCAAAATGCTTGTGATGCACCATCTGTTGGAATCACAAGTACAATGCATTTTAATAACCAAAATGTTTGTGATGCACCATCTGTTGGAATGACAAGTACAATGCATTTTATCTCACCAAAATGTTTGTGATGCACCATCTGTTGAAATGACAAATGCAATTAATTTTATTGCTACAAATGTTTGTGATGCACCATCTGTTGGAATAACCCATACAACACATTTTATTGCTACTGATGTTTGTGATGCATCATCTTTCGGAATAACAAAACATCTACTGATATTTTTTGTTGAAAAAAAAATGATTGAAAGGGTAATTTTTTCTTATGTTTTTACTCAAGCATCTCACTCTTATCTATAGGAACTGTCTGCATGAAATCTGCTGTTTGCCTGAACAAACATGTATTCCTAAATTTTGACAGATTAATTCCTCTAAGACACTTTCCTTCTGACACACAGATACACATGTTGGAATGAAAGAAATGCAGCAACTGAGCAAACACACAGATATCCATTTTTATTAAGGTGGATACTCACTTCCAGATAATGCAGGTAAAGAATATAAACAGGAAAGACGCATTCCAATAATGTTATGCTTTTGAAGGATTCTTGGACAATGAATGTGGGGGAGAGGCAGATTCAAAAAATGTTCTCATATTTTATATATTATATACACAGTACTGTGCAAAAGTTTTAGGCAGGTGTGAAAAAATGGAAGTGTTAATCATTTATTTTCATCAATCAATAAAATGCAGTGAATGAACAAAAGAGAAATCTAAATCAAATCAATATTTGGTGTGACCACCCTTTGCCTTCAAAACAGCATCAATTCTTCTAGGTATACTTGCACACAGTTTTTGAAGGAACTCGGCTGGTAGGTTGTTCCAAATATCTTGGAGAACTAACCACAGATCTTCTGTGGATGTAGGCTTCCTCACATCCTTCTGTCTCTTCGTGTAATCCCAGACACACTCGATGATGTTGAGATCATGGCTCTGTGGGGGCCATACCATCACTTCCAGGACTTCTTGTTCTTCTTTACACTGAAGATAGTTCTTAACGACTTTGGCTGTATGTTTGGGGTTGTTGTCCTGCTGCAGAATAAATTTGGGGCCAATCATACGCCTCCCTGATGGTATTGCATGATGGATAAGTATCTGCCTGTATTTCTCAGCATTGAGAACACCATTAATCCTGACCGAATCCATTTGCAGAAATGCAGCCCCAAACGTTCAAGGAACCTCCACCATGCTTCACTGTTGCCTGCAGACACTCATTATTGTACCGCTCTCCAGCCCTTCGACGAACAAACTGCCTTCTGCTACAGCCACTCCTCAGTCCAGAGCACCTGCTGCCATTTTTCTGCACCCCAGTTCCTATGTTTTTGTGCATACTTGAGTCGCTTGGCCTTGTTTCCACGTCGGAGGTATGGCTTTTTGGCTGCAATTCTTCCATGAAGACCACTTCTGGCCAGACTTCGCCAGACAGTAGATGGGTGTACCTGGGTCCCACTGGTTTCTGACAGTTCTGAGCTGATGGCACTGCTGGACATCTTCCGATTTCGAAGGGTAATGAGCTTGATGTGTCTTTCATCTGCTACACTAAGTTTCCTTGGCCGACCACTGCGTCTACGATCCTCAATGTTGCCCGTTTCTTTGTGCTTCTTCAAAAGAGCTTGGACAGCACATCTTGAAACCCCAGTCTGCTTTGAAATCTTTGTCTGGGAGAGACCTTGCTGATGCAGTAGAACTACCTTGTGTCTTGTTGCTGTGCTCAATCTTGCCATGACATGAAACTGTCCTCCACAACCTCACCTTGGTAGCAGAGTTTGGCTGTTCCTCACCCAGTTTTAAGCCTCCTACACCGTGGTTTCTGTTTCAGTTAATGACTGTGTTTCAACCTACGTGTGACATTGATGAGCATTAGCACCTGTTTGGTATAATTGGTTGATCATACACCTGACATTAATTCTACAAAATCTCTGACTTTGTACAAGTTGCACCTATAAAAATTGATGCTGGTTTGAAGGCAAAAGGTAGTAACACCAAATATTGATTTGATTTTTCTTTTGTTCGCTCACTTTGCATTTTGTAAATTGATAACAATAAACGATCATTATTTATATTTCTGAAAGCATTCTTTGTTTACGCCATTTTTTCACACCTGCCTAAAATGTTTGCACAGTACTGTATACATAATGTTAAAAGTGGAGTATGAAGAATAAATCTTAAAAAGAACTAAATTAAAATTAAGGGAACAAAGTCTCCTCCATTTGAAACAGTAATTGACTACTATTAAAGAAAATGGCTGGAATGCAATCCTGAAGGCACTGTGGTGATCCGTGGTCAGACCCATATGAAATCCCCCTATGCCAGGCTCAGCAAAAGTTAATAATGTAGCAAGCTGAAAACTTAAAGTAAGGTTTACTTAAGTAGGTCTACGATTAACCAAAGAGAGAGCCTCATTCTAAACCTGGCACAGCAGGAGACTGAGGGGTGGCACCAAGAACAGCTCGTAACACTCGTATCACAGATGTGCGCCAATCACAGAACAAGCATGATAAATGCTGATGACTGACCGATGTGTCACTGTACTCTTACCTCAAGCCCTTGTGTCCAGTGCCCTGTACTTGTTGCAAATGGTTCAACATAAAATCCAAAGTGACTGGCATCCAAAATAAGAGGGTGTGGTGAGCAAACTGCTAAGAAGATCAAGAAAACAGAGCATTAGTATCAATGTTAGACTACTATACGGGTTCAGCTTCATTCAGGAATGCAAATGTCTACATCAAATGGATGGAGAGCCGTACAAAACAGTGAGCAGTGCTAGAGTGGGACTGGCATCAGAGTAAATGGCAGTCTGACAAAGGCACGGCCAGAGTTGATGATAAAAGTATTAAAAAAAAAAAATGAGCGGTAACACGTATGGTAGGGACTGGGCACTCAGGCATGGCAGCGTTGGCAGACTTTTTGTTGATGTGTGGGAAGCACCATTTACAAATCCAGCTCCCTCCCTCCAGTTCTCCATTCAACCTGTTTGAAGCTGTCATTCCACAGTGTGGCACAAAAGGATGGCTGATTATGCAGAGCAGCATGGGGTAACACAGACAAAGTGGCACATCCTGGAAAACAAAACAGACTGAGCGGAGGGAATTTGGAAAGCACACTAAGCGTTGAGTGTAGAAAGAAAAAAAAAATCATTAAAAGTGTTTTATTATAGGTTGCAGCAGAATGACTAATAGCTCATGCCAATGACTAAGCCGAGTAGTTTCCAATTAAAGACACCATGCGTCACCCGCAAGGCTCTCCTTCCGCCATAGTTACAGCTGACTGATGTGGAGAGTTGTAAACAAAAGCTGGGGAATTTTTGTGCTTGTTTTTGTTTGGGAAGTTACTCACTTGAACCTCAACTCTCTCCTGCCTTCATCTTCAAGGAGACAACCTGATCACCTGACGGATGCAATGCTGCAGTTCTTTGAACAACGGCGGCCCCTGGTGGTCATCTGCTTCACAGGCAAGCTGAAAAAAAAAAAGTGCAGAAAAAAAAAGGAAGGGGGAGAAAGGCGGGTGGCTTGTAGATGTGCCATGCAACAAAGATAAAGTGACCTTGTGGCCCTAAGATGGTGAAGAAAGATAAAGCAAAAAATCAACTGCCACAATAGTAACCTCCCTGGGATTTTGTCTTGAGCAAAAGACCGCTCCAAAGGTTCTTGGGGCAGCCAGCACTGCCCGCAGGCATTTCTTAGTAAAAGGCCTCTATGCAGGTCAGACATGGTTTAATGTCAGAGCCAAATAAACCTACAGATAACGGTGCGATAACACGTGTAGAGGAAATGGTAGAAGAACATCATCAACAATTCTGAGCTCAACGTATCCATGGATGCAAGTCAACAAAGTACACCACAAGTAAAGCCGAGAATGAATCAGTGAGCTGAAAAAAGAAAACAAAATGACAGAAATACAACAAATGGGGAAAGGCGGGTAAACAAGACAAGCTCAGCTGGCAATACTGAAATGTTAAGGCAGCATTTCAACTTTTTTTTTTTTTAAACTTCAGGGTGCAAACGCTAACCATGGGTGCTGTCAGCCCGCCACAGGGCCCAGTATGCAATCCACCAGTCCTGGAGGATGAGGAGAGACCCAGACGTATTCAAAACCCTACACCGGCGGCTGGGAGTGGAATTTAATTTTCCCCCGGGGACAATTAAACTTCTATCTATCTATTGTGACACACGTGCACATGGGAGACCACTTACGGGCTTAACTAAGTGTAATTATGTACCGAACCAGGGGATGGTGCTGCCCTCTAACACTTTCTCCCTCTGTGGACCAACTGAAGGAACTTCCCACTGATGACATCATTTCTAGTTCTGGTCCACAGATCCTCCCCTTCCTGTCATTCATTCATATAACCACCATTTTGTACTATTGCCTTCAGTTTGATTCATGAGCTCTGTTTGTAAAGACTGTTTAGTTTTTGCACTTATTTCAAGTATATGGGGTTACTATGGTGGCAACCTCAAATCTTTCATCCTGTTCTGTCTGCGTATTTTACACTGTCAATCTATTCCAGAAGGCTGGGTCAGTGAGGCCACAGTGTCACCTTCCTTTTCAAGGGTCACCTATATGCAAAGTTTCGAGGCAAGGGGCCCGAGTTGCCTCAAAAGCTTGCATATTGTAATCTTTGTAATTAGCCAATAAAAGGTGTTATTTTGCTTGACTTTTCACTACATCCATAATGGCTAACACAGTACAACACCCTAGTACTACAAGTGTCCTCTATGAAATCAGCCATCCTAATTAGGGTGGGATGGCTGTTAATCAATTTTGGGGTCAGGCAATAAAGAAGCCAGCATATCTGTAATCCAACAGCGGAGGTTGAACATCATGAATTTCCCCTTGGGATTAATAAAGTATCTATTTAGGTCTGGCCGTTAAAGTGGACTGTGATCTCCCCTTGCCACAATAACTTCAGTTTGACATGACGGCCTATGATGTGGAATGGAAGACTCAATGAGAGAGTAGAAATGCATTAATCAAGACTGAATGTGGATTTGTGCAGTTTAAAGCATTACAAGTAAGATGGCCACCTCTTGGACAAGCAGCCAATTTGATGGCAAGGTCAGATGTGGTCAGATCCTTTTGAGTTTTCTCCTTTGTGGTGGACTTCAAGTTGATTTGAGCAAGTTGGTATTTTTAGAGTTTACACCAATAAATGGAATGACCACACATCACATAACTGTTCATAATTATGGTAAAGTATCATCACAAACACATACATGTTAAATTGACCAACTTGTCTCTACAAGCTCTACATAACCTTTGCCCCCCTCTACCTCACTCAGCTTGTCGCTCTCTCAGGTCCTCAAGCAGTAATCTCCTTATTGACCCACGTACCAGACTCTCCCCGGGAGGCAGGTCGTCCTTCAGTGTTACGGCCCCTCAACTCTGGAGCTATCTTCCTCAGTCTTTCCGAGTTTGCTCCTCTTTGTCTGCCTTTAAATCTCAACTCAAACTTTCCTTTTCGATGAACTTTTGTCTTCATGTGATTTTTTTTTTTTTCTGCCTCTGTATTTAAAGCAACATTGGGTTTGGGAAAGGCACTCTATAAATGACATCATTATTACTCTGGTGTCCAGCTCTGCCTGTTACTGCATGGAGACGTTTGACTACCCAAGGCCATGCAACTGGAACAAGAGGGCTTACTAAATGGACGGAGGAATGGATTTTTTCCCCCAACACATTAAGTACATCATCACACAGTTCCAAGAACCTGGGACTGAACTCTGGCTGGGCAAAACGGAACCAAACTTCATTCACAATTTCAGCTTTTCAATTTACTGTGTGAGGACATGACTAAACTTAAAGCCCTCCAGCTTCTAATTTAGCCAAGCCACACAAGTTGTAAAATGTAAAAAATATTCTCAGTAACAGTGCCACCACAATAATTTATCGTCCTTTCTGTTTTCTTTTAACGGCCTGGGGCGAGTTTACTATAGTGAGTTGAATAATGAAAACAGAATGCTGGCAAATTGTTTTGAACCATTGACAACAATATTAATCCAAAGGGGAAATGCATAACAATCCTATCAGCTCTTATTCTTTATAAGCCAACCCCACAGCATAGTCAAATCCTGTGAAGCACACTACCATTCTTCAATAGAGTTGCATCTCTTGAACAGATTAGGGTTGCATGGTATACCAAAAAACACTCAAATTTTAAAATGGTATGGTTCCAGCACTTCAGAATTTTTCTGTACTGGAAGTAAACAGCAGCTTTCCTCTCAACCCCACCACGCTTGACACTCACTATTGGAAGTTGTGGAAAAACATCCATTTTGCAGTTTTGTTTCTTCAAGTCTACACAGTTCAATGGGATCAGAACTTAACAGGGGACCCCATGCCCCCTTACTGCTTCAACACGATCAGGACTTCACGGCTATTAACAGGGAAGTGGTGCGGCTTACCATGGAAGCTAGAGTAAGACAGGCGATTTGGGGGTTACTTCTTATTTGCTTCCGGTCCAAAAACTGGTATCGACACCAAAGTTAAAAATTTTGTTCTGATCCGACACTCGAACAGACGCAGACTGATAAAGAGTTCTCCTTTCACTGCAGTCCACTGAAATAGGAACCAAATCACTCATCACACCTTACACCAGTACACCAGGGGTCTCCAGCTCTGGTCATGGAGTGCTACTGTAGCTGCAGGTTTTCATTCTAGCCTTTTCTTAATTAGTGATCATTTTAAATCTTTTACATTCATTCATTATTTTTCCCTAATTAGCAGCCAAACAATAATGACACAAAATGAGCCAACAGATGAGCAGCTAACCAGTGTCCATCATACGATATCTGAAAATAAAGGTGAAGGTCTCAGAAACATTGATCCACAAAACACTGGCCCTGTCCTTAGAAAAAAGAAAATCAACGTTTTAGAAATGTCTACTGTGGCAGAACGAAAGGACCAAGAAGTTATGGAATTAAATAATGGATTTAATTACCAAATATTGGCTAATTTAAGAAATAGGTAGAGAGGTTGGAGTTTGAGGCCCCGAATTTACTGGTCATCTATTGGCTTTCTTCACTTCTCGTTTCTGTTTGGGTGTCAAGTAACGCACAAATGAAGCAACTCAGCAGACTAAATTGTAAAAACAAGTCATTAAAATGATGGGCAGAGCAGGTACATACCAACAAAAACTGGTCACTAATTAAAAAATGGGTTAGAATGAAAACTTGCAGCCACAGTAGCCTTCCAGGACCACTTTGGAGTAATTTAATAAGTTTTGTCTTTGTTAACCTTTAAACAAATTAAAAGATTTGCACTACCAGGATGGAATTCAACCACCACTGTAATTTCTACTGACACTGAACAGACAACCTACTTAAAAGCACAGTCTCCTTTTTTCTAATTACGTTAAGTAGTACACATATATATTTACTGAAGAACTATAAAATAGAGTCTAAATTCATTTCATTACATTGTGACACTTCAAATTAGTGATTGTAAATGTGCCCAATGTGACTAACACCCCATGCCAGGTTGTTTCTTCTCTTCTACCGAATACTACCAATTTAGGTTCCAGAAGTTGCACCACTGTAAAGCAAAAAGTGGGTTAAGTACATGGACTTCTGGATCACACCATTAAAATACACAAAATAGATTATCTGAAGAGGGGGAAAAAACCCAACCCAAAACAAAACAAACATCCTCAACATCCCTCAGTTCCGGTTAATTTAATTCCCTTCATGTTCAGAAGCACTCAGAAAAAAAAGACAGAAATCACCCGAGACTCCAGCAGCCACCCACTATCACACAAACGCAGCAAACCTTTTTTTATGGCTTTATTTTGTTTTCTCCACCAATGTTTCAACAAGGGAAAACAAAAACTTATTTTTACAAATTCACATGCCTATAAAATTACTAAGCGTCACAGTGTAAACAGGTCTAATATTCCGAGCCCACAACTGATATGCAATACAAACATTAGTTCTTTTAATTTTAAGGCAGAGAATTTTTTTTTTTTTTTTTTTAATGTATCAGTAATGACAAAGGTGCAATACATTTTGCAGTACAAAATAAAATAACACTGTCAATGACAAAAGCATGAGACCAAAAAAAAAAAAAAAAAAGGGGCACGCACGCACACACACACAAAAAGGGCTCATGTTTAAATGAGCCAATGGAGGAGGAACCCAACAATAAACCAATCTGCACAAGCGCACTCCGCCAGAAAAGGTGATCTATTTTTTCTTTCTTTTATCTTGATGGTTAAAAGGACTGAGTGTTTTTCAAGAGGCGTGGGTGTTGTTGCTTGGGAAACATAACTGAAATAAAACATCATAATTACATAACAAAGAGGCAAGGGTAATACCCTGGGATGAAAGATCTGTGGAGCAGCCTTGAGGTGTAGCACTCTACCTCCTCAATCCTGCCAAAAAGAAGGGCAACTAAAGAAAATGCTAGCAGTACATATAACATATTGAGCTGTGGGTGCACAGGTTCACTTGCTTCCACAGATACCAAATGCAGGTAGCACAAAAAAATGACTACAACTGGAGGAAGGTTTTGCTAATAGAAATCACTCGGCTGCCAATTTTTTTTTTTTTTTTAAATGAGGTGCCCTTTACCAGCACCTATACCAAACATTGCTCCTCTTCCCAGAGTTTCCATACCAGACTAAAGCCCTCCTTGTGAAGCTGAACTGTACGGTACAAGCAGTTATGAAAAGTTTCAAGTTTCCCCAGCAGAATATATAAAAGATAGCTGTTCTCTTTATTAGGAGAAAAGCAAGTATTGAAAATTGCAGTGTTTTGCAAATGAACCACATTTATTCCACTAGGTCCAAATTTATGCAGTTTCTTAGAACAGGGCTGCCTTGGCTATTGTAGCATGGAACTTCAGTCACTTCTTGTTCTTCAACTACAAAGTAAACACGCTATTTTATATACATAAAAAAAAAGTGCAGAAAAAGGTCCGAACTAAGCATTTTATATTTGTAGCAGCTCCCATCTTCCTTTCAACATGCCTTCTCATCAAAGATGCACTACATTTATGAATTCTCATCAAACCAATGTTTCTTATCACCCCTCTTAGACTTAATCATTCAAACTTCAGCTGTCAAAGGAAAGTTGGCCTCCATCTGACCATCACCTCGCTCCAAAGAACCAGCCTGGAGCCTGGCGCTATGAGTGATATCAAATTCAACCCTTACGGATAATGTAATAATCCAGATACATTTATAGAGTCATTGGGACACCAGAAATACTCAAGAGACAGTATGACACTATCATATAAGAGTTCACAACAATCAGGTTAGTAGTGGCCATTTTGGGAAAGAAAAAAAAAAATTAAAATAAAAAACTCACAAGAAGGTCTCAACTCCAGCTTGGTGAAGTAGATGTCATTCTGGCAAGTCTTTTTTTTTTTTTTTTTTTTTTAAACCAAAACCATTCTCTTTTTAATTTTTAATACATATAAAAACCCAAAATATATACATTAGAAAATGATTAAGGTCTCAACTTGCAGGTGGTCCACAAACTGCTTTTCTTTATGTGCCAAGTTTTTCTTTTCCCTTCTCATTGCTTATCTCCTGAAAAAAAAAGTGAGTGTGAATTAGATGAGAAAATTAATATCGTTTAACTTCTACTGCTGCCTAAAACATAGAAAGTCTGTATAATATCCACATCATCACATTACTTTTCTGTCCAAAACTACAGTTTGCTATTGAACAGTTAGGCAAAGACCAGGCCTTCTGTAATAATGTTTCTCTGGACAGATGAATTTAAGACAGAATTGTTTGGCAACAGTAAGAGTAGACATGCTTGGCATAAACCAAAGACAGCAATTCAGGAGAAGACCCTCACAACAACTGAAGAATGTTAAAGTCTGGAGTTGTAATGCTGCCTCGGGGCCTGGAAATCATGCGGTCATCCAAGTTAACTACAAATCCTGCACCACATCAAAGAGTACTTGAGGAGTATGTGAGGGCATTTCTCCAAAAGTGAAAGTGGAACCAGAAATGGACCTTTCAAAACGATAATGGTCGAAGCACACTAGCAAAACCACCAAGGAATGGCTCCAAAAGAAGAGAGGGTTGTGGAGTGGACTTGTCAAAGTCTCAATTTGAATCTCATTGAAATATTGTGAAATGGGTAGGATATGCAAGAAAATTCACAAACATCTTGAAGCGGAAGGAATTTTGTATGGAGAAGTAGGTCAAAGATTTCACTGAAGCAATGTCAGAGACTGCTGGGCAGAATACCTATAAGAAGTCATTTCTTATTTTTGAGGGTTGGGGGGATAAGATACCAGTTTCTGAAGCCAAAGGTGTGCTTACTTCTGCAGTAGAACATTACATCTACTGATATTTTTTATTGAAAAAAATTATTGAAAAGGTATTTTTTTTTAAATGTTTTTATTCAAGTGTCTCACCTAAATCTATAGGAACTGTCTGCATGAAATCTACTGTTTGCCTGAGCAAACATGTATTCCTAAATTCTGACAGATTAATTCTTCTAAGACTTTTTACATACATCCTATTCCCTCTCTTCTCTCTCTATCTGTCGACTGGAACAGGATTCCACCTGTCTATGTGTTGGCACAGAGGTAATTCTGTGTCCTTCTGCCAGCCATAACACCATATTCTTGACCTAGTCTCCTCTAAAGACTTTCTTCTGGAATAGCAAGGCATATTTGCCAACCAACAGCCCCATATGGACATGTACAAGAAGTTTCAATCTTTCACATTTTATTTACTCTGCCACAACTTCATGAAGAGACTTCACTGTACCCCTGTACCTTTCATGGAACCAATTCTGCTCCCTGGCAACCCACTACAATCTCAAATTAAGACTTTGGATAACACAGATGAAGGGAGCATCAACTGAAGAGAGGGTTGGAAAAGAGCTGTGCAAGAATTTATGCTTATTCATAAATCAGCTTTATAGTACAATTTTAAACTTGATCACTTTTTTGATTGTACCACCATACCACTTACACGAATGGTTTTGAAAATATACATGAATAGAGACCCCATACCTCAGGAGGAGGAGGCTTGATGGTCACTGGCTGGGAGGTGCGGCGTGCAGGTGATGGTTTAGGCTGTGCCTGCTGTTGTACAGGATTGTAATAAGTAACACCGCCATAAACTTGTGACTGGGCCTGTATGAGGAGTGAGAAAGAACAGAGGGGAAAAAAAGTTGCTAAGAAGGGGGAAAATAACTGTAAATGGTGAAAACTCAAACTAAAAAGAATAGCCAGAGTGGTCTTTTTTAAAAAAAGATTCCTTCTGGATGTTAGCATGCTCTCTTGACAACACATTCAGTATTTTTACACTGCTCACTACATACTGCAGTCTAGCTCTAGTAATAATATGGTGTCTAAATTCAAAGACAACACAAGTCAGTCATATATTGTAATTATCACATATATACAGCTGCTGCATAGTATCACATGAGTTAAGCACCTATGTGGTGAAAGAAGAACAAATGAAACAATAGTCCTTCAGCAATTTTCAGCAGAAACATTTTTTTTCTCCATACAATACAAAATTTCATACATGTCACAACCCCACACCCCAATACAGTGAACATCCTTTTGAGAAATGTTTCTTAGTCACACTAATGTAATTTTATTTATAATAGTTTAGAAAGAGTGAGGTATCTGCACACCTTCCAAAATGACACTGGTCAGAAGGACATTTTATATCATTATTATATAACATAAGTATTGTGTTATTATTAAAACAAAATGAGCCACAGGATAATAATCAGGATTGATTACTAAAATAGAAAGAGCTGCTGGATAATAATCAGGATACACTCTATTCAGTTCCACATACAATCTCAAGCATCATAAACACAGTTGCACACTTCTTTCTCTTACCATGCAGCCGTTACCATGGTAGCACAGCCGCTCTATTATTATATACCATATTGCAAAGAATAATCTATAAACTTGAAATGATTTTCAAAATGACAGAAAAACATTAAATTTCAGGTTGTGAAAGCAGGTTCTGAAATGACTATACTATTTATGATCCTGGTCAACTGCACAATTGCCAACATTAATAAGCTGCTTTAATATCAATTTCAGCATAGACTCTCTAACCACTTAAGATAGCCAGCACCTTCTCACCTTTTCCATAAATTCCCCCCAAAGTGGCAACGTTACCTGTGGACTGGGATAGATAGGGGTTAGAGGTGATCCAGGAGGGTAAGTGAAGTTGGTGTTCCCAAAAGGCATCACCCCTGTCGTTGGGTAGTAAGTAGGGGGAAGCAATTGCTGAGGAGGCGGTTGACCTGGAGTTATGGAAACTGGAGGCCCTGCATACAGCCCTGGATTTGGCATTGGTGCTGGAGGCTGATGAGGATGAAGACCTAAAAGTAAAAAAAAAGCAAGCTGCTAATGAGAGATGGAATATAGCAACCTCTTACTTTATATTAATTTTAAAAATACTAATGTCATGTGACTAATCAACTAGGGTTAGTATTGCATTAAAGATACTTGAACAAGAGAATAAAAGAATATCCACACTGATTCCACAACATATAAGAAGAGTACACAGATGTCAGCAGGTGTGTGTGTCTGTGTATGTATGTACACAGATCACTTGGTCAGTTCCTCATATACTGCAGTCCTTAATATTAAATCAGCATCAGCACAGAACACAAATGTACAGGGAATAAACGTAACCATGCCGTGCAGTTACACCAACAACTCTTCAGGCAATGCGTTACAAAAGGACACCACAGCAAGTAGAGCTTCTGAATCATGCAGGATGATGTTACATTTTGTTACTGATATCCATAATGCAGCAGAAAAATTGTTCGGTGGAACATGTTTTCCACATCATAACTCAGGGCATTTGCACTCACCTGGGTGTGCAAGGTGCATTTCAGGCTGAACAATCATCCCTTGAGGAGGAAGGGGCCCAGGAGTTTCACCATGAGTATATATTGGTCCTTGGAAAGGTACTGGAGAAAACAAGAAAATGTGAGATTTTATTGGAAATCTGAACACAGCCTTGAGTATAACATTCCTTTAGGCTGCCATTGGAGAACAGGATATGCAACAGAATGTGTCCTTTTCATGAATACTCCAGGCTACTGCTGAAGTAATGCTTAAAAAAAGGAAGGTGGGGCAGAACCATTTCATGCTCCTATACTATTGATCTATGTTTTTCATTTAGAGGCATTCTGGTTTAATTTGATTTCATCATGCTTTATGCAGAGCATTAATTAAATGAACAGGGGCAATCAAGCTAATGAAAGCTTCAACCCCTGTGACCTCTACAGAAGTGATTAGGATTCAAATGAATGAGGAAAAGGAAGGCTGCAGCTGTAAACTAATAAAGATACAAACACACATTCAAGTGTAACTAGAAAACAGTCCTGGTTAAAGACTTAAAAAGGGGTCCCTTCAACAACTCACTTGTGCTGAAAACCCCAAAGGAAAAAAAAAAAAACCCATCATGGTCTTCTTAGCATAGCACACTTAAGGTACGAGTAAATAAATGTATGCTGTGCCTCCTTTTTCCTTAACTAGTCCCCAGTATCAACCTCTTGGCTAGTTCAGAAGGCAGGCTCCATGCTTACTTGTGTCATAGTAGTGTCCTTCCATGATGCCAATGTGCATGGGTGCAGGCTCAGGCACAGGCCTCTGCCTCTGGGAGGAATACCTCTTGGCACGGCCAACACCTACAGACTTGAGAGAGAGCGGCACATATTACCAGCTGCCTTTAGGGAAAAAAAAAACACCTCTCACTGAAACAAATGAAATGAGGCCCACACCCAGACAGCTTACCATTTCATCTATCCTGTTGTACTGAGGTGGTCCCCCTCCCATGTGGATTTGATTAGGAATGCCTAGAGTCAAAGAGTAAGAAACAAGTTCAAATCCTCTGCATATCAGTACAGAACTTTAGTTTCATAATTTTGATAAAAATCAACTGTTAATGAATGGGTTTATGAGTTAATTTACCCACAAAAGTATTTATCTTGTTGTTCTTCAACATGCTTATTTAAAAATTCTCAATAATTATTGTGGTCAATATATATCTGAAATTGGTGGTGTTTTCCTACAGAATTTCCTTTGAATTCTTTCGAAGTGCAAACCACATCGATATCATATTTTTTGGAGATGTTCAGATTGAACGGTGCAAAGGTCCAGCAAAAAAGCAACTTTTAATGAGGATGTCTCCGTTTTTTTTTTTTTATATAGATACATAAAAAAAAATCTAAAAAAATATCCCCAAAAAAAGCCAAGTTTTGTAAAAATAAGTGTGGTGGTTTTTGTGTGATGCTCAAACAGACAAATATATAAAACTGAATTTCTCTAACAATAAGATATAAAATATAAGCCAAGATAACAGATTCTAAACAAAGTGCATTTCTTTCCATAAATATGGCACACTATTGACCTGTTGCTGCCATCTAGCGGATATGTAGTGCTATTAATGTAGTATTATTTCAAGTGATAGACAGTTTTTAGTGAGGTTGTCTCAGTTTTTAATTTTTTCTAAATATTTATATGTAGAAAATCTTAAATTACATTAGCCTGTATTCTAAATTAGGCTATTCCAGAAATAACTGCCAAGTTTTGCAGAAATAGGTGCATTGGTTTTGTGAGATGTTCCAAGAGACAGTAATTCAATTTTACATATACAGTATCTTAATACATAATAAAACGCTAGTGTGTGTGTGTGTGTGTGTGTGTGTGTGTGTCTGGTCCCTCCGAGTAATCCGAATGGTCAGCTTGGATGTCGAGGTGCAAACCGAGTCGTCTTCAAAAGACAGGAAGTATCCATGAATAAGAAAGTTGTTTTCACAATGAGTAACAGGGGCCCATTTACCCTGGAAGCCAAAAAAGCAGAGATCAAGTGAGCAAACTACCTCAAAATGACAGTCAGAGAAACAGCCTTTGTAGGAACGCAAAAGAGGTATCAGCAGGCAACAGAGATTGAGACACACAAGGATGCCAAAAAAGGGCGTGTAGGGCATGCTGTGGGTAACACATAAGGCAAGAGAGGTCAAATATGTTTAGATTTATTCTATTACCGGTCTTCTACAGTTAATGTTGCTAGTACTTTATAAAATTATGCCAACAGCATAAATTTCAGCATGATTCAAAGAATTCAGTGGAACCCATATAAATAAATGGAGAAGTGACTTTTTAGGGAGTACAAACAGACATCTGGCATCTGATATTATAGTGGCTACTAGACAAAGATGTCTGTTCATCCCATGTGGACTGCCATTTTGCCTAACTCTGCCTTTTAGCATTTGATTATTTTTTACTTTTTAAAATTACTCTTTTGGGCTTAATGTCATCATACCTTCTAAAAATGTGAGGCACCAATCAGATTACACTCCAGCTACACACCTGTTCATTTGATTTCCTTGGTTTTATCTCCCTATATCGTAAAGTCAGCAAATTTGCACGGAACAAACATGGAAATCCAGTATACATTATTGAAGAAAATTCTGTTTTTATGTAATAAATGGGAACGAGATAAAGGGCAACATCTTGTTTGTATATTCTACCACTGTACCACTTAAGTGTGTATCAAGTGATCTCTAATGGCCAATAACTGTTTTCCATCAAATTATATCAAGAGTCTAGAGAATACAACTACCTATTATACAACTAATTTATATCTCCAATGGGAAATTTAAATGCCTTGTTGAATTGAAACATCCGATAACCATTTTGAGATTTGGGGAGTGGAGGAAAAGAAAAAGGGGGAGGCAACAAGCAAGGAAAGTTATTTAAAAAAAAAAAAAAAAACAGGTTTTAGGATAAACGTTCTTTTAAGCGGGACATATGAGGCTCTGTGACATCACTCATGTCAATCATTGTACAACTGGAAACAGAACAGTGGCCTAGTAATATTGAAGCATGCTAAATATAGCTGAGGTTTGGGGGCATTTCAAGTAAAATCACAAAAAATTTTTTTTACTACCAACTGTGTACCACTGTGCCGAGATGAAAATGAACCTAATCAGTTATTTGAGCCAGGTTACCACATCCCAGCTAAAAGCACTGTCACCAGATGTTCTGGAAATGTTTTCAGGGACTATGCAAGAGCCCAGTGGCTGTGTGTGCTCATGATGATGCTCAAAACACACAGTAGCTACTCCTTTACCTATCACCATGAACCATGTCTTTCTTATAGTCTAAGTCACAGTCAATTATCAACTTAAAACACATCTTAACCATAGTTGATAGACTATATGAGCATGCCTAGTGCTACCAGGCAGATCTTTTTGGACAGCACACGTTACACCTTCTGTGTATGCGGATCCACACACTTGTGTGCAGAGAAAACACATGTCAACACAAACGATCACACTCAACCGGAGAGTGTCCATGCACATTCATGTTTTAAATTTTAATTGTGACGGCATATGCATTGAGACCAACACACACAGACTGCTTCCACATATAAGTGGAATATATACTTTCAAACTGTGCTTTAACTGCTGTATCATGAAAGCACCACCATCTGTTTAATGCATGCAAGTAAACATTTGAGGCTGTAGAGCTGGTTGACTTGTGTTTTGGTTATGTGCTTTGTTTGACTACTTTCCTTCAGTCTCCAAGACATCACCATTTCAGTTAAGGGCAGACACCTATGCTCGATTGTAATTATCACGTGTGCTCAGAACACAGACTATTTACTAATAATTAAAGCAGAATATGGCAGTTATGTTTTAATATTTACTTATACTTAAGACCTGCACACCACCTTTGTGCTGACAGCATTTTATATCAGTGAATCCACTACTCAAGTCTTTACCTTTAATTTTATTTTCCACCCACAAGGGCTAGCCTAAAGCAGAGGCTCATTTCTAGCTTCCATACAGCCAGATGAGCAAAGCAGCTTCTTAAAAATGTCATCACTGGGTTGAAAGAGTAAGTAATTTTCTTACTTCAATTTACCTATTGTGTTTTTAGGAACACTCTTTGGCATAAAGAGAAGTGTATGGAAGTACTGACAGTTAACTTTCTGTGCACTCGAACTCCCAAGCATGTTATTTGTTCCCTTTCCTAAGAATGCCCAAAATGCATTTCGGCAATGAAAAGTGGCAGTCAAGACATTTTTCCACTTAACGTTAAAATTGTTTTGTTTTTTTTTTTTTTACATATAAATCATTTTTTGATGAGTTGTAATGTTTTCTGAGTTTTTATAAGTGTGCCTTTTCAAAAACAAAGTTAATAATTGATTAAAAAGAGTCACATATTGACTATAAAATTAAATTTGCATCCCTGTAACAGGCAGTGGAGTGAATACATTAAGCATTCAGCTATGAAAAACTGGTTTCTTTGAATGGAAATTTCTCCAAACATTTTCTTCAATCACTGAGATATATTATAGATTTAAAACATTGACTATTTAAATCACAATGCCCATTTTGAGGCCTGCTTTCACAGTAAATGATCATCAAGACCTCTCCTCATTCATTTTTGCACAAAACCAATTGGTCCTCTCCACAAAGCTATTAATATGGGCTGCCAAAAAAAACAACAAAATGCCTTGGTCACACAAGACAGTCTCACTGACAAAAGCAATTTTCTACTCTGACAGAAGTGATATGTCCTAAGGATTGACTAAAACAAGCTCATGTGTAAGCACAGTGGGTTTTCATTCTTAAATGTGAAAGGGCATGGTAGGTCAGTGGTAGAGCTTTTGGACAAGAACCTCCTTTGCTCACAAAGCACAGAAACTCATTTCACCCACTTTATGTTTGGACAGTTCACCGGTTACAGTCTCACATGTACAGATTTGGTGTTTTACGTGGTGAGATACACATATTGTGCACTGGAATGGAGGGTTCCATGAAAGATATTATACAACTTATAAACGGATTAAATCAAAATTTCACAGACGGAGGCTTTGGGACTGCAAGGCTGCTTACTATTGCCTTGTACCAGGAACGGCGTACTGCACGATGACGTGTAATGAATACACTTGACTTATAGTTTTCATACTCTTTCTCTGTACATTTAGCATTCACTTGCTCAGAGGCTGATGCTCTTGCTGCTTCCCGAGCAGCTCTTCATTTCTCCATCCTAGCGGCCCGCTTTTTCTCTTCTTCCATTGGCATCTTTTTGCGTTAAAACTGATTAAATCAGTTTTTGTGTTGCAATTATAGTACGTTTTTCTTAATTTTTCACTTAAGCTGGCACTTAAGTCTTCAATCTGCCTCAAGAATGATTTAAGATATGAAGAGGCAGGGGAAGTGTCGGCGAAGGTGGTAGGAATGAGAATGGCGCCCGTATGCATGCACCGCACAGCCGCCCTGCCGAGAGTTGATTCAACAATAAAATAAAATACAAATAAAAAGAGTAATAAAAACCATAACCCCAGAGGCGGGTAGTAGACGTCATGTAGTATATGTGTACCAAATTTCAGGTCAATAGGTCAAACAGTTTGCGAGCTACAGGTGATTTAAAATCCTGAACAGACAACCACGGTAGTGTATTATATAAGTAGATTGTCGTTTTGCGACACTGTAGCTATGGCTCTCATGTTAAGGAAGTGTTGTGTTTCAGTGGGCAGTGAATTCCAACTGCTTGTTCTCAATTAAAACAGAACCTGTGAAATGTTGTATACACCTCCTAGCAGACCGATACCATGAAAAATTCCTTAGCACAAAGCTCAATGGGAAACAGCAGCACTAATGCATGTAACCTTTGATTACAATGTGTAAAAAGACTCCAGGTAGGTAATACGAATGGGGCATTTATGCCATACAGAAGGCTAAGAACAGAAAATTCCCAACATTAGAGTGCTCTCATAAGAAAAATATCACTTTACAAAATAAAATTTATGTCATGCCTCCAGCCGGCAAAACTTACCCCTCATTTCTCCAGTCATGTATGGTGGCTGGCTCTGTGTCCAGGTCTGTCCTGCTAGACTCAGGTGTGCCATCTCATGTTCAAGCCCACTGGAACATGGCAGACTGCTGCTTCCATTATCCATTGGAGGGCCTTCCCAGGTATCTGCTTTCAAAGCAGTGTGAGGTGCAGAAGGCAACTGAACCTGCTGATTCTGCGGGGGGCCCACTTGTGCTGGCTGGTCCACAGGGGCACCTGGCAAAGCCATGGACATCTGTAGGAGTGGAGGTGGAGGCAATGGCTGCTGTTCCTCAACAGAGGCCTGTTTTCCCAGTTCAGATGCTTTGGTGCGAGTCCTCCTGCCTCGTGAGTAAGATTTCTTTTCTACCGTCCGCTCAGGGACCGTCGATGTGACAGCAGAAGTTGGACAACTTTCTTGGGTAGCAGCTGGGGCAGGTGCAAAACTGCTTTCAGGGACTCTTTCCTCCTTCTTGGGTGAAACATCATTTCTGTCACATTTGTTGACATATTCTTCTCCTGCCTGCTCTTCTTTGGTGGCCACTACAGCAGTGTGTCTTGGGGGCGGCTCCTCCTCAGCTCTCCTGTGTGCACTGTCCCCATCAAAATGCTGGCGGGGCAATCGACCAGGATGGAAGTTATTACTATTGCCACCATGGTTTCCATTATGCATGCCTAACTCGTTATTTTTAAAGTTTGAGCGATTTTCTCTGTAGCCAGGAGCAGAGTTTGTTGTGCGGCCACTCTGGAAGTTGCGAGGTTGACCCATTCGCCCAGAGCCCCCCATTGAGTTCCGGGATCCCCCATAAGGTTTTGGGGTAGGTCCTGAAAGAGGATTTGGTGACAGAGGTGGGTTGCTACTTGTACCACTGTGCCACGAAGCGCGACTTGGTTTCTCTGTATCACGGAACCACTTCTTTTCTCTGCTGGGTGGGCTGCCAAACCTTTTCAGAAGATAAAAAGGAATTGCATTTTTTACTCAACAACCACAAAATGAAAATGTATAATGTGACTTCTTCATATGGAAACGTTCAATAAAAGGGTCACTCCCTTGACATTTTAAATAAGGTTAACAATAGGCATTTTGTTCACAAACAGTCACCTAAATCACAAAAACAAGCATAATCACCTTGGTTTACGTGGACGGAACGGCTGCCCATCGTCAGGGCGGTTGGTGTTGCGAATGTCATAGCCATACATGGCAATGAGCTCCTCTCGTGATTTGGGCGCTTGCTCGTCCTCCCGAAATTTATCATGTTCCCAGCGGCCCTCATCCTTCCATAGTTTTCTGTGACGTCCTTTTGGCCTACAGCAAAATCAGATATGAGTACATCTGTGACGTATGCAATAGAGCAAGGGTAAAATAAAAAGCACTTTACTACATTAGCAGGACCTACCGGATATCTTCCTCCTGTGCCTGTCCACGGACATCGTGTTCAAAGAAGAGACCCTTTCTTGGGATGTACGCTGGGTTTTTGCGGTCCTCATCATCATCAAGCCTCTTCCCTGATTTACTACCAGTTTTGTTTTCCAAAGGCTCTGTGCTCTCCTGTTTGACATACAATTAAAACAAATCAATAAAGAAAATTTTTTATCCACTTCGTTATTCTTGGACACACTCCGCAGAATCAAAGGAAGGAGGAACCAAACCAAGATTGCAATACTGATCAATTCTGCGCCACACTCAGACAACCAAAAGGTATTCAATTCTTACTTATTTTACATTGTTCAATGACTTTATGACACCTAGCAGATTTGTGCTGCACAAGCTGCTAAACGAATAAATAAAAACTATTGTTTGTGAAACAAAGATTGGCAAGATTTAAATGTCAAAAGGCTTCCTCATTTACATATTAAAAAAATCCTTTCAAGGGTTCACATTAAAACAATGACCTTGGCCTCCACAATTTAACAAGTAACATTTAAAAAGACAAACTCAATATTACGTGCTGCAACGCTGCATCTTTCTTTAAAGATAAAAATTAACACAAGTCCCCATTTCACTGTCCTGGTTGTTTTCCTAAGCTGTCATACTTTAACATTTCTCCTTCTTTTGTGCTACATCCTGGCTGTTTGAGGTCTTCAACTTCCTTTTTTCTCTTTTGGTCTACTACCTGTTCCCTGTACTATTCACCCACAGTCATTTCCATTTGACAATTAACAAGGACCGGTGTGTAAAAGTTGTATCATCGTTTTTCTTCTTTCAGCTGCTCCCGTTAGGGGTCGCTACAGCAGATCATCATCTTCCTTATCTTTCTATCCTTTGCATCTTGTTCTGTTACACCCATCACCTGCATGTCCTCTCTCACCACATCCATAAACCTCCTCTTAAACCTTCCTCTTTTTCTCTTCCCTGACAGCTCTATCCTTAGCATCCTTCTCCCAATATACTCAGCATTTCTCCTCTGCACATGTCCAAACCAACGCAATCTCGCCTCTCTGACTTTGTCTCCCAACCATCCAACTTGAGCTGACCCTCTAATGTCCTCATTTCTAATCCAATCCATTCTCGTCACACCCAATGCAAATCTTAGCATCTTTAACTCTGACACCTCCAGTTCTGTCTCCTGCTTTCTGGTCAGTGCCAATGTCTCCAACCCATATAACAACTGGTCTCACTACCGTCCTGTAGACCTTCCCTTTCACTCTTGCCGATACCCGTCTGTCACAAATCACTCCCGACACTCTTCTCTGCCCATTCCACCCTGCCTGCACTCTCTTTACTACCTCTCTTTCACAATCCCCATTACTCTGTACTGTTAATTTCAAGTATTTAAACTCATCCACCTTCGCCAACTCTACTCTTTGTATCATCACCATTCCACTGACCTCTCTCTCATTTACACACATATTCTGTCTTGTTCCTACTGACCTTCATTCCTCTCCTCTCTAGAGCATATCTCCACCTCTCCAGGGTCTCCTCAACCAGCATACATCATAGTCCATGTGGACTCCTGTCTAATCTCATCTTTCAACCCGTCCATCCCCACTGCAAATAAGAAAGGGTTCAGAGCCAATCCCTGATGTAATCCCACCTCCGTCCCCCCTACCGCAGACCTCACCACGGTCACACTTCCCTCGTATATACCCTGTACAACTCTTACATACTTCTCTGCCACTTCCAACTTCTTCATACAATACCACAACTCCTCTCGAGGCACCCTGTCATATGATTTCTCCAGGTCCACAAAGACGCAATGCAACTTCCTCTGGCCTTCTCTAAACTTCTCCATCAATACCCTCAGAGCAAACATTGCATCTGTGGTGCTCTTTCTTGGCATGAAACCACACTGCTGCTCACTAATCATCACCTCACTTCTTAACCTAGCTTCCACTACTCTTTTCCATAACTTCATGCTGTGGCTCATCAATTTTATCCCCCTGTAGTAACTACAGTCCTGCACATGCCCCTTATTCTTAAATATCGGCACCAGTACACTTCTCCACTCCTCAGGCATCCTCTCACTTTCCAAGATTCCATTAAACAATCTGGTTAAAAACTCCACTGCCATCTCTCCTAAACACCTCCATGCTTCCACAGGTATGTGATTTGGACCAATGGCTTTTCCATTCTTCATCCTCTTCATAGCTGTCCTTACTTCCTCCTTGCTAATCCGTTGCACTTCCCGATTCACTTTCTCCACATCATCCAACCTCCTCTCTTGTTCTCTTCATTCATCAGCCTCTCAAAGTACTCTTTCCATCTGCTCAACACACTCTCCTCGCTTGTGAGTACGTTTCCATCTTTATCCTTTATCACCCTAACCTGCTGTACATCTTTCCCAGCTTGGCCCCTCTGTGTAGCCCACCGGTCCTTTTCTCCCTCCTTAGTGTCCAACCTCTCATACAACTCATCATACACCTTTTCTTTAGCCTTTGCCACCTCTCTCTTCACCTTGCGCCTTATCTCCTTGTACTCGTCTACTTTCTGCATCTTTTTGACTATCCCACTTCTTTGTCATCCTCTTCCTCTGTATACTCTCCTGTATTTCCCCATTCCACCACCCGGTTTCCTTTTCCTCCTTTCTCATTGCTAAAGAAAAAAAAATTTAGATCCTTAGAACCTCTGCATGGAGATCCTTCTCCTTGTTTTTGTCTCCGTTGGTCTATCTACACTAAGTATGCAGAGGTTTTTTAAAGGGTTCTGAATAGTTTCCACCCAAACAAATTACACCTCAGTGGGCTAAACTAAACTGGCGTTTACCCCCAATAGAGAATGATCTATGGCATTTTCCAAGTGGCTTCTAAAGCCATTTGGTCTAATACTCCACATTGCAAGTCTACATGGCTTACAGTTTATGTATCTATTTAACAGTGAAGACCTCCCAAAGGTGGCCTTTATGTTCCAAAAAACGTTTACATGCAAAAGCTCATTCAACTACTCTCGTGAATACTCTCTCTTTTCATATTCACAACAATGCCTCAGTTTTTTGGATTTGTAACATTTCTTTTGATACATTCTGTTAAACATGCCTCAGATGTGCAAGTAATGTCCACTTGGTACAAGACAGTGTTTATTTGGTTTATTTGTTGGTGATGATTAGGTATATATGTAATTAATAATGCATTTTAATGATGTTTGCTTTGTAAAGTATCTTGCAATAGCACATGTTCTTAACGTTACTGACAAAAAGAAACAAAGGATGATTGCCTGAATAAGCAACCAATTTTGGCAGAATACACAACTGCTATACTCAAATGCATTTCTGATATGTAACTTGATTTGGATAACAGTGTTAATAAAAAAAAAAAGGCTGAGAAACTAGACTCTACTCCATACCTGCCCATCCCCACTCTGCCTTTCTCCAGCCAGTGTGCCTTTTCCCTCAACCTTCTCCTCTTTGCTGAAGGTTTCCTCTTCCTCTGCAGCTGCCTCATCTGGCTTGGTCTCTTGTGGACGGGCATGGCGCTCCTCATCACTGTAATCTCCTTCTTCCACATCACCCTAAAATTATAGATATATATAGACTGCACTTAGAGATAGCCTGATCAGTTATTATTACGAGAACTAATCACATTTGGCCAATATATGCAAGTATTTCATCTCACATGTCTGAGTATGTTATCTGAAAATTGACCTCTACTAGAGTGGGGCAGAAGTATCACATTATCAAGTATCAGAAATAAGTAAAATGTCTGTTTCAACTGTTTCAATTTTAAATGTACTCTTTAATGTCTACTACATCCATCTAATATTAGAGTTGGGGCAGGTGGTGTGCAGAGGTATGAACTTCAAAAGATAATTAATCTTAAAGGCTTTACACTACAAGCAAGCCCTACAGCATATGTATGTAATGAAATGCACTTTTATGTCCTTAAACAGCATTCATGTCATACTTTTGCCTGAAAATCTGTCCTCCATTTACATCTTCACACATCACAAGCAGTACATTAGTAAATAGAGTCACATGAAAAAATGGGAATGACCAACAGTGTCAATTTAGAAAATGACAATCCTAATAATCTAACCTCAGAGAATGTCACTCAAGCAAGCTGCACTGTTAAACTGCTGCCTCTTTCCATCTACAGCTGGACTTCCCGTTTTCTGTCTGATTCCGTCACATGTTCCGTGTATTTTTATTGCCCAGTGCACCATCTGTTCATTTTTCAATTGATGGTTAAGCTGTGTGCACCCATTTCTTCCAAGAGAAAATACACAGCACATCTGCTCTTTTAATGCATTTTCGTGTCAATAAATGCAAACACAGGCAATGGTGTGCTACTTTCATATTTTTTCCAAACTGCTAAAACCACCTTTAAATGACAATGCGGTAGAGGAAATAAATTATGCATTTTATGCCTACACATATATACACATCTATGAGTGGCATGGTGATACATGCTGCCTTGCTACAAGGATGCTGGGATTCATGTCCCAGGTTTTCTCTGCATGAAGTTTCAGGGTTCTCCCTGTGCTTGTGCAAGTTTCCTGTGGTTTCCTCTCACAGACCAAAGACATGCAGTTTGGTGGACTTGTGATGCTAAATTAGCCCTATCGTGTTTGTGTGTGTGCGCGTTCTTAGCCATGTGCACTAGGCTTGCTGGGATAAGCTCCAGCGTTCTTCCTGCAACCCTGCTTAGGATAAAGTTGGCATGGAAAATGGAAATATGTGTATATTTGCATAATATATATATATATATATATATATATATATATATATATATATATATATATATATATATATATATATATATATATATATATATGTATATATATGGTGGACCATAAGTTTCCATACATATGGTTTTTAACATTTTTTATATTTCAGATACCCTAAAAATGGCATTTGAATGTGTGGCCTCCCAGATCCTCAGATTTCACCCCACTTGATTTTTATCTTTTGGGGGCATTTGAAGGCCATGGTGTATCAGGAAAAGATACAAAACATAAATCATCTTAGAGAACGTATCACCAACGCCATTACAAGCATAACTCCAGCTGTGCTAATACGTGCTCATCAGCAGTGGCGGACACGTATTGAAATGTGATTGCAAAACAATGGCAGTCACGTAGAGCATACTATATAAATAAAAATGTTTTTTCATACAAAAATATTTTTTTCCTGTGTATGGAAACGTATGGCCCCCGCTGTATATATACATACACACACACACACACACACACACACACACACACACACCAAACCCTTTGAAGAGTGACTTCTGAACAAAGGCCAAATACGATCAGCACATCATTAGCTGAATTCTAACCACCTCATTGATGGTGGGAGAGTGCAAGTAAAGCAAACGAGAAACTTTTGCAAACAGTTTTGCAGCCCTTCCTATATATAGAGAAGGCTTAATTAATTGTACCTGCCAAGAAAGTATAATGTTACTTTTCCATTACCACCCAGTATGCTGTGGGACCAGGATCAAGACTGGTTCCCGATTTATTTCCCCTGCTTTTCTCCTTGAAACACTCATTTGGTTATTTGACTCAGTCACATATTGTGCAGTTTTCAGAACAAAAGTGCACTGGACCACAGATGAGCTGTTAGTACTAATTGTACTTTGGGCTGGTGGCATTGTTCCTTATGTCATAGAATGTTATTGTTGAAGCAAACTATATAGATATACTTTAAAGGGGTCAAATTTGTTTGCGTTTGTCAGCACTGCTGCCTCACACCTTGTGAGTCCTGTGCTCAGTCATTCTCTGTGAGAAGCTGAAACATTCATATTCTGTGGGGCGTTTCTCCATGTCTTCTGGTTTTCCTCCCATACCTCAAAGACATGTGTTAGGTTAATTAATGACTCTTAAGAGGCCCAGCAGAAGTGTGCAAATAAAAGTGCCCTGTAATGTTCTGCATTGGTACTAACCACTGCACAAACAAGCTACCAATACATTTTCTAAATTCATATTGGTATAAAATAGTGACTATTGCACAACCAAAATTATATGTTTGTAAAATAATATTACTTTGGAAACATGGATTAGATACACTAAGTATTTTCATGTGTAAACAAAGTGGGGGAAAATATAGGTTGAAGCTTATAATACCTCAGAGTTTGAGCCATTTTCTTCAGCACTTTCATAATCTGAAAGAACAGCTGCAAAAAGAAATCAACATCACCATTTATCACAAGAGTCTGGCACTTTGCAAAGCAAACAGATAAAATAGATTACTTTAACACTGAATGAATTAAAAAAAAATATGCTTACACAATGCAGCAGTTGAGCAGCTTTTCTCTATCAGTTAAACTGAATGCAAAGTCTACTTACTCTTTACTGCATTCAAAAATGGATGCTCATCCTATTAAATGACAATTCAAGACATTCAACAATTTCTTCTTATTTTAAGGATATGGGAAACCAAGATTCTGAGTCTGATTTCCATTATTTAATGGTATGCAATAGACTAACGGTAACAGTGTTACAATGGACACTAACAGTTTAAGCTCAGAAAACTGTTCTAAAGTCATAAACGCACTCGAAAGAAAGAGCCTGTAAATATGTAAATATCGTTTATAAATTTACATGATTGTAAATACTTTTATCTGGTAATGGTGATCCACTTGTGAAAAGGGGGAAAAAATGAAAGAATTATTAGCCATTAGACTACAATTAAACAACCATATTCAACCAAAATCTCTGGAAATTTCTTGAGTGTATTACTTTAATAAATGTGTAACATACTGTATCTATCCATCCATCCATTTTTCAACCCGCTGAATCCGAACACAGGGTCATGGGGGTCTGCCGAAGCCAATCCCAGCCAACACAGGGCGCAAGGCAGGGAACCAATCCCGGGCAGGGCACCAACCCACCGTAGGACACACACACACACACACACACCCCAAGCACACACTAGGGCCAATTAAGAATTGCCAATTGACCTAACCTGCATGTCTTTAAACTGTGGGAGGAAACCGGAGCACCCGGAGGAAACCCACGCAGACACGGGAAGAACATGCAAACTCCACGCAGAGAGGACCCGGGAAGCAAACCCAGGTCTCCTTACTGCAAGGCAGCAGTATAACGTACTGTATATTAAAAAAATGTTTTAAATTGGTGGCTGGTACATGTTAATAATTGAAGCCTAGCATTACCACATTAAGTGTGTCATTCTCATGCAGTGATTTGCAGTTGAGTGTGACAAAGTCAGCATGACACTTGGAAGAATTAGCAAATATGAGATCACAGAACTCTCATTGCAAAGAGCCTTTAAACCCCCTTCCTCTTGAACTAAGGAGATGTCCAAGGTAGAAGAGTTTGACTACTTTGGGGTCTTGTTTAAGTGACAGGGCATAGAGTTAACAGCACAGCAAACATTGGAAAATACAGGTCTGGTGTAGTCACTTTTTAAAAACAAATTGTGTTTTACTGTTTGGTCTACAACTCTACATTCTAGTACTCACCTCATGACTGTAAGATTTGAGCACTGGAGGGCAGAATTAATTTCTTATGAAGGCTTGAGGGGCTTAAGAGCATGACAACTGGGGAGTACATCCATTACTCTTCCAAATGAAGAGGAGCAGCAGAAGTTTGTATGGGGGAACTATTGAAGACTGCCCCCAAGCACCACCTGCAGGAGGCTCACTGGACATGGCCCAATTCGAGGATATGCCAGAGGGATTCAACATTTTGGATGGTGCAAGATATGGCCGGCCATTCAACCCGGAAAACAACCCCAGGTCGCCAGATGGAGCCCTCCCTGCAGAATGGGGGTGCCCCAAATGTCAGCAGGGAATCATGGACAATGCAGTTTTAATACACAGTCCTGCTGGATACCATGGGGGCTGCCAGGAGTCGCTGCAGGGAGGCCCAGGGATTGTTATTTTCACTACATCCCAGAAGTACGTCCCAGGCACATGGACAGAGGAAATGACGTACTTCCGGGATGAAAAAGAAGAGTTTTGATCTGACCCAGAAGTGCTAAGAAGTCACATCAACTGAGGGTTCAGAAGCACTTCTGGGTCAAGGACTATAAAGGACTGTGGGAAATCCCAAACAGATGAGCTCAGTTGGGAGGCAGGGTGACTAAGCGTCTGGGAGTGGAGGATTGTGATTATTGTGTTGTTTGAGTATTGTAGAGTGGAGGTGCTTTGTGCACATTATAATAATAAATTCATATTTGGACTTTTTATCTGGTGTCTGACATATTGTCTGAGGGTTCAAGGGAGCAACAGCACCCCTATCTGTCACAATGGCTTCATAGGATTGGGGACCTTCTCCATTAAGGCTGCAAACTTGTACTGGGTATGGCATGGTGTATCACTGGCCAACTTCATAATTTGTGATATTTCTTGAAAATAATTTTAAGATATTTTAAAATGAACTGAATGAATAATGTCTATATCAAGATATCTTATATACATTTCACATATTTTAGTATACACTATATGGCCAAAGCAAGTGAACACACTTCCAAATTATAGAGAATAGTAGGTGTTGCTTAAATGCCTGACAACAGGGGCATAAAATCAAGCACATACCCATGCAATTTCCCTTGAAAAACATTGGCAGAACAACAGTTGGATTGAAGAGCTCAGTGACTTTAAATGTGGCACTGTCACAGGACGACACCTTTGCCATAAGTAAGTGCGTGAAATTCCTGATCTGCTAGATTTGCTCCGATCAAATGTATGTCCTGTTATTGTGAGGTGGAAGGTAGATTAACAATAGCTCAGGCACAGAGTGGCAGACCATGCAAAATCAAAGAGCAGGACCACCAAGTGTAAAAATGGCCTATCATCTGTGGCATCATTCACAAAGTTCCAACCTGGCACTGGAAGTAAAATCATCATCAGAACTGCATGTCGGGACCATCATGAAATTGGTCCCTTTGGCCAAGCAGCTGCACACAAGCCTAAGATCAGTATGCACAATGCCAAGTGTAAGTTACAGTAGTGTAAAGCATGCTGCCATTGGACTCTGGAGCAATGAAAACCTGTTCTCTGCAGTGAAGAATCACACTTTACTATCTGGGAGACTGAAGGACGAATCTGGGTTTGGTGGATATGATGATACCACCTTCCAGACTGCATAGTGTCAACTATAAAGTTGGGTGGAGGAGGTATAATGGTTTGGGGTGTTTTTTCAGGAATTAGGGCTAGGCCACTTAGTTCCAGTGAATGGTACTGCCAAAGCTGCAGCAAATAAAGTTACTTTTGACAACTGTGCACTTCCAACTTTGTAGCAACAGTCTGTGAATGCCCTTTTCTATTCCAGCATGACTGTACCTGTTCACAAAACCAGGTCCATAAAGACATGTAGGGGTGGAACTTTCATGGCTGGCACAGACCCCTGAGCACTACCCTACTGAACCCTTCTGGGATAAATTTGAATGCTAACTGCGAGCCAGATCTTCTCATCCAACATCAATACCTGACCTCACAAATGCTCCTTTGGGATAGAAACTCCCACAGACACACTCCAAAATCTTGTACAAAGCCTTCCCAAAAGTGCAGAGGGTGACAAAGCTACAAAAGGGGAGAGGGTGCAACTCCATATTAATGCAGATGGTACTGGAATGGGATGTCCAACACGCTCATATAGGTGTGATGGTCAGGTGTCCACAAACTTCTGGCTATATAGTGAATCTTAAAATGACATGTTGGTTCTTTGGAGATATCTGAAATGCATTTTAAGACAAAATGACATGAATCCCTGTTAAACACACCATTTTCAATAGGGCACTTGGTTATTTAAAGATATTTTAAAATATGCTTGGAATTTGGAATTGTACACAAAGATATCTTGAAATGAACTCGCTGTTAAAATATATGGAGGTTCGTTTTAAGCATCTCAAAAGGTTATGTCAAATATTACAAAGTGAGCTGGCTGTTATTTAAAGATATATGCAAATGTAACCAATCCACTTCATATATCACTACATTATACTCAAAAAGCAATGTGCAATTATTTTAAATTCCTGATATTTTATAATGGGCTTCACCTCTAAGTTATTCTGAAAATAAATTAAGAGATCTCAATCTTGATTTCAAGCTATGCAAAACATTAAAAGGACAGGATAGTCATTTCTAAATATTTTAGTATTATTTTGTGATATGCAAAATTCAGTTAAAGATAAGTCAAATGTATTTCCTGTCCATATCAGAAGCACACACAAGATATCAATAAATATTACATATTAAACAAAACAAAAAAAGGCTAGGATTCCACAGCTTCCTTTCAAGCATTCTGGACAACACTTCAGACTCTGGCCATGATTACACAATGTGAATGACAGACTGGCTTATTGTTGTTCCAAAAATTATGACCATCATTCATTAACTCAAGACTCATCACATTTTATTTCACTAATAAACTTACCATCTCCTTCAATGCAGTCTTCACTCTCCTGTAAAAGAAAAACAAAACACACACATTTGAATTCCTTCCCCAGCAGTTCAAGAGATTTAGAGTCTACTGCAAGTGCAAATCCCTAAAAAAACAAAATTCAATACTACTGCAAAAACTTAAGCCACTGAAAGACAGACATTACATTTGGAAGTAAAAGCTGTAAAGTAGGAATGATGATGTGAATACTGTGCACTAAGACAAAACATTGCAAGGCATGGCCTTCACTGATATAGTGGATGCAAGGGGAACTGATAAAGCTGTGATTTTAGCAGTAAAACAAAATTGCAAGACAATTATTATGTACAGTGAAGAGGAAGAATCATGTCTGACTGGAAAAAAAAAGTATATTCTCCATTCCCAATTGTGCTGCAGTTAGAACACAAATGTGTTCAAATAACATAAAATATTTATCTCCGTACAGCAAAATCTATTCCAGTGATTTTTCTAAAAATCAACAGGCTTCTAGGATTTTGCAAAGCAGATACATGTGCCAAGTTTCATTCAGGCAGAGTGATTTAATTATGAGTTTTCGTGGCCATAGTCTTATACGCTACATTCTTGTTTAATATGTCACTTTTCATTGTAATTTGTACATACAGTATGATACTACTAATAATTAATTACATTCATATAGCACTTATACCACCACCAATGTGTAGCATCCACCTGGATGATGAGATGGCAGCCATTTGAAGTGAAAGTGCACCCTGCATACATTAGCTATTAAGTGGTGAAGGGGTGAGAGAAATAATTAGCCAATAAAGGGCAGGACATGATTAGGGGGGACAGAATGGACAATGCCAAGGCGAGTAATGCGGCACAGACATCAGGAAACATCCTACTCTTTTTCAAAAGATGCCAAGGGATCTTTCATGGCCACAGAGAGTATGGGTCTCAGTTTCAAGTCTCATCCGAAGGACAGCGCTTTTTATCTTTTTTTAACAGCCTAGTGTCCTCATCACTGTACTTGGGTATTAAGTAGTCAATTTATGTTCTCTCATACCTAACATGTGAAGCTGACACTCTTTAGGTACTGTATATGTACTCATAGTGCACTTAGAGAATGAGGCTCTAAGTTTTACTCTTTAACTTATTGTAGACTACATTGAACTACACGAGTTGTATAAAAATGAGCTATATTAACCAGGGCTGTGGAGTAGAACGCAATTATTGGGTTACTGGAGTCAGACTCAAAAAAAATGTACCAACTCTGACTAAATGTAAAATTGTAACTCTTCTTCTTTCGGCTGCTCGCGTTAGGGGTTACTACAGCGGATCATCTTGTTCCATATGTTTCTGTCCTCGTCATCTTGTTCTGTCACACATCACCTGCATGTCCTCTCTCACCACATCCATAAACCTTCTCTTAGGCCTTCCTCTTTGCTTGCAGCTCTATCCTTAGTATCCTTCTCCCAATATACCCAGCATCTCTCCTCCGCACATGTCCAAACCAACGCAATCTCGCCTCTCTGACTTTGTCTCCCAACCGTCCAACTTGAGCTGACCCTCTAATGTCCTCATTTCTAATCCTGTCCATCCTCATCACACCCAGTGCAAATCTTAGCATCTTTAACTCTGACACCTCCAGCTCTGTCTCCTGCTTTCTGGTCAGTGCCACCGTCTCCAACCCATATAACAGCTGGTCTTACTACCGCCCTGTAGACCTTCCTTTTCACTCTTGCCGATACCTGTCTGTCACAAATCACTCCTGACACTCTTCTCCACCCATTCCACCCTGCCTGCACTCTTTTTCACTTCTCTTCCACAATCCCCATTACTCTGTACTGTTGATCCCAAGTATTTAAACTCATCCACCTTCGCCAACTCTGCTCCTTGCATCCTCACCACTACACTGACCTTCCTCTCATTCACACACATGTATTCTGTCTTGTTCCTACTGACCTCCATTCCTCTCCTCTCTAGAGCATATCTCCACCTCTCCAGGGTCTCCTCAACCTGCTCCCTACTATCGCTGCAGATCACGATGTCATCAGCAAACATCATAGTCCATGGGGACCTCTGTCTAATCTCGTCTGTCAACCCGTCCATCACCATTGCAAATAAAGGGCTCAGAGCCGATCCCTGATGTAATCCCACCTTCGTCACTCCTTCCGCAGACCTCACCACGGTCACACTTCCCTCGTACATACCCTGTACAACTCTTACATACTTCTCTACCACTCCCGACTCCCTCATACAATACCACAACTCCTCCTGAGGCACCCTGTCATCTGCTTTCTCCAGGTCCACAAAGACGCAATGCAACTCCTTCTGGCCTTCTCTAAACTTCTCCATCAACATCCTCAGAGCAAACATTGCATCTGTGGTGCTCTTTCTTGGCATGAAACCACACTGCTGCTCACTAATCATCACCTCACTTCTTAACCTAGCTTCCACTACTCTTTCCCATAACTTCATGCTGTGGCTCATCAATTTTATTCCCCTGTAGTTACTACAGTCCTGCACATCACACTTATTCTTAAAAACTGGCACCAGTACACTTCTTCTCCACTCCTCAGGCATCCTCTCACGTTCCAATTAAACATCAGAGTCTGGTTCCTGCCTTGTACCCGATGTTGCTAGGATAGGTTTCAGCACCACTTGAACATGGATGCCTCTTTATTATACTGTACTAAACTAACTGTAGATATGTCTGCCTCTCCACTTCAAAAGACTAGCAGCGTTAAGCAGGGACTAGTTAACAGGAAGAATTTAGTTTTCTTTTTACTCTGTCCCAAAAAAAACGTAATACATTTGGATTGAAGAGCAGGTATGATCCATTTCTACCAAATTTTAGCCAGGAGGCAGAGAAACTTTCAATCTGTCCTCATCTGCTCTCAAATGGCTGCCTGCAGCTGCTAATTTTAGAAAGAGGAGCATGAGCTTTTCCTAGAGTATTTATTTATTTGTTCTTGATTTCATGTCTTCTTGGAGTACTAGGGTGTTAAATGTATTCTACATTCAGGTAAGATGCAAGATAAATACATCTCGCTTGAAGAAGGGGCCCGAGTTGCCTCAAAAGCTTGCATATTGTAATCTTTCTACTTAGCCAATAAAAGGTGTTATTCTGCTTAACTTCCCACCACGTTTTCTTGGGAGTAAATACACGACAAAGATTCAGACCGAACGGAACTCTGTAGTGATGAGTGTTGTACAATGGCAAACGATCTGAAAAATATCGAAGGAAAAAAATTCTCACATAACACTGAGTCTCACTATCCATATACAGTGGAACCTCGGTTCACAAATGTCTCGGTACACGTGCAAATAGGTTTACAACCAAAAATTTTGCCAAACTTTTGCCTCGGTTCACGACAACACACGACAACATCACAGGTGGCGCAGTGGTAGTGCTGCTGCTTTGCAGTAAGGAGACTGTGGAAGATTGTGGGTTCGCTTCCCGGTTCCTCCCTGTGTGGATAGCGCTTTGAGTACTGAGAAAAGCGCTATATAAATGTAATGAATTATAACACACTCGGTATACGAACAAGCCAGTTTCCCTTCGGTTTCTAAATGTTCAGTCTCTCCCTGTACATTTCTTGTGCAGAGAGAGAGAGACGCACACACACAGAGGCAGAGCGAGAGAGGGGGCTGGACACATAAGGTAGGAAGGCAGTTAAAGAATGCACTGGACTTGATTTTGTTTTCACTTCTGTTTACAGCGATTGGTTCGTAGCGTGCATTGTTGCAATGTTACTTTTCTTTGTGGTTTATTAAATTACGGATTTTTTCAAATGTTCATTTTTTTCCCTGTGCTTAAAACTCATTAAAAAAAAAAGTGTTTTTAGCTAGCGGTTGGTAGCGCTATAGCGCAAACTATTGCAGTGTTAGTTTTCTCTGTTGTTCAAGGTTTTCTCAGTGTTATTCAATGTTTTTACATTTAGTTTACTATTACGCTGTGCATTCTATGGTTTCATTAACTACATTTGGGCTTAAAAACTTAAAAATATATATATATTTACATACAGTTTGTACGGTCTGAAATGGATTCATTTTATTTACATACAATCCTATGGGGGAAATTGCTTCGGTTCACGACCAAATCGGTTTACAACCAGAGTTTTGGAACGAATTATGGTTGTGAACCGAGGTTCCACTGTATCTGGTATCCATTTTTATGCTCAAAATGTGCAAAAAAAAACATGCATTTTTTGCTACAAATATCATTAGTATTACTTTCTTCTGGAAAACTCAGCATACAAGATAAACAGCAAAGATGCACTCTCATTACTGTGCTTTGCATTCTTTGTGATGAACTTTCTCCAACATAAAATTAAAATTTTCTTTTCCACCACTACAAACTACATGGGGTTAATATAATCTAAAAATATTTCTGTGTGGAGTATTCCCCTTTAAACAAAAACTGTTAAAAAAAAATGGACTAATTTCCTTTTGTGTACTGACATTTTGTTAAGCACTCAGATTTATTCTAGTTGCATGATCCCCAATTTCACAATTATGAAGACTATCATGGCAACTGCAATCCTACAAAAGCATTGGAGACAGAAAAACTTGAAGCTCCACAGATAAATGTACTATTTTAGCCCATCAATCTACACATAATAACCCATAATGGCAAAGTGAAAACATGTTTTCAAAGAAAGGTCTGCAAATCTGCTAAAAAATCAAAAAATTAAATCCCCCATTCCTAGATGTATTCAAACCCTTTTCTGATGCATTATAAACTGTGTTCAGGTTCATCTTGTTTGCTTTCTCTCTCCTTGAGATGTGTCTAGAACTTGCTAGGGGGTCTGCCTGTTGCAAACTGAATTGCCTGGACATTGTTTAGAAAACTACATGTGTACCTGTGTGTAGAAGGTCCACAAATGACACTGCATGTCAGAACAAAAACCAAGTTAAGATGTCCAAGAAACTCTCTAGTGACCTGGACAATCAAAGTGTGGTGAGACGGAGACCAGGACCATGGGATCAAACCATTTCTAAACCTTTAAGTGGTCCCAGAAGCAGTGTCCTCAAGAATTGTAAAATGGAAGTGTGGAACCAATTTGACTCTTCCAGGAGTAGGCCGTCTGGCCAAACAGAGTAACCATGGAAAGAATGGGCTTGATGAGAAAGGTGACCAAGGAACCACAGTCAATCGAAATACAGCTTCAGAAGTCCCCTGCTGAGATGGAAGACGCTGTCAGAAGAACAACCATCTCAACAGCACTCTATCACTCAGACGTTTATGAAAGATTGGCTAAAAGGACACCACTATTGAGTAAAAATGCATGAGATAGTCCACTTGGAGTTTGCCAAAAAGACCCCAATTGCATGAGGAAATTGCATGGTCTCATGAGACTAAAACTAAACTCTCTGAGAAGAGCTCCAGGCATTGCTTATTACCTGCCTAATACCATCTCTATGGTAAAGCATGCTGGTGGCAGCATCATGCTATGGCAGTGCATCTCAGATTCTCTGAAAAGGACTGAAGGAAAGATAACTGTAACCAAATATAGAAAGGTCCTCAAAGAAAACATGCCCCAGAGTGGAATAACTGTTCACCTTTGAGCACAACAGTAACTCAAAGCATACAGGCAAGACAAAGCTGGAAAGGCTCCGGCGCAAGTCCGAGTGTCCTTGTGTGGTGCAGGAAGATCACAGACTTAAACCCCACAAAAAACAAATCTGTGGAGAATTCCAAAGATGGCAGTTTACAGACTCTTCCCTTCCAACCTAATGAAGCACGAGAGGATCTTCCAGGAAGAACGGAAAAAACTGTTCAAATCCAGGTGTGCAAAGCTTGTAGAGACTTACCAAGAAGACTCAAAGCTGGAACTTCTGCCAGTGGGGCTTTTACAAAGTACAGAATTCAGGGTCTGAATACTTCTTTAAATTAAGAGATTTCAGTTTTTGATTTTTAACACATTTCTAAATCTTTCTGAAATCATGTTTTGACCGTCATTACACATTACTGTAGTGTAGATTGATGTGCAATAATAGATACTTTATTAATCCCAAGGGGAAATTCACAAAAATGGCAAATATATTCATTTAAAATTAGACCCTTTTGCTTTCTGCACATTGAACTGTTATTTTAAATACCTTCTGAATTCACTGTATCTTATTCTGCTTTTTTTTTTTTTTGGATTTGATAACAACTTGATCACACATTTTATATGCACTCCATACATACAAATAAATCCTTCTTGAAAAAAGGGCCAGAGCCCCACAGACCCAGTGTGGATCAATACATTCATCCACCCCTATCTCACTTAGTTGAAAACTGAGAGGCGAAGTTAGTTAGCAATAGGTTATCATAGCGATACATGGTGTGAGGTGGGCAACAATCCTGGGTGGGACGTCAAGCTATCACGTACACACCTAAAGGCCAGTTTAAGTGATGTCAATAAAACTAATCTGATCGCTTTGGCCACAAACTAAGAAACCCCCGTGCAGAAAGCCATTTGGGGAACGTGGAAATGTCAGACAATGAGAGGGTGGGGGGGATGCTAGGTTCGTGGACTCTGCTCTGAACACCGCGCTCCGCTGCTGATTTCCTATTCTAATGCCGATATTACCAGCCAAGGCGTGTACCCAGCCAGCCAGGCGTGTGTCCTCCGGCAATTTGGAGGTTTAATTTAGCCAGGTGCTGGAAAGGCACCCCAACCACTGGTGGCTCCTGCCTAATGCCTTATGTCGACAGGCATTCAGTCACCGAAAAGGCCATAAACCATGTTAATGGATATAATTAATAGGTAATAATTTAATGTCTCGTTTCCGTCTCCCAGTATCCCGGTTGCATCTAAAATCGAAGAGTGCGGTGTTATTCTTGTGTTGTTTTTTTTTTTTTTTTTTTACTATATCTATGTTGCCTTGGAAAGCACTCACTACTAATGCTTGCAATAAACTCACAAACTACTACTGAGCGATTAATTCTAAAACTCGCAAATACAAGAATTTTGTATCTGAAATAGGCATCATCATCATCATTATCACTCCTGCAGCAATTGAAACGTTTTTACTTTTAATTAAGGACTAACTCAATGAGGAAGAGATTTGGAAAAGATTTAGAAAAGAAAATGCGTAATATCAAAGAAGAGAAACGAGACAAATAAAACTGTTGTGACTCATTGATGACTCTAAGCCCACCAGGTTTGCAGTACATCCCTCCCTCCGGCATCAGCACACCAGGAAACGCTGAGGCTTGTAGCGGCCTACGAGAGATACTCACACACTCGGACTCTAAGTCGGCTTCAACCTCCGCTCGCACCCGAGTAGTGGGCGACACTGTCGTTTCCAAGTCTCGTAGCCGAGGTCTAGCAGACACCGAGCCAGAGCCAGCACTCTCATTCCCAGAACCGGATTCGTCTTCTTCTTCACTATCCTGAGAAGCCCGCTTCCGCCGTCTATCCGCCATTTTGGAAGTTAAAAAAAAAAAAAAACCAGGGCGCCAAAGGGCTTTATGGTGAATGTAGTTCAGGACAAGAAAAAGGACTACAAATCCCTTAAGGCAGCGAGAGTGCCCGCCAACGGGCACACATACTAAACAAGAGTGGGGCGCTGAAGCACAAACAGACTTTGAAGTAAGCCTACGCACACCGTGCTATACAGCTTTTGAACACGCAAGGTCTGCTAGAAATGGAATAATCTTTATCTTTATAAACGTAAGAATACAATCGCTCAATTTTACTACTTTTTATAATGCTCTTCTCTGAGCGTAGGCATAGAGGGCCGTGACATTATAGTCAGCGTTCACAGGAAAAATGTAAGTGTAAATGCAAGTATAAATTACTAAATGCAGAATTAGAACACATAAAGACACAGGTTTGTTAAAACACACAGAAAACAATGTTCTAACGGATTAAAATATATGTGGAAGCCAAAAATATCAGTTCGTTAATTAATTAATGGCCATATTTCCTGACTGTGTAATACAATTTGTGCTAAATTGAAATAATTAAAATGGCAATAATGAAATAATCACATGAAAATGTACAGTGATATATACAGTATATATATGTATTTGGCTCCAGCAGACGTCCGTGACCCTGTAGTTAGGATATAGCGGGTTGGATAATGGATGAATGGAGATTATATATATATATAGTGTGATGGGTGGCCAGACTGGAAGGATCAAGGGAGAGGGCATTGATGGCAATACCTCCCCTGGGACAGTAGAGGGCAGCCCTCCTGGACGGCTGTGGCACCACGGATTCCTGCAGGACATGTCTGGAACTGGAATTTGGTGAAGCCCTGGGGGCCGCCAGGGGCAGCTGCAGAGCCCTATAGAGGACCTCTAGCGCACCTGGGAGTGATTCCAGGTAATACTGATGAGTCACCTGGAACACTCCCGGGACTTGAATAAGAGGAGCTGCCTCACTCCATTGAGGAGCCAGAGCCGGAAAGAAAGAAAGAAAGAAAGAAAGAAAGAAAGAAAGAAAGAAAGAAAGGAAGGTTGAGGAGGAGTGGTGGAGGCAAGAAGGTACTGTATATTGGTGTGGTGTTGGTATTTTGTTCACAAAGCTGTAAATAAACACGGGTGTTAAGTTGAACCTGTGTCCTACCTGTCTGTGTCCGGGGTTGGGGTGACAGTACACCCCCTAGTGGCTTACAATACATATATATAGGGGTGGGCAAAAGTAGGTTTACAGTTGTTTGTATGGAAAAAGGCATGCAGGTTATGAGTATAGCAGTAGCTTTTTTTTTTTTAACTCCGTAACTTTATTAAGTGATTAGAATGTCATAAGGGCACACTGCACTTAGGTACAATCCCATAAGTGCTCAAATTGCCAGCCTTGCATACTCACAACTGTAAACTTTTCCCACCCCTATATATATGTGTGTATATATATATATATATATAGCTGCGGTGGGTTGGCACCCTGCCCGGGATTGGTTCCTGCCTTGTGCCCTGTGTTGGCTGGGATTGGCTCCAGCAGACCCCCGTGACCTTGTGTTCGGATTCAGCGGGTTGGAAAATGGATGGATGGATATATATATAGGTAAAGGCAAAGAGTTCATTACCAAAATCTGGTCACTAATTAAGAAAAGGGTTAGAATGAAAACATGCAGCCACAGTAGCTCTCCAGGACTGGAGTTGGAGGCCACTGCACTAGAGCATAATGTCCCTTGATTTATCTTCAATGGTTTTTATGATATAACCTGACATTTTTATTTTCCCTTTTAATTGCTTTTGTGCATTGCTTAAATCAGCGTTTCTCAACCTTTAAGTATTTGCGACCCAAGTTTTCATAACAGTTTTAATCGCGCCCCACTAACGTTTTTTTGAAAGGAGCCCACTAATACCTATTTGTTCTCTTTTAATTAATAATATATCATAGATGCATATTTTATTATGCCTACTTAACTTTTATCGACATTTATCTAACTCTATTTATTTTTCTAGTATCAGAATGTAGTTTAAGTTAATTTGTTTTGGTTTCAATAGATGTATTTTTCATATTTTCGATTCTTGTTTTCTTTTTTTCACATCTTCACACCCCCCTAGGGGGGCCCGCCCCACAAATTGAGAACCACTGGCTTAAATGATGAAAATGTTGTGTCAACATAAACCCCTAAATCCTTTTCAGAGGTTGCTTACCTGTAACTCAGTGTCTCCTATCTTTTTTATAACCGATGTTGCCTTGTCTATCCCTTTGCACTTGTCTACAGTGTTTTCCCAGTTCTCAACCTTGTCTGAGTCTTTTTGGATTGTGTCTGCCATTCCCCCAATTTTTCTTAAAGTGGGTTTAGAAAGATGGATGGATGTACCCATGGCTGCTCCGGTTTCCTTCCACAATCCAAAGCCATGCAGGTTAGGTGAACTGGCATTGCTAAACTGGCCTTAGTGTGTTTTGTGTATGTGCTCACCCTGTGATGGACTGATTTTTCTGGGAAGAATTTCCGTATTAAAGTTCTTTGATTTATGCACAAACATGTAAACCTTTGTTTTTGAATGTGTTTTCCCAATCGAAGTTTCCTCCCGTTGCAAAATATGATCCTCTAAGATACCATTTCAGTGTGCCAGAACAAGCAAGCTGTGCAGGATCAAAAAATTTGAAGTCTGAACCAAAGAGGAGCATTCCAAGTATTAAAAACCTAAAGATCCTTTGCAGTAAAATATCTGAGTTACAGCTTTCTGCTATTTATTTATGATTTATAGTATACATTTCTTGTTTCAGAACCAAGTCAATAAACATGCCAAACACCACAAAGCCAAGCTGTATAATATGATTGAATTTCTAATGGTGGAGAACAACAGGCCTTTGGAGATCCATCCTCGCCTAGTAGGCACATCCTGGGACCAGTTGAGAGATGGACAACAGAGTTCCATTGAGGCAGGGAGACTCAACGATGACATAAGGTCTGGCCAGCATTCAACAACACCAACAGAAGAAAACATTGTATTGTAATGGATCAACGAAGAGTGCTGGTGAGTGAGATAGCAGACTGTCAAGTCAGTCGCATTACACAACTTCTAGTTGGAGGAGATGTCAAATGTGATGCCTGTCGTTGCTGATCTTATTCCCTGAATATTTCAGATGGCTAGAAACTGCAAGGGGATGTCAGATTACCTGACGGTGTGACGAGTTTCTCATTTCCAAAGTGCTGGTAGGCGTGCAGATGGTTTACAGGTATGGCAAAGTTTACCGCAATAGCTGTCTTTTTGTTTTATCCATCCAGTTGTGGCATGTGAAATGCGACACACATCAAAAAGACAAGTCTCTCTTCTGTTTGTGAGGTCCAATAAACACACATTCCTTATTTTTCATGGTTGCATCATATACATTATACTTCTTCGTGAGTGCTCATTGGTTGTCCGCTCTGATGTACACGATTGCACCCTTGCAACTTTAAACAGAGGGTTTTAACAGGAGGAAACGTCAGACCACAAGACTTGTGATCACATTAGGAGTTCAGAACTGCCTCCGATTCGCTAAGGCCGTGTAAATGAAGTCGCTGGAAAAGTCGTGACATAACCTTAAGATATTAGATTTGGGAGAGTTGATGCCATTGTTCACAAATGATTACATGTGAGCATTTGCAAGCATCTGCATAATGGATGTCAAGATTAACTCCTGGAGGGAAGCATCACTTCATCCAGTACTTCACGAAGAATCTTAACACCATGAATTTGGATACAGGAAGATTTAGGAAGTGTTCTTGGTTTTTCAGCTAATTTAGTGATAGAACTCAGAACTGCATGCAGCTTCAGCAAATCTATCTATCCATCTATATATATATATATATATATATATACATATACAGTATCAGTATATTGTGTGTGTGTGTGTGTGTGTATATATATATATATATATATATATATATATATATACACACACACAATATACTGATATATATTCATGGCATTCGTAGTCTGAATCACAATCCGATTGTATGGGTGGTTACCTACCAGGTAACACTTGTGGTTGGCAGATCATTGAATGGTTGAAAATAGTTTTACTGTCAAATAATGCAAAGAGTACGCGACACGTTTCGCCGTAATTCTGGGCTCATCAGGCGTTCACACTCACTGCACCCCCCTCTCAGGGAACCGAACCTTTGCTTGAACCTCGGACGTCAGCGCTAGAGGCGAAGCCCGTAACGTTGCACCACAGCATGTGGTTTGTTCATTTGACAGCATGTAGATTGGGGTAATTACATTCATGGCATTCGTAGTCTGAATCACAATCTGATCGTATGGGTGGTTACCTACCAGGTAACGCTTGTGGTTGGTCAGCAAGTCGGCTAACATCTGCCACGATGCCCTCTTAAGCCAAACACAACTGACTCACCCTCACAAAATCTCCCGAACTATGAGGACCTGGGACTTGAAATTTGGAATGTAGGTTACCCTTGGCCGATAGGTGCTCGCTAAGAAACAGTTTTAAAAATGTTGTGGTCCAAGCACGTTCTGTATGTCTGTCCGCTTTTCACAAGAGAACTACTTAACGGATTTAGATTTTTTTTTCTATAATTTGCTTGAACATTCTGGTTGATTTTCGCGAGTTCTATCATCGCGCCAAGTACCATAGTTCGCTTGCAGGAGTGATATATTCACCCTAATTCGAAACGGAGGCTACAGGCCGAGGGGAGGGGGGAAGTGTGACGTCAGGAGTGGGGAGCTGGGCAGGGCCCTCCTCACTGCCCTGTCTCACTACTACGTGGGTGGAGCTGTGAGGCATGGCTAGTTAATGATATATTGAACAATTATTATAAAAGTAAAGTTGAATAAATTCCAGTTGAAAACAAATTACCACTTCAGTTTTAGTGGAAATAACTCAAGTCGATAGAAATCTACATTTTGTACCTAATACTTGTATGCAAAATTTGGTTAACGTAAATGAAAGCATACTCAGGTTATTGTGTTTATATACACACACAGACAGACATAATTCCAAAAATATTATTTTTGGATTCAGGGAGGTCTAAAACATTGAGATTCTCAATCGAATTTTTTGATGATTACGCTACTTTCCCTATACTTCGTATACGAGAAAGTAAAGGTGCCTGAAAGCTTTCTGAATCCACTGCGCTGAGATTTTTCAGGTGAGGAGGACCAAAGTTTCATGGTAAGGTACCTATAATCACTAAGTCACAGCACCCACATGTGGCACCACGTGGCTTGTTGGTTAAGACACTGGAGTAAGAATTTCACTGGACTCATCTGACTACGCAGAAGACAAAGACACTGTGAATAAAACGTAGCATCACATGATGCAGCAAGTACACCCTATAGATTTCTTTAACGTTTGCGGATACATGAAGTTTTGATTTTCATTGAAAGAGAATCTTTCCTTTATCTAAAGAAGGAATATGAAATGCATTTCCATATAGAAGAAGACCACTACCCTCTAGCACTAATAGCTGGTATTGCCCCTCAAGTTGAGGTTTCCTCTGTCCAACAGTCTGGTAAACTTTCAAGATTTTCCCCACTCCTACCTGCAGAGTTCTCTCAGCTGTTTAATGTTTGAAGTGGGTCTTGCATGTACAGCCCATTTCAATGCCCCCCAATCTTGAAGGAATTAAGATGTGGGCTTTGACATGGTCATTCCAGAACCTGTCCATTTCTTTCTTTTCAGGCATTCCTTGGTGGATATAATGGTAGGCTGAGAATCATTGTCACAGTGCAAGGTCCACTTTCAGTTATGCTTCAATTTTCTGCCAGATGGTCTCACCATAACCTCAAACCCACTCTACTACAATGAAGAACTCCTAATGGATTCTACCCAGGACCTGATACAACAACAACCACAACCACCCTTTACAAAAGCTATTAAGTTTTTCTGGTCAAATCCTGTCTTTGGTATTGTGGCCAAATAACTATCTTTGCCTCGTCTCCCAAAAGCACACTGTTCCAGAATAACATGCTCTCTGCCCAGGTGCAGACTTGAATCTTGTACTCAATGTTCATTCTGCTTTCCACCCGGCCCACCTCTAATGGAGATCTCATTTGCACAGCCTCTTTGTAATGGTGGACTCTCACACTTTGACTTACGGACAGCGGCCAGAGCTAGCCAAGATCCTGTGATGAAATTCCGGGCTTTTTACAGACATCATTCAGTAGCCACCCCCTGCTGTACCTGTCTAGGCCCATTTGAAATCTTCTGCACCTGTAGATGATGTTCTAGGAAGTGGAACGGTTGATTTCTGATGGAAGATCTTCTTTAATCCCTTCTCAGCCACCCTAACCCGGGCTGGGCAATGTTGGTCCACAGGTTTTTGTTCCAAGCCAGTTTCTCAATGAGAAAACAATTATTAGTGATGAAACTTATTGCCAAGTGACAGTTGGATGCTTCATTTCAGTGGTCTCGCTTGTTAAGGTTCCCCACCCTTGATTGCTTACTTCAATCTTAAATAGCTGCAATGTTTTAATGGCTCCTTATGAGCAATAAAATTTAAATGACAGACAGCAGTTCTCCATCCAGTTTGTTTTCATTTACATCTGCATGTGTTCATCATTCACTGTTTGATTTAATAAAACATGCAATAGGAAATGTGACAGACTGTCTTTTAGGCTTCCATTCATTTGGATGATATGCATGGAGAGGAAAAAATCTACAATACAAGAACCTTACATTGTAGACTAACACGCCATAAAATTAAATTAGAAGCCAATCTCAGACCTTAAGCAATTGGGTTGGAATGAAAACCTGCAGCCACTGTGGCCCTCCATGATGGACATTGCCCACCCCTGACCTAGACATCTAGAGGCTTCTCGCACAAGGCCTCATAGAGCTCTTTCATGGTCAACATGGTTATGACATACTTCCAACCAAACTAATTGAGGTTTAAAAAAAATGCAGGTTCAGGAAAGACCCCCTCTAATGATGTTCTGATCATTTACACCTAATTCTAATCTGAAGTACGTGAGGTATTGATAGGGGCGCAGGGCGGAAATACAAATACATGCTATGCAGTACAAAATAAGGGGGATATAATAAATATCACATTATACTTTTTAAATGATTAAAACATTTCATATGGTGCATAGTTTTTCACACGACTGTAAACAACATGGTAATTCTCCACCTGCACAAAGTTAAATCTGCTGCCAAAGAAATCACAACCAAAGAGTCTTTTTCTGTTGATCAGTGTCAAATAAGCCACTTTTGACTCAATATTAAGTAATAAAATGTGAAAAATGTCAACTTTATAAACCAATAATTTAGCTACATATCATGCTCTGTATGATATGCATATAGCAAATAATGTGATCTTGTCAAGTAAACACAGCAGATTAGGCAACAGTATGTTACCTCAATATACTTTGCAGTTCTGTTCCAGTTTCTAGGACATTTGCTCCACATCCCCACACCCCTCTCTTGGAAGAGGGACCACCTTGCTGCTGTTATTGTGAAGAAAGCACAAGGTTACATGACCAACCCATATAGCACTCTTAAACACACTGCAGGCAAAAGTGCAGCTTTAAACAACCATGCAGGAAAATTTGCAGCCGTTATTTTTATTACAAAAAAAAAAATCTGCTTATTCCACACCCAGACCTTGTTTTTTAATAATACTAACACTCAAACAAATAGAACTTTTTTTTTTTTTTGTTTTGCCCAAGTCCCACTTTGCTTATATACAGCATGTCCGAACGTTATTTACAGAAGTGGTTACATGTCTTCCATTCATTTTTGTTGCCCAAGAATGCTACAAAGATGAATTCAATTCAAAACCCAAGTACACACAATTAGGAAAGAATGTTTTAAAATTCACCAAAAAGAAAAAAACAAAACAAAACAAAAACAAAGAAGCCATAAATCAGAACCTCTTATAAACAGAGAATTATGAGACTGCAGCTGGGGAAGACAAACTAGGGTACATTGAACACATGTGCACAGAAAGCAGTATGTCAAACAACTGTATTTAAGATTTCAAACTTTTTGCCTTTTTTTTTTTTTTTAAACCGGCAGCAACATATAAAGAGACCACCATTCCTGGATTTTCTTTTTTTTCTCGTTTAAATCAAGCCCTGGGATTCCTATTTATTTTAATTAGTATATATGTAAAATTAAGTTCTGCCATAAGCAAACTTTTTTTTTTTTTTTTTTTTAAATTACTTACCTCTATGTAGAGCACACAGTACACCCGCCCAACACTGTAGAACGCAGTTCCTTTTTTTGAGATGGTGGTGGGGAGGAGTAGATGTTTAAAGTGTGTGTGATGTGAACACAATGCTGCCTCGGTCAGATCAAGTACTAGAACTGCAAACCCTATCTTCTGTGCATTTGTGAAAAACAGTTAATTTACTACTTTTAATACTGAGCAGCCAAAACAATGGGTGAATGCATCATGCAGCATAGTACACTTCCATGCTAAGGTCCACTGGCGATTAAAAACAGGTGCAAAATAAAAGTTGACACATCTTTGCTCAAACCCATAACAGGTCATGCCAGAATGTATAGACTTGTTTCTTGATTTGCATGGGCATCTTGTATCAGCTAAGCTTGGTAGTTCTCACATCCAGTGAATATGAGTGATGTTGAAAAGTAGACCAAGAAATGAAACCATTACAGTACAAGGAAAAAAAAAGTGATGAATTCTTCAGGAATTTCCACAATCTTTAAAGCATTGTTACAGGCAATAAATTACTGTGCAAACCTCAGGGCCAGTCACTTACACAGAAGTGCTTACTGCATACAGCCGTAAAAACGCACCAAATTAACATTATTTAAAATCAGAAGAAACATGTAAATAGGTGATAAAACTGGTCAATGGAAAGCATTTACCTTTACATAAAAACATTGGATAAAAGCTTTCTGGTTCTTCATTTTGCATTCCCATATGTGTGTCTTATTTTACAAGGTGGTAAAAGCAGCTCAGTCATCACTAGTAGGAGGTAAACAGAATAAAGTCTGAACAGTTAGCACTCTCACTCTCTCACACTGGCAGTGTGACTCCCATTTCAGAGCAATCCTGCTTCCCCTCACCACCTCTAAAGTAAACATCGCTCCCTCATATCTCAAAACTATCAAACTAGCCTTTCGTAAACAGAAACAAAAAGGCCAATCTTAACAGCAGCCACAGAAAGCTATAAAATTTGGGTGGCTGGGGAGACCAACACGCACTAAACCCCAACATAAGAGGAAAGAATTTCAAGCCTTATTTCCTGTATATGTAATTTTCCTTACACTTTCTCCAATTTCTTTAACTCTCCTTTTCTCTTGAACAGTGGGGGAAGAATATTTTTTTGCTCCAACATACCAGTGGAGGAAAGACAGGGTATGGTCCTGGTCAAATGCAGACTTCTCAACTAAACCTAGGCAGACACAGAAACCACCTCTGTTCAGATGTTAAATGGTGGAATGTTGACCTCTGCTGTTAAATGGCTGAAGCAATGATGCATTTCTATCAGTTTACATTTGAAAATGAATCCTAATGTTCCTGCACTGCCACCATATCACTGCCATCTCAAAAACTTTTTAGACAGTTGAAACTGACATTAAAAATATTAAAGATTCTCTCTCTCTCTCTCCAAACAGACCAAACCCTGGTCATCTCTACATTTAAAAAGAGATATTAGGTCACCAAAAAGCACTACTTCAACTTTAACATTGATAATTACTCATCTTAAGCTTCTGGTTTCCAACCCCCATTTCACTGCATAATGCAAAACTCAAAAAACACACTAATACCTGAATGACCTCCTACAGAGGGTGATATGAAGACAGGAAAATACAAAGAGATACACTTTTTCCTCCATGTCTGGACACATCTTATGGGTGGGTAGAATTAAAGTTAATGCATAAGAGAACATTCTTTTAAATACTGCAGTCATTCCAACACAGATCAAGTTCTTTATCATTAAAATTTCTCTTAAATGTTTTCTGAAAGGGAGAAAGTGTATTTTTCTTCCGCCTTCCTGGTGTGTACAAACTCAACAGCATGAGTTTGGGTGGCCCAGAGAAAAAGTGACTATTTCCGACAGGTCCGATGCGGCGTTTGCTTCTTCTGCATTTCAATTCTGCATCGACTTCTTTCATCCAGCCAAGGAAGCTCAAAATTTCTGATATACGAGAAAAGAAAACATTAAGTAACAGACACAGAAAATTAATAAGCTGCAACATGGTCAGGACTGGACAGGAATTGTTAACATGCAGAATGCTCAGACAAGACTCTGTTACAACGTTTTATACAATTAGGTTAAATATCCCAAGAGCCCCCCAATCCGGCTCTTGAGTTGAAAATAGTCAGGGCTAGTGAAAGGTTAACTTACTGCTGAGCAAGTTTTGGCAGTGGGCGACCAAATGCTACAACTGGCAGGAATGGAGTGATCATGAGACTCTCCACTGAAGGAAAAGGAGAACAAAAAGATAAATAAAACAATAGCATATAAAACCACACATATTGTACCAATTTATAATAAGCAGACAAGACCAAGTTAATTGTTGTATCAGTTATGTTATTGTTGGACTTGAGTAGTATGCTGATGTAATGTTTTGCTATTCAAAAATAAAATAATCTAAAAACATACATAAAGTAGACAAGACAAATGGTCTAAGCCACCAGACATCGTAGCACTAAAATTTAACACATCAGAAAATGCAAAAAGAACGCAATAGGCCTAACAAAGTACAATATTATAAACTTTTTTTTTCCTATTTTAAACCTGAACAGTACATTCTAACATTCTACTAATCAAACCAACATTAACATACAGATAACAACCAATTACTTTGAAATAAATAAGACACAAAATAATTTTTTTTTTAAAAAAGGCAAAATGAGCTTAAACCAACTTCTATACCGTGTTTAAAATAAATATTATAAAGGTGAAATAAAAGTGAAAAAAAAAAAACAAACAATGACATTCCAACAAACAGCAGAATTGTGCATATTTACAATAACTGAACTTAATATTTAAACTTAACAATATTTAAGCAAACTGGTTCCTATGTTTACATTGATTAAAAAATATATACACATTTTCTTACCATCATCTGCATCTGGGTAGAAGGATGACAACCCAGGTTCAGACTCCTGAATGCCTTTCTTTTTGTACATACGCTGTTGGAGCCGCTGGAACATTCTCTGCTCTCTAATCCTCTGGATATCCCACCTAAAATAACAGATCATTTAAACTTCACCAATTATAGTACCAAGGTTGTCCATAAAAAGGAAACATACATCTATATGACAGTTTGAGAATGTTCTGAATGGTCACTAAAAACACTATCTAAATACTCGGCAGAAAAAACAAAAGTACATGATAAAGTTTTATGATACAGAGAGGGAAATGTTATGATTAAAACCTGCAGGTAAGAAACATTTTACATTCACCCTTTAAATAACAACTTGTGTCAAATCAGAGTTTAGAAAATGTTCCTGACCGAAAATCTTCAATTAGCTTCACACTTACCAAAATTCATTGTATCCAATAACGAATGTTCAAAATGTTAGTTTATGAGATATTAAGGCTTTAAAAACAGGCTGTGGCTTTATTTATTTATAAAATATACATTAATAAATATAGTTTGGTTCTAGGTACTGACTATTTTGTCCATTTATTATTAAAACAAGCTCTTTCTATACAAGCCTATACTGGCACCTGGATGTGACTTTAATGCTGGGCCCAGAATTACATGGCGGCAATTTATAATTGTCAACTATCTTAAAACACAGGTCTCTGAAAGAAGTGGGAGGAAAGCTGGAGCACCTGAAGAAGAAAATCCACACAGATATGGGGAGAAACACTGAATTGCCAACAGAGTTTAACTCAGGAAGCTCTATGCACAGGGTAGAAGCACAAATCCACTGTGTCAGTGCCTAACGCATATACATTACAGTTGTAAATAAAAACTAGAAAAATGCACCCTGGATAATGGTGCCTGTTTAGTTAAACATTGGGATTAAAAACAAAATTATTAATACACGTTTTCACATTAGTGTGTATAGATATATTGTACACATGATGAATGTGCCCAACAATCTGAAGCTCAAACAAAACTATACTCAAGCTAAGATTCGGATAAAAATACTGTAGCTACGGATACACATTGTAGGGATTGGAACGCAAACCATTAAAAGGTGGCAGTGGTAGAAGCTGCAGTAGCCACAGTGCCAGTGTTAAAAAATACACGTATTTCAGTTTTTTTTTGGGCTTTAAATGAAATACGCACCTTTTTCTCCTCTTCTCATCTAGCTCCAGTTTGGCATGTCGCTTCAAGAACACACCATCATCCAAGTTCTTTAGAAAAAAAGATATTATTAAAATAATATAGCCATGCAAGTATGTTCCTCAGAATCAGACGCTGTTATTACAAACAGCAGTGTCACTGACCTCTACAACATCGGTGGCTTCTTCCAGAGGTTCCATAAAATGTTCTCTCCATGATGGAACTTAGAGGAAAAACGGGGAAAAAGAAAAACAAATCATACAATCAAACAATAATCGGCTATTTCCATCACAGGGATTTGAATACAGTTTCCTGGAGGTTTGAGGCAGCGGTTTCTGAAATCATACTTACTAGCCACGGTCTCCTCTTTCTTGGGAGAAGTCTCACGCAGTGGAAACGGAGGAGGCTGGTGCCAGCGGCAGAGGTACATCTCTTTGGTGGACATGTATGGCAGGTCCTCCATCTCAAAAGAAGATGACAAAGGTTCTGCCTTAGGCTGGAGGCTTAAAAAAAATCCCTTGCTTGGAGAACTGTCTCCCTGCAAGTCACCCACTTTTTCTATGGCTTCCTTGCTGCGAAGTTCCCGTTGGGTAAGCGAATGACCAGCTTCCATATCATTGTTGTTGAGAGTGAGTTTGGGTGTCTTTCGCCGTGCTTTTGAGAATTCTCCCGACAATTTTTTCATTGGTGTCTTGGGGCTCCAAAATGAGAATTTTCTGTAATAACATAGATAACTATAACAGGCACTTAAACACACTTTTATTCATATTTGCCATTTTACATTACAGTCAAACAGTAATTAGGAACTTACAAAGATAAATGAAGGCTTTACCAACCAGCCTCCTCATACCTTTTGTGACCCTTTTCTACACGCGAAAAATGCAAGGCTCTCAGAGAGTCAAGTGGACGACAGTCGGCCTCCTCATCGGCAATATCCTCCCTCTCACTGTTCTCTGGTTCGGGCAATGCTTCATGCTCTTCACACTCTGCGAGGATGTTCTTCTGCTTCTCTTTTGACGTGTCCTTTTTGACCAGCTGCACTCGCCGCTCCATGCGTTCAATCCGCGCCAGGAGCTAATAAATTAAGACAATGCGATTTATAAAATTTCACCTGAAAAACAGTAACTCATGAAAGTTCACAAATACACCCGTGCTGATGCTCTAATCATCATACAAAAAGACTTACAATGTGAACTGCATGCATTAAATGTGAGTTTTAAAATTGCAATTTTCAAGCACTTTTTTTAAAGTTGGCTGTATTAACAAACATACTGGGAAATGTGGTGTTAAAGTTCTATGTGTCTCCCATAATCCGCTTTCCAAAGGAAGCATCCAGATGGGTCATTGCTTCAATTACTAGTATATGTAACCTCAAAGGAAGAACTCTGTTAGACATTAGGAAAAAGTGAAGTGTGAAAATTGTGTACTAAAAAGCCTAAGCATAAATGTGAACAACACAGCAATCAGACAAACTGAAAACACCAATTAGCTTCACATAAAAATATACAATTTTCAATATCACGACTTTTGAAAGCCTACACTGAACTTAAAACATTTAAAAACTAAAAATATATTCTATTAAGTGTTTTAGTAAAAGTCAAGTCCAGAGACAGACATACCAGTGAATGCTTATTAATTTTAAAGTGCACAAGTATCTTGAAGGCAAAGGATACAAGGAACTCAGGGTTGACACTTACGTAGATTGTGTCAAGTCTGTAAAAATAAAGTGCACAGAAATGGAGGACTAATAAAAAAAAACAAAAAACTTTAAAATTGAACATTTCCAAAACTAGTGTTTAAAACAATTTGTAAATTAAAAAAAAAAACTTACAAAATTTAACATTTAAATGAAACGCCCAATACATATTTACACCGAACAAAGTGAAAATAAAAGTCATTAAATTTTCCCAAAAATATGGTGATATTTTACACACACATGTGGAACTTGAGATTAAAGATGCATGCAATGGGAGTGTGGCTGCTTCATCAAGGGTATGGCAAACTCTAAAGGAGTAAAGGGAAAAAAAAATATATAAAAATGAGAAAGAGAGGGGAAAAGGCTGAACTGAAAACCCTAATAGAAAATTAACAAAACTGCTACACCTTACCCAGAAAAATAAAAGTTACACCAAAGCAAAATGAAGTTTTAATTATTCTGCTCCATATAAAACTTCAATGTATGTGCAGTCAAATTTCCCTGTTTCAATGTACTCAGAATGCTGACTTTATACAGTTATAGGGTATACTTCCAACCTTAAGTGAAGGTTTTTCGTACCGTTTCTTTTTCGTTTTTTAATTCTTCAATCTCTTTGTCTTTTGCCTGCAGCTGTTGCTGCTGTTGCTCAATCAAATCCAGTTGCAGAAGCAAGATCTGTCTTAGGCAATTTGCTTGTGTAGGGCTGTGGCTGGTGTTTTTCTTCAAATTCTGCCACTTCCCTTCCAAGTTCACCTCCAAAGCAACAACGCTAAGGGGTCCCCCAACTGCACCTGCATTTCTGTCTGTGCTCTCAGAGGCCAGCTCCCGAGTGTTCCGATTAGTGTTCACCGGAGATGCAGTCTTGCTCATGCTATCAGTCTGCCCGGACATAAATAAGGGCTTGTTTTTAATAAGGTTGCTATCAGTCCCTACTGGCTTACTTGGAGCAGTGAGGGCCTCTAAACTCATCCAGTTCTCTTCCTGTCCCAGACAGGCACCCTGTGTTTTGTTCTGACCAGCAGGCCCTGGTGTGCGAGCACCCTTGCTGACGGCATGATGAATATGGAGGTTCTCTTTCAGTTTTCGGTTCTTGTTGTTGATATTAATCAGTACGGTGGGCAAATGATTTCCGTCGTGAACCTCTGCCCGTCCGAGGTCAGGTCCCTTGCTGTGGGTGCCTGAAGCGGAACTTTGAGACTTTTCCAGATCCACCTTTTCAGGAGTCAAATCTCTCTCCAGCTTTAGGGTTGCTGGTTTGAAAACAGTTGACCGCATATTCATGGTTCAAACAAATTGAAATAAAAGCGAAAACCCCTGCCACATCAGATGAACAGACTGTCAGGGGTTATGGCCTTGTCCTCACAAGATGACAGATTGTTTGGATAGCCTAGAAAAGAAGTAGGTGAGGGGGAAAAAAACAAAATCAGTTTCAATAATGACTTACATTGTTTCCTAAAATAAATAACATTGTATGTGTACTTTTTGCCAATTACAATTCAAACTGTTAAAATAACTAAAATGAAAAGTATTAACTTGGAACTCTAAAGACAACAGGAAAACCAGAACATTGCCAAACCTGACAAAGCCACTTGACAGTCACGGTGGCACAATGGAGACAAATATGAACCTTGCATAGGGTGCCAGGTCATTGCAGGGCCACTCCATGAACACTCAGCTCAGTTTGGAATTGCAAATTAAATTGAAAAGCACATCTTTGTATCTGGAGAAAATTCACACAGGCATTGGAATAACAAGCAAATGCCACACAGAGAGTGACTAGGGGAGACACTGACGCAGTGAGGCAGCAAGAAATACACTGCAATTTAATTCCAATGGCATTTAAAAAAAATAAAATCCTTTCATGAATAATTAGTAATACCAATAATAATAAACATATATTCCAATATTTTCAACAGAGTGTAACTGCAGACTGCAGTCAGTACCTAGGAGTTCAGTCACGTAACACCCCCAACATCATGAGGCGCCCTCAATTTAACTCACAAAACGCCCACTGCATTACACTATAGTGAAGATTAGGGCTCCATCACACTGTGGTTACAATTAGGGCTGTCTGACTCAAAGGGCGTATCATGGCCGACGTTGTGGGCACTATCTGACCTATGTCGTAAGTGTTGCAGGCTGCAATTGCCCCATCTTAATATTTTGTTCAAAAATTGTCATTTACATTTTACTCTTCCAATACACCTGGTTTCTTCATATTCATATTAAGGCCCTAGGAAAAAAACAATAGTTTAACAATTAAACTGAATCTTTAGAATAAAATACAAGACATTATAAAACTGACACAAACAACAGAGAAATAAAGGCAAGCTTTCAGGACAGTGGAAATGCTGTGCTCGCCAACTGCTAACTTGCTCCTCTAAAACAGCAAGTTCTGTCAACTAAGTACACAACAGGACCATTTGTGCACCATGGCACACGTTTGCACTGCCCTCACTTAAGACAGTCAAGTTAAAAAGGTAAGTACACTTCATGAAATTGTTTTTTATTTATTGGCACAACAGATAACAGTACCTTTAGGGAAAGATGATATAACAAACAGGCTACATTTACATTTTGTAGTCTATTGTATTGTATTGTCTGTTCAATGCTTGCATGGACTGGGTGTTGGGCAAGACTGTGGGGTCTAGCAGCTGAGGGGCATCTGTTGGTCAAGAGAGATTCACTGATCTTGACTTTGCTGATGATGATGGAGACCGAGTAAGGGGTCCGAGGGTCCTGATAAAAACCAACCATCCAGGCCTTTAATGACCTCTTGGGCATGGCCATCAGCAGTGTGTCTGTCTGCGGAGAGAGTGTTGACCTTGTTGAAAGGTTTACTTACCTCGGCAGTGACATTCAAGTCCCTGGTGTCTCTTCCTATGAAGTCAGTATACGGATTGGGGGAGCGGGGGGTTAAGAGGTCGCTGGAAAAGGGTGTGTGGCGTTCCTATATCTATACAAAAGGACGAAGCTCCAAGTCTTTCGAGTCCCGATGCTTCCTGTCTTGCTATATGGTAACCGGAGAGAAAAGACTGAACTGCTTTGGAGAATTCTTGAGTCCCGCTGGTTTGACTTTGTGTTGCTCACAGAGTCAGAATGAGGTACATTACCTACATTGTGTGGGAGCATGAGTTACGACACTAGGGTGATGTGGTGCGATTCCCCCCGAGGGTGATCCGGTTCATTGTTGAGGACCCAAGTGGCTGGACCAGGCCAAGGGGACGCCACATAACACCCAGCTGCAGCAGATAGAGGGTCATTTCCAGAGGGTGGGACTGGGCTGCGTGTCTGCCTGGGGGGTTGCCAACCAGGATCCTGAGCTGTTTCATTGTTTGGTGGGTGCAGCAACATGCTTTACCAATGCATGCTCCCCAAACTAACCTGACCTGTATAATTTTAAAAAACAATAATGCAAATGGAAAAGTACATGCACATTTCTCACTACCTCAAATTAGAATCAGGTGTAAATGATCACAATCAGACAAGGTTCTCTCTAATAACATTCTGTCTTATTTAAACCTTAAACATTTAGTTTGATTTGCTCTTTGTTGTTGAAGTGCAGGTAGCTCTTGCCACTGTCAGTGTCAAAGTGCATAAGTCTACCATTAGAAAAAGGCTGCAGAACTTAGATTGACATTGGAGGTGTGTCAAGAAGAAACAGAACATCAGGGCAAGACTTAAGTTTGCCCATGAACACCTTGGCAAAGACAAGGGCTACTGGAACAATGTGCTATGGCCAGACAATGCAAAGGCAAGAGTTACATAGACACAGTACCAGAAGACACACCCAGGAAAAACCAAAGATAGCATTTGACCAGAAGAACCTAATACCTGTAAAGTATGGTGGTGGAAATGTTCTGGTTTGGGCTGCTTTACTGCATCAAGGCCTGGAAAACTCGCCTTCACACAGTCAACTTGCACAGAAAATTAAAGATACCGGCCATCTTAACAATGGCCTCTTCTCTGTGTTGCAGTTAGAAACACCACCACTGTCTGAAGACCAGTTCAGAGAGACTGAGGAGGTGCTTTTTCTCACAGTCCATCTGCATCCTAAATAAGGACAGTGACTACCACTGTATGAAGTCATCAAGAAAACCCAGGAAGAAGTGGTGGGGGAAAAAAAAAAAAAAAGAAATGAAGGATTCTGGAAAGGCAAAGCCAAAACCCAGATTTGTATAACCTGGTGATGCGGGTTGGTTGAAAATCTTTGAAATGGATTGTGCACTAAAGACACCCCCTCAAGTATTGCACCGCTGAAAGAAGTCTGCATGGAGGAGTGGGAGTGGGAAAAAATTTCTGCCAGTCGATGCCAGAGTGTGCTATACAATTATAAGAAACGCCCACTTTAGGGGGCAATACCAGTTATTACTGCTAAGGGGGTACTTACTTTTCCATAGATGTAAATAGCCTAGCTGTTCATTTTTCATTGAATGCTGCAAAATCAATTTGTCTACCCCACCCCCATTACATCACCTTTACTTACAGATACCGATTAAATGATGATCCAATTTTAAATGTCCACAATGTTAAAAAAGAGAAAACATTTCACGGGGAGGGTGTTCTTAGTTTTTCACAAGAGTATACGAGATCAGCTTAGAGTGGTCTCCCAACCTGCATGTCCCTGGTATGGTGACGGAAAGCCAAGGATACTCACTCACCCAGACATTAGGCGATTATGCATACTCCACAAACACAGCCCACTGCCCAATACGTTTGGTGTCCAGTGCTTAAAAACCGTAGAACTTTTAAAAATTATTTGTAACTGATATTTTGAAAGTTTAAGTAACAATTTATAAGCGTAAACCTGTGATCATTTGCTCGTCTCTCTGGTAAAAACTAACTGATGTTATACAAATATCTGGAAGGCGAGACCTTAAAGGAAATAAAAAACAGTTGTATACCAACGGTAATAAAACGTTTAAATACGCCAAATTAAACTCCCTTTATGTTGCTATTCTACAATTCTGTTTATCTGTATATAAATATATTATTAAATTTGTGTTTACTACATGCCTCGTATGTGGCAATGTATTCTCGTTGCTCACTGAATCAAAGCAAATGTCCACTTGTGGCCAATAAAAGTAAACACACCGGAGGTCTAAAGAAAACCCAATATGAAGTGCCTGTCCGCAACCGTCCGATCTTTAATTGACAAACATCTTTTCGGTGGAAATACAGGCAGAACAGACGTGAAACATACAGGAGATTTTCACAATTCCGTTTGTATTAAATGATGATCTCACATGGATTTGTTTAAGAACAAGCTGCAAGTATCGAAATCAAAGCTGATTAGTGCAGGCGATCGATGGGAACAACGCAACATCTAACGGACTTTTCATTCTTACAAAAAGTCGACTTTATACACCTATCGACTGCACTGTTAATTGACTTTTGAAAAAAATATTCGTTGACTTTATTATCGATCTGTATGGAACATCCTTAACACGACCCTAAGATAAATAAAATTCAGCACCCAGAGAGACAAAGCATAAAGGATCAATGAGGCGCTCAACGACCGGTCGTTCTCTATTTCTTGCAGCGCTGTCTGTACGACACTGATAGTGAACCCCCAAGAAACAAGGATACGTATAGGAAGGGGCCGGGGAAGACCAATTACAAAGGAAGGGAGGGGGTAGATTATAATAAATAAATAAAAGGCAATACGACAGAAATATAAAGAGCAGGCACAAGCGAAATAAAAACAACTTTAACATCTGCACAGACTAAGCTCCCAGCGCCCCCTCTGCCTATTGACGGGACAGCTTACTAAGCTCACTCTATATGTAATTTTTTGATTACACAGTCTCGTTTAAAACCCAGCACACGAATCAGCGCCGATCCTCCATTTTAGAAAACCTCATGCAAATGGTAGATCTAACCAATAATCCCCTGTACAAACAATGCAAAAGAGCGGCGCTAAATACCCTACGATCTCTGGCAAAGCCACTGGAAAGGTGGAGGGGTGCGCCGAAAAAAATTACAAAAACAAACTCCTTACTACCCACCTCCTCGTGCAGCTGAGGACTGCATTCTGAGACCCCCGTTTACTCTCTCTTTTCTGTTAATGTTCATAAAATATTGCAAGTGTTGAAAAGTAAAGCCCCTTTGCCATTCCAACTGCCACCAAGACGCTCGCTCGATCGCAAACTCACTTGTTTCCTTCGTGCTCCTCCATTTTAGATATACAGCAAAGAACAAGAGCGAGCCAGCACGTCGTTTTGATGCCTGCTGGCGTCTTGACCATCCTCCCCCCTTCCCGTGTTGTGCGGGGGGTGCACGAGTGCCCCGCTGACTAAGTCAGGACGATGCGTGCTACTGCTGCTGCTTTTGTTGTTGTTTGCTGCTCGCTTTCTTTTCAGTTCCCGTCGTTCAGGTTTGCTGGTGCCATTCGCTTTGCTCTCCCCTCCCCCGCCATGTCTCTGGCTCTCACCTCCAGCAGCCGCCACTGCCGCGCGCCACTTGCGCAATGCGCCTGCGCAACTCTCCTAAAGGTCACGCCTTCTTCCCCTCCCCCCTCGGAGAGACTCGGCCGAAAGAAACTTGCATTACGTCATTCATTAGCGAAAAGGCGTACTGTATAAAGCTCATTAGCCTGACCGGCTGCTCCCGGTGGCCTATTGGCGACATCGCTCATTGGATGACTGATTATGGGTGTGAGCATGAGCAGGCCGTATGACTGTGTCTCTTGAGTGGACTGACCCTCCGACCAGAGTTGGGTCCTGCCTTGTGGTCGCTGATATCAGGATTGATTTAGGCAATGCGCAATTCTTAAAAAAAAAGACCGAAAAATGCAAAAATAAATGTAATCCTGTGTAGTCGATTTTATTTCAGGATATACAAAGCAGAAAATAAAAAAAAAACGTGTAGGCATGTTATTATTGCATTATTATATTATTGCATGTTCAATTTTTATATTAGATTAATAGTCAACCATTATTTAGAAGTGCTGGAGCATACAGCACACCTGTGGTGGTTGCAACTAAACCAAAATGTTGAAATTTCATATAGCAGACTAAGCATCATATGTTTCATACTAAACATCACTGGAGCACATACAGCTGGGCTGATTGCTCAGGGTCACACGGTCTTGTTGAGCTACTAATATCCTGCTCCTCAGTTCCACCAAGACCTTCTTTCTGTCTTGCTGAGCTGCCAATATGCTGGTCCTCAAAATGGTAATCGACTTTCACAAGTGGCAGTTACAACCAGGGGTGGATCTACCCTGAAAGCTTAAGTTTCAGGACCCCTAATCTCAGAGGGGCCCCAGAAGTGACTTTAGTCCATATTACTCTAAAATGTTATGTATGAGATGGGGTTTTTCAAAAGTAATAATATTAATAGTATAATGTAATTCAATACAAAATGATAGTTAAAATAAAATTTAAAAGGTTACCTCAGTATCATTTAGGTGTAAACAAAAAAATACATCATTCCAATTAAGAATGTTTCATTTTAAATATATCTCTCTATTATGCAAAAAAATACTTTGACACGACAAGACTTTTTGGAAGAGAGATTTTTTCAAGTCATACCCTCCTCAAACATTTTCAAACAAGACCTCAGCTCTCATTCATGTGACTGCTTTTGTCAGACACACTTACTGCGCTCTCAGCGCTTATACATTTTAACGTTTTCTTCACTTTAAGATTCCAATTAAAGAAGATGTATTATGTCCAAATCATATCGAAGAATTTCACCACGAAGGCTAATCAACATAAAAAATGAGTACACGGGCAATCCTAGCACTGGGAAACAAGGACGTCAAACGAATTGACACCAAAAATGTTGATCGGTTTACACTGCAAATTGGTTAAATGCGTCCAAAAATGTCGAACGGTTACACAGCAAATTGGTGAAATGTGAATCAATAGCTGAAACAGTTGGTGGTGATCGTGCAGAAGATGAAAACATCAACTTACTATATCACGAAGAATATCTACAACCGTCAACACCGTCCAGTCTTCCAACGCACGAATTACTGTAGAAAGAAGGATGTATCCAAGAAAGGTAATGTAGTACATCTTGTGCAGATAACATTAGACAACAAAGGAGATCTTGATATGCCATTTGTATTAAAACGTTAACAGTTTCCTGTTAGAATAGCTTTTGAAAAGACAACAAATCACAGGGACAAACATTTGAAAAAGTCATTTTATTTAATAGAGAGAAAGAATTCAATCACAGGCAGGTATACGTTGCGTTGATGCATATGTAACAATTCCCATGAAAATAAAAATCTGTTTAAATTGTACATCCTTATCCCCATAGACAAGCGGCAGAACCACAAAGTGGCTAGCGCGTAGTGCAGGCCAGTGGGGTTGGTGAACGAAGAGTGCAGGAGGCAAAGCCCCTTAGTTTAATATAAAATAGTTATAAATACTTTAAAACACCAGTAACATTTATGACAGAAATCACAATTTTTATGAACATTATTTGTCTTACTCTAGCTGAAATAAAAAAAATGAAAGCATATTTTGTTGCTTGTGGTCACTGTAAAAGACATTTCAGTAACTATACAAAGAATCTTATATTAAACATAAATATTATTACAAAAATAATAACAATTTTACCTATGTACAATTAAAATACAGTAAAAATTAAAAGGTACTTAAAATATCTTCTTTGGTAGATGCAAACAGTAGATGATGTGTCATAACAAAAAGGGTAGCCTTCACAATGCTAATGTGAATGACTTGTAATGGCGATCCAGAAAAGAATTTCCAATAAAGTGTTCATAAGAATACAATATTTTAATTACCCCTACTCAAAAAGAAAGCCATATTTAGAAAAGTAAGCTACGTAATAAAGGTGATATAGTGTTAGATTAGTTTTTATGTTACCCAGGCCTTGTTGCTGGATGTGAAGGACCCCCCCCCCCAGGCCCCCGTAACAGTTCAATGCAGGTCCACCATTGGTTACAACCTCTCCCACTAGAAATGAATGGTGTGAGTGTGTATTGAGTGCACATGTACAGTATGTGTGTGTGTGACTAAACGCTCACAGGCCTTCACTAGCATATCATGTGCACGTCTCCTTTATAACTGCACTATTCTGCAACTGTTTGTAATGTATGTTGTTTACCTTATATCATTTATGTTATTTGTGTGTGATGTTGTGTTATGTAAGAATCAAATCACATTTATTTATAAAGCACATTTAAAAGAGCAAGCAGCTGCACCAAAGTGCACACTCCACAAATACAGTACTAACACAGTCCAATATGTTTGGTATCCAGGACTTATTACCCACAGAATTTAAAAAAAATATTTTTAACTGATAGTTTGGAAGGTTAAGTAACAATTTATTAACATACACATATCATCCCTTGCCATCTCTCTGGTGAAAATTGATGTTGCACAAATGCCTGGGAGGCGATACTTACCTACAAAATACCTTAAAACATATAGAAACAGAAGTAGAAAACATAAAACCTGAGAAAAAAGACATATCTTTAAATGAGACTGAAATGTCAGGACCATGGAAGCAATTCTGCCAAATAAAGGTCAGCCATTCCAGAGTTTTGGTAGCAGCCACTGAAAAAGCTCAGTCTCCTTTCTTTATGAGGGAAGAATATGGCACCAATGACAGAAATTGGGGGGATGATCTCAATACCCTGGAGGCAGAATATTGGATGAGGAGATCTGAAATATAGTAGATAGATAGATAGATAGATAGATAGATAGATAGATAGATAGATAGATAGATAGATAGATAGATAGATGAAAGGCACTATATAATAGATAGATAGATAGATAGATAGATAGATAGATAGATAGATAGATAGATAGATAGATGAAAGGCACTATATAATAGATAGATAGATAGATAGATAGATAGATAGATAGATAGATAGATAGATAGATAGATAGATAGATAGATAGATAGGGAAGGCACTATATAATAGATAGATACTGTAGATCTGAAAGGCACTATATGACAGATGGATAGATAGACAGATAGATAGGATAGGCACTATTTGATAGATAGATAGCGAATGAGAAAAACGAAGGGTATACAGTAATGACCAGCTAGTGAGAGATCAGATATACAGTATGTAGTGCTAGCTAATACATCTAGTATAGCTTATGAGCAGAGAAGAGGTATCCGATTCAGGGCTCAAACCCCTCACCACCCCTGTTGTAAAGAGTTGAAGAGTCTAATGGTTTTGGGGACAAAAGATCTGATGCAATTGTCCGTATTGCAGTTCTGTGATAGCAGCCTGCAACTAAACAAACTCCTCTGTTTAATTATGGTGGTGTATAGTGGCTGAAGTTCGTTGTTCATAATAGATAGCAGCTTGCATTGTGTCCTCCTCTCTGCCACTGTCACCAGACAGTCCATTTCCATTCCAGCCACAGATCCTGCTCACCTGATCAGCTTGTCAATACAATCAGCTACACTAACCCCTCCCACCCAGCACACTATAGCATGGAAGAGAGTTCTGGCAGCCACCGCCTGATAGAACCTCATCAGGAGCTTCCTACATATCTTAAAGGAGCCCAACCTCCTCAGAAAATACAGTCGGCTTTGCCCCTTCTTGTACAGAGCATTTGTTGTTCTCTGACCAGTCCAGCCTGTCATTCAACTGCACTCCACGTATCTATAGATCTTGACCCTCTCCACATCAGCCCCTTCAATGGAGACAGGTCTCAGTGGTGGTCTACGGACCTGTGTCCTTGGTTTTGGAAATGTTCAACAGCAGTTGGTTTGACTGACACCATTCCACAAAGTCATTCACCAGACCCCTGTACTCCTCCTCCTCCTGTCCACCCCTGACACACCGCACAATGGCAGTGTCGTCTGAGAACTTCCACATGTGGCTTGTCCCTGAGTCGTCACTAAAGTCCAATGTGTACAGGGTGAAGAGAAAAGGAGAAAGAACAGTCCCCTGTGGTGCTCCTGGGCTACTGATTACAGTCTGTGAGATGCAATTCCCCAGTCTGACAAACTGAGGTCTACCAGTGAGGTCATCTGTAATCCAGTTCACCAGTTGTGTCCCATCCTGGACAGCTTATTCCTCAGTTGAAGGGGCTGTATGGTGTTGAAGATGCTGGAAAGGTCAAAGAACACCATCCTCACAGCACTACATCCTTTGTCCAGAAGGGAGTGGGTTCTGGTGGAGAAGGGAGAGAATGGCATCATCCATTCATCCGTTTTAAAAACATAAAGAAGCACTTTTAAATATTATCCTGAACGTCACGGGCAGACAATGAAGAGAGGCCAAGATAGGAGTAACGTGTTTCCTCTTGCGGGTACCTGTTAAGAACCAGCTGAAGAAGATGAGATAGGGAAACTTGACTGACTCCAAGCTATAGAGAATGGCAATAATCCGACCTCTGGGGTGACAAAGCCATGGATAACAGTCTTTGGCTGATAAGGAGGGCTTGATTTTGGCTTTATTTCTGAGAGAATGGAAACTACCCTTGGCCACAGCATTTGCATGGGCCATTTAGCCATTTATAAAACAGCCCCAAATTCCTGTACACTTAGTACTGGCAAATGAAACGTAATTCTGATTCTGAATTGTTGGGACTGAACAGACAAGCGTTTTGAGTTTATAGCCCCTTTTCTAAACAGCATTGGAGTGCTGGCAGGGGGCATGACAAAGAGAGTCATCAGTGGCAGCCTTGTGATTTGTACAGTGCCTTTCAAAGTGAACCCTCACCCTGACTCATTGTGATTTCATACTTCTGTAATAAGGGTGTTGGCAGGTGACATAACGCACCAGGGGGGTCACAGACTGGGTGAACAACATTCCAGGTATAGTACGGTTTCTTAATTCTGTAAAATGGGCACTTGCAAGTGATATGAATCCCCCAGGGTTCACAAAGAGAGACAAAACAGACAACTTTGGGATTTATATGCCAACTTTCAATATTGAATGCAGTCAGCTCACAGACACGTCAGGTCAGGTCAGATTGGATGGCATGTACTGGTATAGCATGTTGCCGCACCCACCACACAACGAAACAGCCCAGGATCCCGGTTGGCAAGCACCCAGGCAGACTCATAGTCCAGTCCCACCCTCTTGGAAATGACCCTCTATCTGCCACAGCCAGCTGTTTGTTATGTGGGTGTCCCCTTAGTCTGGTCCAGCCACTTGGATTCTCAACAATGAGCCAGATCACCCTCGGGTAATCGCACCACATGGCTATAGTGCCGTAACTGACACTCCCTCAAAATGCAGGTCATGTGCCTCATTTGGGACTCCGTGAGCAAACCAGCGGTACTCAAGGACTCTCCGAAGAGACACCAAAGGAGTCCAGTCTTCCAGGTCAGGTCACTGGATAGTGTCCATGTCTCACAACCACATAGCAAGACAGTAAGCACCAGGACTTAGAAGACTTAGACCTTCGTCCTTTAACAGAGATATCAGGAGCGTCATACACCCCTTTCCAGTGACCTCATGACCCCTATGCTCTCTCAATCCGTCCACTGACTTTATAGGAAGAGTCACCAGAGACATGAATGTCACTGCCAAGGCAAGTAAACCTCTCGAGGAGGTCGACTCTCTGCTGATGGCTGTGCCCAAGAGGTCACTAAAGGCCTGGATCTTGTTTTTTATCAGGACAATCAGACTGCTCGCTCATTCCCTGATCAGAGCCTCCATTGACTCTGCGCACATCTCAGCATCATCAGTGAAAGTCAAGATCAGTGAATCTTTCTTCACCACCAGATTCCCCACAGCCGCTGGACCCCACGAGTCTGACCATCACCCAGTCCATGCAAGCATTGGTCAGGGTAGGAGCAAAAACACACACAGGTGAATAGTATAGACGTGATTCACGCAGGGCTACGATGAGCCTTTTGGCAGGCAGCTGTGTATGGGGGTCTTTGCTACAAGGCCAGATTAAGACCCCCACGAGCTCCACGGTGTCGACGATCAACATTTGACCTCTCCTCACTGCTCTCACCAGACACACATATAGTCAGATTCTGTGAACATCACATATATCAGCCAGTCAGTCACTTTCTAGCCTGCTTAGTCCTGAACAGGGTCATGGGGGTCTGCAGGAGCCTATCCCACCTACAAACCCTGGGCAGGGTAATAAATAAGTAATTATAGTAATAGATATAATAAATCAGGCACAGGGACTAAAAAAGAAAAAAAAATCCCAATCATTGTAGGACCTGTGAGGGCAAACACATTGGCATTATGTGGGCAGCCAACAATGGCTTAATGGGGATTTTCCCGCTGGGGCAACTTTGGCTCCTAACCAATGGCTCCGTGTCGGCAGAGAACCCAAATTTGGTCATGAACCTGAAAAATGTCCAAACCTTACTAGTCCATCCATCTGTTTTCTAAACCCACTTATCCAGGGTAGCCCATCCCAGCAAGCAATGGGTGCAGGCAGTGACAACCTCTGGACAGGGCGTCATGCCCATCTCAGGGTGAACACACTGACACATACAGCATAGGGCCAACTGAACACCACCAGTCCATCTAACCTGCGTGAGTTTGGACTGTAGGAGGAAACCATCATGGACACCAAGAAAAAGAGGCAAACTCCACACAGGGAGGACCCGGCATGTGAGCCCCGGTCTCCTTAGTGTGAGGCAGCAGCGCTACCACTGCACCACCTCTTACTGGCCCTTTCCTTGTTTAGTTGCTTTTTTATCAATTAAATTATGTGCAATTCTGAAGATTTACAATTTATTAATTAACTAGTTGTCCCCAGCAGCTTCGCCCCTGTAGCAGTGAAACAGGACAAACTTTAAAAATCAATAAACAAACAGGTATCGCTAGCTAAGCGGAGGCACGGTGCGCTCCAACACGTGGCAACAGGCAGACCGACTCGAACTGAGGCAGGCACATGGGGCGGGTGGGGGGGCTCCCCACTCCTGACGTTATGCTTCCCTTTCCTCTCGGCCTGCAGACTCTGTCTGGGATTAGCGCAAATAAATCGTTCCTGCAAGAGAACTATGATACTTAGCGGGATGAGAGAAGTCGTAAAATCAACAGGAATGTTCAAGCAAATTACAGAAAAAAACCCGACCTAAATCCGTTAAGTAGTTCCCTCGTGAAAAGCAGACAGACAGACAGATGTTGGATTTTATATATACAGAAATAAGAAAATGAATAAGAAAGTACAATACTAATGTGGCTTTAAACTGTTTATTTTAACAAAACACAAAGTGCCTTTGCATTTATTGGCACTAGACTGGCTTTTTTTTTTTTGGCAGTGTCACTATCCTAAACGCAGAAACATTACCAATAATATATACTGCTCAAAAACATTAAAGGACCACTTTTTAATCTGAGTATAGCATCAAGTCAATGAAACTTGTGGGCTAGTGATATGCTCAGTTGAGTAGCAGAGGGGCTTGTTAATCAGTTTCAGCTGCTTTGGTGCACTAGAGGGGCAACACTGAGACGACCCCCAAAACAGGAATGAATGGTTTAACAGGTGGAGGCCACTGACATTTTTCCCTCCTCATCTGTTTTGTCGCTTGTTTTGCATTTGGCTACGGTCAGTGTCACTAATGGTAGCATGAGGTGATACCTGGACCCTCCAGAGCTGGCACAGGTAGTCCAACTTCTCCACCAATACCATGTGTCATTTCCAGAAGGTTTGCTGTGTCTCCTAGCACAGTCTCAAGGGCATGGAAGAGATTCCAGGAGACAGGCAGTTACTCTGGGAGAGCTGGACAGGGCCCCTCGTAGAAGGTCCTTAACCCATCAGCAGGACCCAGAGGTATCTGCTTCTTTGGGCAAAGAGGAACAGGATGAGCACTGGCAAAGCCTACAAAATGACCTCCAGCAGGCAGGCCACTGGTGTGAATGTCTCTGACCAAACTATCAGAAACAGACTTCATATCCATGGAGGGACGCACAGACCTCTACAGGCTAGACAATGGCACCTTGACTGCCATTAGGTATTGGGATGAAATCCTTGGACCCCATTGTCAGACCCTATGCTGGTGCGGTGGGTCCTGGGTTCCTCCTGGTGCACGACAATGCCCGGCCTCATGTGGCGAGAGTATGAAGGCAGTTCCTGGAGGATGAAGGACTTGATACCATTGACTGGCCCCCATGCTCACTCGCCGGACCTCAATCCAATAGAACACCTCTGGAGTGGGACATTATGTTTTGGTCCATCTGACGCCGCCAGGTTGCACCTCAGACTGTCCAGGAGCTCAGTGATGCCCTGGTCCAGATCTGGGAGCAGATCCCTCAGGACAACATCTGTCATCTCAGTAGGATGTTGTCATACATATAAGCACGCGGGGGCCATACAAACTACTGAGTATGATTTGGAATTGCTGCAATGTAATTTATAAAAAGTTATGAATTTTAGGCAATATAAAAACAAATTGTTATTATACTCTAAAACCCACTACAAATATAAATTCACTGTGTTACTGTGTAAAGGGGGAAACTATGGGGCAGTGATGATATTGGCCAATGGGGGAGTTACTGAACTTGGACTGCCAGCCATTAACCCATTTTTGGGCCTGTAGGAGAACTTTGTTAAGGGGCCCCTTGTAGCAGCCCCCCACATTGGGCCAGTGTGGTATTTATTTGAGTTTTCCCACAGGAGGCCACTGTCTGCATGTTTGGGACACACACACACACATTGGGGTCCAATTTGGCATCGCCAATCCACCTAAACCTGCATGTCTTTGGACCCCGAGGAAACCCATGCAGACACAGGGAGAACATGTAAACTCCATGCAGGGAGGTCCTGGGACACAAACCCCTGTCTCCTTGTTGCAAGACAGCAGTGCTCCACTGCATCACCTTGCCACTCCATACTTATAAGAGAAAAATCCCAGAAAAAGCGATTGCAATATAATAATATATGATAGGATAGAAAAATATAGACTTTATTTTCGATTCCGATTTTTTTCGATCAAATATCCGTATGATACATCCAAAAGTGTTTAGGAAGAAAAAATCTCCGTTGTCCTGTCAGTGTCAAATATGTGACTGTGAAATCTTGCAGTAACGTATTGTAGCCACAAGGTGGCAGAAAAAAAAAACAAGCTAGAAAGTGTTCACCGTGTCTTCAGCCTTGCAGGTCTGCGAAGCGCGGAGGTTCTTGCAGGTTTCGGCACTTACTGTCATTTGTTTTACGACATAGCGTTGCGGAGAAGATCCTCCTGCAATGGTGTCAGCGAAATAAGAGAGCCCTGCTCAGGGAGATGTTTTCTGTTTATTTAATTGCTTCTGGGCACATACTATACAAGCAGCCATACTTTCTGCGCTTCGACAAGGTCATCCACCTGACGCTAAGCATGTTCAGTAGTGGCCGGTACTTGGATGGGAGACCATCTAGGAAAGCTTGGGGTGTTGCGGAGGCCAGTGGAGAGCACTTACCCTGCGGTCTGTGCGAGGACCCCAATGCAATGATGGCGACACTGTACTATGAAAATGGCGCTGTCCCTCGGATAAGAAGTAAAACTGAGGTCCTCACTCTCTGTGGTCATTAAAGTTCCTGGGCATCTTGGGTGTATCCTAATGGCCTGGCTTTCATGGCTTCGTCCATTCTGGCCCCCTGATCATCCCCTGTCTTTAATTGGCTGTCACTTCTTCACCACCTAATAGCTAATGTGTGGTAAGCTTACTGGCACAAAATGGCTGCCGTCGCATCATCCAGGTGGCGCTATATAAATGTCATTAATTATGATTACTTGTACATTCGCATTTTGTTGGACTGGATGTCACACCATCACAGGGTGAACTCTCACCCAGCAGGGCTAATCGCCAGCCCACCTGAAGCTAAGCATATTTAGACTCAGCCAGTACATGGATAGCAGATCATTTTGGAAAAGTCTGTACTTCTACTGGAAGAGGTGTTGGAGAGGCCAGCAGTGGGCGCTTACCCTGTGGTCTGTGTGTGGATCCCAATGCCGTAGTGCTGTGACGGGGACAGTGAGCTGTAAAAATTGGTACTGTCCTTTGAATGAGATGTAGAACCGAGGTCCTGACTCTCTGTGGTTATACTGTAAGAGATCCCTGGGGGTCTTTCGAAAAGAGCAGGATGTGCCCCAATGTCTGGACTAACTCAGCCACCACAGCCTTGTCCATTCTAGTGCCCTAATCAGCCCCTGTCTAAGTCTTTGTCCCCCTCACCACCTAATAAATAATGTGCGGTGAGCAGACTGGCACAAGAATGGCTGCCATCTATTCATCCAGGAGGATGCTGCACATTGGTGGTGGTGAAAGTTGCTCCTCTCTGTCTATGTAAAGCACTTTGAGTATCTTAGGAAAGCACAATACGAGTGTAATTCATTATTTTTATTATTAAATAGGTAGGGTTATGATGGCTCCCTGTTTTGTGGCAGACTGGCATCCTGCTCACATTTGATTCCTGCCTTGTGCCTACCAGTATCCTTTGACACTGAAATGGAATTAAACAGATTCATGAAATAAATGGGAGAAGGGAAATTTTGTCGGTTTTAGTGAAACAATTTTCTTTTTCCAAATTTTGTATTCGACTATCCATTTGTCTTCAGCAGGTTTGCAGCGGCTTTGTCTGTCGTCTGTTTAAACAAACCTGCGTCTTTATGTGCACTCATTATGTTGTAGCGGGGGGCGAAATGAGGGTAGAGGACAAAGCTGAATGCTTGGGGTGCCAACCAAGCTAAACCCGGTTTAGTTCGAGCAAAAAACCATAAAATTAAATGGAAATTATGTGCCATCTTTATTGCTAAGATAGTCCTCTCTCTCTCTCAGGAACGTCACACGACACGCACAGAAGCAGGGTCAACACACAAATGAGTCGTCACCTTCCGGGAGTTCTTCTTTTATAGGGTGCAGACCGGAAAGGGCGGGGCTTCCTTCGCTTCAGTGCCCTTAAGGGGCGGTGTCTCGAGGCTGTGAGGGAAGATTGAGACAGGACTGTTATTGACAGCACCCCCCTCTGGTCCGAGGGTGGAACTATTTACTTTAGGGGAACCTGGAAGGTGAACCTCTGGTGTGCAATGCATGACAACGTAATTAGTAATTCAGAAAGTTTGTGTTTGTACCCGCCCTATGCCTGCTCTCAGGAAGGGGCGCTGTACAAAACTAAGCTGTATTGAAGTGAAAACTTCCTGTTTTATCTTCCCACAGTCCGGCAACATGCTGCTCCCATGATCTATGACTCGACTTTGGCCAGACGTGAGTGTGTGTGCTTTTATTATGGTAGGTACTGATTTCGATTTTTGATTTTTAATACAGTAAATTTGTAAACCTTTCTAAAAACATGTCTACAATTGATCATTATGGGCTATTGAATGTAGAGCGATGGGCAAAAAGGAGTAGATTTGTTCAGTCAGTCAGTCATTGTCCAACAGCTATATCCTAACACAGGGTCATGGGGGTCTGCTAGAGCCAATCCCAGCCAGCACAGGGTGCAAGGCAGGAACAAATCCCCGGGCAGGGCGCCAGCCCACCACAGGGCACACACACACACCAACACACCAAGCACACACACTAGGGACAATTTAGGATTTCCAATGCACCTAACTTGCATGTCTTTGGACTGTGGGAGGAAACCGGAGCACCCGGAGGAAACCCACGCAGACACGGGGAGAACCTGGGAGTAGATTTGTTCATGTAAAATTAAATTTACAACTGTAACAAAGGCGCTATATAGGCGCCCGACCCGACACAGATAGACACAGAGGCACGTACCAAATACAACCAGACTTTATTATTTTCTTCACCCGTGGGCGCACGTCTTCCCCGTGACCCACAGGCAATACACAGTCCACAAACACAACACAATTCTCTCTCCTTTACCACCATTCCTCCTCAGGCTTAGTCCCCCTCCTCCTCCCGACTCTGGCTCTCCGAGTGGTGGTGGCTGGCCCTTTTCATAGTCCACCCAGAAGCATTCCAGGTGCTTGACCACCTGGTCCTAATTGCACTTCCGGGTGGGGCTGAAGATTCGTCCACCCAGGCTGCTGACTCCATGCAGCTCCCCCTAGTGGCCATCCGAGCCCTCAACCAGGCTGTGGAGGACTCCATCTCCCATGGAGCCATGCGACAGGTTGGGGGATCACCATCCGCCAGGGAGGCTGCCACCAAGCGTCCTGGGGGAGGTATTGAGCTGCCCATGGTTGCTCCCCTGGAACAGATGCGGGCATGGGACCTGGCTGTCCGCCACACAACACAGCAAAGTGTGCAGAAAGTGAAGGGGTCTGAAGACTTTCTGAATCCACTGATGATCCGGTGACTCACAGTTCTGACTTTGTGTATCTCCTGGTCTTTTTCAGACAAAAAAAAAATATCCTGTCCGTCTTTGAGGCATTAAAGCTTCATCGACACTGCTGCTAGAAATGGCTACAGCTGCCCGCCCTTCTTGTGTTGTGACTTGGGAGCCCCAAAAGCACTTCAAAGATTCAAAAAGTGTGTGTGTGTGGGGGGGGAATACCATCAAAACCCCGACTCGATACAAAAAGAATCTTGACAAATCTTTACTAAATAAAATGTTTATTTTGACCAAAGGCTCTGCAATACACAGACCTCCTAAGAGCACAAAGGAATTGCCTGTAAAGGTAAAACAACAAGTCCATCCATCCTTTCATTATCCAACCCGCTATATCCTAACTACAGGGTCAAGGGGGTCTGCTGCAGCCAATCCCAGCCAACATAGGGAACAAACCCCGGGCAGGGCGCCAGCCCACCGCAGTAAGACAACAAGTCCAAATAAAGAATCCAAAGGTGAAGCTGAAAAAGAGAGCGCAAGTTCAAAAAATCCAGGAAATCCCAAAAGAACCAAGCAAAAAGCACAATTAGCACAAGTAACGCACAGTCGAAATGAACCACCAGGCACGACGGAAGGCCCTCCAGTAAACAGAGTGGCAGTGATTGGCATGTGGCCCCGCCCCTTGGGGAACCACCTACAAAACACATGGGATGTCACAGGCGGCGCAGTGGTAGTGCTGCTGCTTTACAGTAAGGAGACTGTGGAAGATTGTGGGTTCGCTTCCCGGTTCCTCCCTGTGTGGATAGCGCTTTGAGTACTGAGAAAAGCGCTGTATAAATGTAATGAATTATTTATTATTAATCAAATAGACACACAGAATAATATACATAATAAACAATAAAAATGATATAAAATTAGACAAAACAGACGACTTTGAACCCCAGCCAGGGGAGAAATGCTCACTGAAACATGACACTTGTCTCCCACCCGTGTATGCCATTTTGCCATCATTTAATTAGCAGTTTAAAGTGGCTGCAGAAAATGGATGGATGGATACATTTTCACCACATTATGAAAAAATTAGAAAATTTTGCAAATGACCAGATATTCTCCCTATATTTTCAAAAAAAATATATCACTTTTCCATGGTGTGGGTTTGTCAGAGTGGGCGCTGTGATGGGCTAATGACGCCCCATTCAAGTTTCATTCATTCCTGCATTGTGCCTGATGCTGCCAGGATAGGCCCCCTTGCCCTGAAATTGAATCGAGTTCATTCAGCAAGTCAGTCAACACCATTGGGTTCATAAGAATTAATTATAATTATATGTGACAAACCGCTTAGTGTTTAACGAGCCCCTGCGATGTGAATTCAGTTCCCGTTGAGCCTTCACAGTCCACCCATACTTTTGTGTTCATAAGAATTACTTCTGAACGCTTTGAAATCACTTTAGCTCTTGACTCAACAGTACAAGACATCCTCCGCATATGATACACCATTCGACTCATCTTGATGTCTAGTTATGCAAGATGTCAAGCTTTTACTTTTGGGGTCCCTCTCCCCACTCCCCAAAAAAAACACTAATTTTTGGACCAAATTTTGCACTGGAGATTCCACCCTTATGATAAACAGTAAACTAATAACGATCAGAAGGACTTGAAGCTATGCAGGCCACATCAACTGACACCCTAATGGGATATGAGGGGTCAAAGTTACTCCTTTTCGCAAAAACTTGGAACAAATGAGGACAGGTAATATAGGCAGGTGGAGTGTCTGTCATTTTATTTGATTTTGAGGTTGCCAATCACAAATATGATCATATATACTTTTGACATTTGCTTCCTTACCGTAACTTCATAGGAAGAGTCACCAGAGACATGAATGTCACTGATGAGGTCGACACACTGCTGATGGCTGTGGCCAAGAGGTCATTAAAGGCCTGGATGTTGGTTTTTAATCAGGATACTCAGACACCTCGCTCAGTCAATGATGAAGTCAGTGGATGGATTGGGAGAGCATGGGGGGTTCATGAGGTCGCTGGAAAGGGGTGTGTGGGCTCCTGAAATCTCTGCAAAAGGACGAAGGTCCGAGTCTTTAGAGTCCTGGTTCTTCCTGTCTTGCTATATGGTTATTAGACATGGACGCTATCCTGTGACCTGAGATGAAGACTGGACTCCTTTGGTGTCTCTTCAGAGAGTCCTTGAGTACCGTTGGTTTGACTTTGTGTTGCTCACAGAGTCCCGAATGAATCACATGACCTGCACTGTGAGGGAGCATCAGTTACGGCACTACGGCCCGATTACCCGAGGGTGATCCGGTTCATTGTTGAGGACCTGATCGGCTGGATCAGGCCAAGGGGACATCCACATAATGGCAGATAGATGGTTATTTCCAGGGGATGGGACTGGACTGTGTGACTACCCGGGGGGTTGCCAACTGGGATCCTGAGCTGTTTTGTCTTATGGTGGGTACGATAACACTCTGTACCAGTGCATGCACCCCAACCTCACCTGACTTGACCTGCTTCCTTATGAGTGGTCCTAGCCCTGTAAGAGCCACACCCAGAAAGGTAAAAATGACAAATTTGAACCATAAGCATGTGGGGTATCATTTTAGACTATTTCATGGCCAGTGATTACAGAAATGAGGATGTTTTGACCCTTAATTAGAGATCAGGCTTTCTATGGACCACAATCAGAGATTTTTCTTGTCTTCTCAGAGAGTCAAGGTTGGTGGGGCCAATTAAAGCCCATTGGGCTACACAAGAATAAAAATTGTTGTCATATGAGTGGGACAAATGACAAGTTTTTATTTACACTTCAACTATTTAAGTTAAAGCACACATATTAACAATTCAAATATCTGACACACGTTTATTATGAACTTCTGCCTCATGAAGTAAATCATTACATTCCTTAAGAACACCCCTCCTTTAACCGCCACCTCTCCCCTCCTTTAACCGCCACCTTATCGTGGTGGAGGGGTTTGCGTGTCCCAATGATCCTAGGAGCTCTGTTGTTCGGGGCTTTATGCCCCTGGTAGGGCCACCCAAGGCAAACTGGTCCTAGGTGAGGGATGAGACAAAGAGCGGTTCAAACCTTCTATGATGAATGAAAACTTTGGACGCCGTTTTCCCTTGCCCGGACGCGGGTCACCGGGGCCCCACTCTGGAGCCAGGCCTGGAGGTGGGGCTCGATGGCGAGTGCCTGGTGGCCGGGCCTGCACCCATGGGGCTCGGCCGGGCACAGCCCGAAGAGGCAACGTGGGTCCCCCTTCCCATGGGCTCACCACCTATGGGAGGGGCCAAGGAGGTCGGGTGCAATGTGAGTTGGGTGGTGGCCGAAGGCGGGGACCTTGGCGGTCCAATCCTCGGCTACAGAAGCTGGCTCTTGGGACGTGGAATGTCACCTCTCTGAAGGGGAAGGAGCCTGAGCTAGTGCGCGAAGTTGAGAGGTTCCGGCTAGATATAGTCGGACTCACCTCGACGCACAGCTTGGACTCTGGAACCAATCTCCTTGAGAGGGGCTGGACTCTGTACCACTCTGGAGTTGCACCCAGTGAGAGGCGCCGAGCGGGTGTGGGTATACTTATTGCCCCCCGACTTGGAGCCTGTACATTGGGGTTTACCCCGGTGGACGAGAGGGTAGCCTCCATTCGCCTTCGGGTGGGGGGACGGGTCCTAACTGTTGTTTGTGCATATGCACCGAACAGCAGTTCAGAGTACCCACCCTTTTTGGAGTCCCTGGAGGGGGTGCTAGAGGGCATACCTTCTGGGGACTCCCTCGTTCTGCTGGGAGACTTCAATGCTCACGTGGGCAATGACAGTGAGACCTGGAAGGGCGTGATTGGGAGGAATGGCCCCCCCGATCTGAACCCGAGTGGTGTTTTGTTATTGGACTTCTGTGCTCGTCACGGATTGTCCATAACGAACACCATGTTCAAGCATAGGGGTGTTCATATGTGCACTTGGCACCAGGACACCCTAGGCCTCAGTTCGATGATCGACTTTGTGGTCGTGTCGTCGGACTTGCAGCCACATGTCTTGGACACTCGGGTGAAGAGAGGGGCGGAGCTGTCAACTGATCACCACCTGGTGGTGAGTTGGCTTCGATGGTGGGGGAGGATGCCGGTCAGGCGTGGTAGGCCCAAACATGTTGTGAGGGTCTGCTGGGAACGTCTGGCAGAGCCCCCTGTCAGAAGTAGCTTCAACTCCCACCTCCGGCAGAACTTCGACCACATCCCGAGGGAGGTGGGGGACATTGAGTCCGAATGGGCCATGTTCCGTGCCTCTATTGTTGAGGCGGCTGACCGGAGCTGTGGCCGTAAGGTGGTCGGTGCCTGTCGTGGCGGCAATCCCCGAACCCGTTGGTGGACACCGGCGGTGAAGGATGCCGTCAAGCTGAAGAAGGAGTCCTACAGGACCCTTTTGTCCTGTGGGACCCTGGAGGCAGCTGATAGGTACCGGCAGGCCAAGCGGAATGCGGCTTTGGTGGTTGCTGAGGCAAAAACTCGGGCGTGGGAGGAGTTTGGGGAGGCCATGGAGAACGACTTTCGGACGGCTTCGAGGAGATTCTGGTCCACCATCCAGCGTCTCAGGAAGGGTAAGCAGTGCAGTGTCAACACTGTATATGGTGGGGATGGTGTGCTGCTGACCTCGACTTGGGACGTTGTGGGTCGGTGGGGGGAGTACTTCGAAGACCTCCTCAATCCCACTAACATGCCTTCCAATGAGGAAGCAGAGCCTGGGGACTCAGAGGTGGGCTCCCCCATTTCTGGGACTGAGGTCACCGAGGTGGTCAAAAAACTCCTTGGTGGCAGGGCCCCGGGGGTGGATGAGATACGCCCGGAGTTCCTCAAGGCTCTGGATGTTGTAGGGCTGTCTTGGTTGACACGCCTCTGCAACATCGCATGGACATCAGGGACAGTGCCTCTGGATTGGCAGACTGGGGTGGTGATCCCCCTCTTTAAGAAGTGGCACCGGAGGGTGTGTTCCAACTACAGAGGGATCACACTCCTCAGCCTCCCTGGAAAAGTCTATTCAGTGCCTCTGGATTGGCAGACTGGGGTGGTGATCCCCCTCTTTAAGAAGTGGCACCGGAGGGTGTGTTCCAACTACAGAGGGATCACACTCCTCAGCCTCCCTGGAAAAGTCTATTCAGGGGTCCTGGAGAGGAGGGTCCGTCGGATAGTCAAGCCTCGGATTCAGGAGGAACAGTGTGGTTTTCGTCCTGGTCGCGGAACAGTGGACCAGCTCTACACCCTTAGCAGAGTCCTGGAGGGTGCATGGGAGTTTGCCCAACCAGTCTACATGTGTTTTGTGGACTTGGAAAAGGCATTCGACCGTGTCCCTCGGGGAATCCTGTGGGGGGTACTCCGAGAGTATGGGGTACCGGCCCCCCTGATAAGGGCTGTTCGGTCCTTGTACGATCGGTGCCAGAGCTTGGTCCGCATTGCCGGCAGTAAGTCGAACCCGTTTCCAGTGAGAGTTGGACTCCGCCAGGGCTGCCCTTTGTCACCGATTCTGTTCATAACTTTTATGGACAGAATTTCTAGGCGCAGCCAGGGCGTTGAGGGGGTCCGGTTTGGTGGGCTCAGGATTGGGTCACTGCTTTTTGCAGATGATGTTGTCCTGTTTGCTTCATCAGGCCGTGATCTTCAGCTCTCTCTGGATCGGTTCGCAGCCGAGTGTGAAGCGGCTGGGATGAGAATCAGCACCTCCAAATCCGAGACCATGGTCCTCAGCCGGAATAGGGTGGAGTGCCCTCTCAGGGTTGGTAGCGAGATCCTGCCCCAAGTGGAGGAGTTCAAGTATCTCGGGGTCTTGTTCACGAGTGAGGGAAGAATGGAGCGTGAGATCGACAGGCGGATCGGTGCGGCATCCGCAGTAATGCGGGCATTGCATCGGTCTGTCGTGGTGAAAAAGGAGCTGAGCCGCAAGGCGAAGCTCTCAATTTACCAGTCGATCTATGTTCCTACCCTCACCTATGGTCATGAGCTATGGGCAGTGACCGAAAGAACGAGATCGTGAATACAAGCGGCTGAAATGAGTTTCCTCCGCAGGGTGTCTGGGCTTTCCCTTAAAGATAGGGTGAGAAGCTCAGTCATCCGGGAGGGGCTCAGAGTAGAGCCGCTGCTCCTCCGCATCGAGAGGAGTCAGATGAGGTGGCTCGGGCATCTGATCAGGATGCCTCCTGGACGCCTCCCTGGTCAGGTGTTCCGGGCACGTCCAACCGGGAGGAGGCCCCAGGGAAGACCCAGGACACGTTGGAGGGACTATGTCTCTCGACTGGCCTGGGAACGCCTTGGGATTCTCCTGGAAGAGCTAGAAGAAGTGGCCGGGGAGAGGGAAGTCTGGGCATCTCTGCTCAAGCTGCTGCCCCCGTGACCCGACCTCGGATAAGCAGGAGACAATGGATGGATGGATGAAGAACACTCTGAATTAGGCTGGCTTACACTAATTTAGACTTTTAGCAATTTTATTTATTTACATTTTTTTGTTTCCAAACCAGATGATCTGCCTTATGTGGCATCTATCTCAGCCTCAGGCATAGCTAGCAGGCAGTTTAACCCTAAAAATCGAACATGCTTCAAATCAAATGCAAACGACATTTGCAACTTGATCACCAAGCTACAAGATGAAGGATATGCTTACCCACTTCAGAAAAGTTTTAAATGGGTTCGGGGCAGTGGGGTTCCATTATTCAATCCACCTTGGAACACAATGCTTGGCTCCATTCACAATTTCTCTGTGAATTTCAGCACAGCTTTGTGCCACACTACAGCTGGCATTGGCTCTGATTATTCATGACAGCCTTCCCCACCCCCAAGTATGAGAAATGGACTGGTAAATACTAACATGTGACGCTCTGGCGTCCCGGCCAGGGTTGGTTCTTAACTTAGCCCAGTCACTAGCAAGATAAATGACCACTCCTATTGACTGGCTTCTACATGATAAACAGAAGAAACGCATGCAATGGTGTTATTTGAATTTTAGGGGCTTAAGCGTCCAGCCCCCTGATCTTCAAGATCCCACCACACAGTTCATCCCATGTACAACTTGTGTGAAACTGCAGCCACAGGGGACCACCAATCCTTGATTTAAACCTTATGTAGGATTCGTGGCAAAATTAGAGGGGATGGGGGCGCAAAGCCCCTGATAACCGCTTAAGCTAACGACACACCTGAATGCATGTATTATTTGAAGCGAATTGTCCATCCATTCTTAATCAAAGCCTCTAACTGAAAGAATGCAAGATAATTACAAACTTGATTGAACAGAACTGCATACATTTTACATCACTTTCACCTATTTGGCCGTCGCCTTTACACGAGGCAGCTTGCAACACTTGAAATATATGTAGTTGCACTTTTTTTGTTTTTCCAATTGGAGCAAAGGCAGGTAGGGTGACTAATTCAGGATTCAGGGTCACACAGTATCACTAACAGGATTGGAACCCACAGCCCCGGGGTTTGGAGCTCAAAGACTTAACCACTACGTCACAATGGCGTACACAGCCGTCCGTACAGAACGAGAGGCTCACTTCACTGGTCGCATGCTTACCTGCAGGTATACGGCTATCTCTTTGCTTGCCATGTGAAGGCGGATTATAAAAGACGCGGCGCAAACAGCTGCAGAGCGTGAGAGCAGCGTGGGTGGCGCGGTCACGCGGCTGCGGCATGTGAGCCCTCTGCAAGCCCTCCACAGTCCGCAGCGGATGCGCGCTCCCGCGCTGTAAAACTGCCTGGCGGACACCCGCACTCAGTCAGTCACTCGCTCAGCGTTGCACAGGATTCAAGCACCGGAGCTCTCGGTGTGTGTGTGTGTGTGTGTGTGAAGGGGGAGGTTTATCGTGTGACTGCCATTCGAGGAGCTGCTGCACAGACATGTGCAAGTTGTTTTCGTGTTGCACTTGAAATAATCTGCAAATGAGTTCAGCCAGCCTCTGAAGTGTAACAGATTCGGCATCTTTTGAAGTCAGACTTAGTGACCCAATGCCAAGAAATTCATCTGCCGAGCAGCCTCCATTGCTGCAGACGAAACAAGAAGTTTCAAAATAATCGCATATTTTGGCGACCATAATAACAGCCTGCAGTGTTTCAATGTCTCCGACTAGCAGAAGTACATAAGCCTGTTGAGGGAGATAATTACAGAGCACAACAAGAGAAACAAAGAAATCGGAAGACATTGCTGTATTAATCTCAATACCTGGAAGTGCAATTTTTTTGTCTGTAAAATTAAAAATGCCTCTTTATACTGTATATGGGTGGCACCATGTTGGGCACCACTCTGCCTGATATCTAGGCCAACCCGGGTTTAGGTTGAATTGAAGGCTTTGTCCATGTGCCCTAATTTGAGTCACTGCATTGTGTTCAAATGTAGGTCTGATGTCCTGTCATTTGGTCCTTCATTGTGCCGAGTATCACTGGGATACTCCGCAGATTCAAGCTACCCTGTAAGAACTAAATCAGGTTGAGAAAACAGATCAGTTAATTAATGCCCACCTATCCATTAATACAAAAATTTTGAATTAATCTAAGCCGCCCTAATTCAGGGTGTTCATAAGTCAACTCAAGTCAAGTTGGGGAGCATGCACTGGTACAGTGTGTTGCCGCACCCACTACACGACGAAACAACTCGGGATCCCAGTTGGCAACCCCTCCAGGTAGACAAACAGTACAGTCCCACCCTCCGGAAATGACCCTCTATCTACCGCAGCCAGATGTTACGTGGGCAACCCCTTGGCCTGGTCCAGCCACTTGGGTCCTCAACAATGAGCCTGATCACCCTCGGGGAATTGCGCCACATGGCCATAGTGCCGTAACTGACGCTAATTCACAATTCAGGTCATATGCCTCATCTGGGACTCTGTGAGCAACACAAAGTCAAACCAGCTTTACACAAGGAGAGACACAGTACTGAAGGGGTCCAGTCTTCATCTCAGGTCACTGGATAGTGTCCACATCTCATAAATAGGAAGCACCAGGACTCGAAAGACTTGAACCTTCCGTGGACTGGTAAGTCAGGAGGCGTCCAACAAAAAAGAAAAAAAAAAGTGATTTCATATAGTGTCACACGTCCTTCTTAGAAACACAATACTAGTGGTGGCAGACCTGGCACCAGGGGGTCATTTACCCAGGCTAAGCAATATCATTTCAACCCCTCCCCCCCTACCCGCCCATGCTGACAGGTATAATGTTAATTGTTGGATTTTTGGGACCTTATCACACCATGACCCCTGTAGATTTTCAGAGGCCCCCATTAATATATTGGTCTGTATAATATTATATATGGCACTTTTCATAATGCCATATAATGACGAAATGCTCTTCATGTGTACTGGGCAATTTAACTAATAATTTGGAGTAAGATATATTTGAACCTGTGGTCTTCTACTTAATAAAATGCTGAAGCCATTTCACTGCATACCTTTATGAAACACATGGAGAAAATGGACAGTAGGAGTCTCTAGATGGTGTGGATTATGAAAGGAAAAAAAATCATGAATAAATGAATGAACGTGTCAGTGTTGTAGCTGGCTAGATAGATAGATAGATAGATAGATAGATAGATAGATAGATAGATAGATAGATGTGAAAGGCACTATATAAGAGATATATAGATACATAGATAGATATGAAAGACACTATGTGATAGATATGAAATGTACTATATTATAGATAGGTATGAAAGGCACTATATGGGTAGATGAAAAAGGCGCCATATAAGGAAATAGATGTGAAAGGAACTATATGATAGCTAGACATGAAAGGTGCTATATAAAAGATAGGTAGACAGGTATGCAAGAAACTATATTGTAGGCAGATATGAAAGACACTATATGATACATAGCTATGAAAGTTGCTGTATATCTGATATAGATAGATATGAAAGGCACTATATAACAGACAGACAGACAGACATGAAAAGCACTATATGATAGATTGATAGATTTTCTGCCCGATGCTAACAGGCATTTCAATGCTCCCTCCCGACGTGCCAAACTAAAGGCTGATAAGTTCATTTTGAAATTTCTGCATGATAAACATTTATTTATTTATTCGATTGATTGTATTATTTAGATAGATAGATAGATAGATAGATAGATAGATAGATAGATAGATAGATAGATAGATAGATACTTTATTAATCCCAATGGGAAATTCACATTCTCCAGCAGCAGCATACTGATACAATAAATAATATTAAATTAATGATTGATAGGCTAATAATGCAGGTGAAAAACAGACAATAACTTTGTATAATGTTAAATGTTAAAGTTTGTCCTATGAGTCTGAATCCTTGCTCTTATGTTTCTGCCACTGTATACATCCTTGAGATTAATGAGGTTTATATAAGCTAATTTAATATGTTCTAATATTTTGGGTATATTGTTAATTCGAATTAATAGTACCTTTACTACAATAACGAAGTTAACGCGCAGGTGCTGCATACCCGTTGTATTTAAACTCTCATCACGCCTTAAGTTTTCTCTTAGTTGTATTTATTGATATGTGCGACGCCGCGGACGTGCAAACGGGTGTGCGTTTCATAGAAATAAAATAAGCAGAATTCATTTTCTGTTTTTTTTTTTTCATTTTGAACCCTATCGTGCTCAGGACAGTAACCAGCACAGGACGAGCCACCAGTCGGCTACATTCATGCTGTTATTAAATTACCTCTTGGCCGGTTGCCCGCATAACACAATGCAGGCCACTGTGTCTCACGCCTTCCCACCGCTCCCTCTTTCCGCGGAGACAGCAATACATAACACTGCAGAGCCGTCCTGCACACGCCCACGGCGCTAAGCCCCGCCCCCTCGCCCGGGCCCCAGCTCGAGTCACGCGGACAGTAGGTTAGCAGGAGCGCTAGCAGCCGCGCCTGACCCACTTTTCTCAATCGTAGGCTGTGATCGCCGCACGCAGACGTCTTTAGCTTGCTAGAGAGACGAAATCAGAGAAGGGAAAACGTAGAGAGCCGATTAGCGCCGTCCTTAACATGCAGGGTTAGTTTAAATATGAATAACTACTAGGCGGCTATAAAACGCATGCAATTGATTTAGATATTCAAACGATTTAAAATTATGAATCAAATGATTATTTATATACATACTGCACATAATATATACACTTATTGAGCCAATTATTAGCAACACTATCCTAATTCTCCATGGCATGGAATCCAGTCCTTTGAGATTCTGGCCCATGCTGAGGATCACATCCCTCAGTTTCTGATTATTTGTCATCTGCACGTCGTTCAGGCTGCCAGTGTTCTGTTCTACCACATCCCAAAGGTGTTCTGTTGGATTTAGATCTGATGACTGGGAAGGCCACTGAAGAACACCAAACAAATCCTCACATTCATGAAATCAGTTCATTTTGTGGCATGGTTCGTTATCATGCTAGAAGTAGCCATTAGAAGATGGATAAATTATGACCATGAAGGGACTCACATGGTTGGCAGCAATACTCAAATACACTGTGGCCTTCCAGCAATGATTGGTTAATATTAACAGGACCAAAAATGTGCCAAGAAAAACATCCCCCACACCATTACTCCACCACCAGCCCCTTGGACTGTTGACACAAGGCAGGTTGTGCTCATGGATTCAGGCCGTTGGAGCTGACTATCTGTCTGCCATATCAGAAGTCGAGATTCGTCAGACCAGGCGATGTTTTTCTTGCTTTGCACTGTCCAGTTTTGGAGAGCCCGTGCCCACTGCAGTCTCAGCTTTCTGTTCTTGGCTGACAGGAGTGGAACCCAACGTGGTCTCCTGATGTTGAAGCCCATCCGCCTCAAGGTTCAACACGTTGTGCATTCTGAGATGATGTTCTACTCGCCTCAGTTGCACAGACTGGTCATCTGCGTTACCTCAGCCTTTCCATCAGTGCAAACCAGTCTGGCCATTCTCCTCATGAACAAGCCGCTCACTGGTTGTTTTTTGAACCATTCTGAGTAAACCGTAGAAACTGCTGTGCATGAAAATCCCACTTACAGACAATCCTGTCACAGCCGAAGCCTCTGAGATCACATTTTATCCTCATTCTGGTGTTTGATGTGAACATGAACTGAAGTGCCTGACCTGTGTCTGCCAGGCTGCACACCTTGCACTGCTGCCATATGATTGGCTGATTAGTTAATCTCACGGATAAGCAGGTGTGCAGGCGTTCCTAATAATTTGCTCAGTGAGTGTATATCAAATATCAAGTAGCGAAGTTCATTTGTGGGTCACACTCTGCCTGATGAACAGACAGGTTGGTCAGCACGTACAAAGAACTTCACTCTACACTGTCCACGTGGCATTAATGACCCTAAATACCAACGTGGAGATGCCTGGCATCCTAACGTGCACATCTTTGGTATGTTGAATGAAAACCAAAGTATCCTGCTGAAGACCCACTCAGGCACACAGAGAACTTGCAAACTCTGCCAGGCAGTGCCAGGACTGAGATTTGAACCCAGGACTGCGAGCCAGCACTGCTAATCCCTGCAGAGCCCTCTTTACACCAGACATTACTAGATGAAGGAAACCTTTTGCTTTAACAGCAGAGCTGTAGTAAGTGGGTCAGATCTGTCACTATCAGCCATTTGATATCTGCGAGGTTTACTAAATATACCAGCATATGGGGCGCAACGGCGGCTGAGATGTTAACTTGAAACCACAAAGCTGCTGGTTCGCTCTCCACAAACTGTGACTCTGTGTGAACCAGAATGCTGACAGAAGAATTGAAATAAATGTTTATTTAACTTGGCTGACACCTTTATCCAAAGCAACGTACCACACCTAACATATGATTGCTTACCCTAATTTTGTTTTTCCAGTAGGAGCACAGGCAGGTGAAGTATGGGCGTCGTAGTGGGGAGAATAAGGGCAATGGGGCCCACTGGGGGGGCTTCAAAACCTGGAATAAAACATACATGTGACAGACATGGATTGAGACAAAGGGGCCCACCGAGACTGCTTTATGCATAGGGCCTAGAGTTCTGTACTAGAAGTGATTTAGTCACAGAGTGTCAGTCGCAGGATTTGAACCGACAACCCTCAGGGTTAGAAGTCCGAAGCCTTAACCACTACGCCACACAGCAGCCTGTAAAGTGCCTTGGATCGGGAAATCTAATGAAGGCGCAATATCAGATAAAAGTGATTTGCACTTTGTAGATGTTTGGTCAGGCACTACACCATTTCTGCCTCATCGACTGGGGAAGAAGCTCAAGGCTTTGAATCTTTGAGTCTTCAGGATTGTGGACCACCTGACCAACAGACAGCGGCTGGTGAGGCTGAGGGGGACTGGCTGTCAGAAATGATGGTGTGTAATACCGGAGCACCTTAGGGAACTTTCTGTTGACCCCTCTACACAACAGACTTCCAGCACAATACCAGTGCTTGCCATCTACAGAGATGTTCAGATGACGCGTCCATCATAGGCTGCATTAATAATGGAGACGAGTCCGAGTACAGGAAGGCTGTGGTGGGGGGGACAACGACCTGCAACTCAACATCAGCAAGACAAAAGAGCTGCTGGTGGACTTCTGGTGTGGCAGGGTGCTTTTGGAGACCGGTCACCATTCAGGGGGAGGACATGGAAGTGGCGCAGAGCTACTGGACAACACAGTGGCGCTGGACAAGAAGGGCCAAAGCAGGCTGGACTTGGAGACTCAGGGCTTTTGATGTGTGCAGTGAGCAGCTGGAAATGGTCTACCAGGCAGTGGTAGCCAGTGCGGTGTTCTACCATTGTGGTCTTCTGTGGAAGCAACCTGAGATCAAAAGAAGCACAAGGCCTGAACAAACCTAACAGGAAAGCCTGCGCCATCACAGGAGTGAAACCTGGACACAATGGAAGCTTTTGGGGAAAGAGGATGGTGGCAAGATTGGACGCCATCTTGAAAAATCTCCTCCAGGGGGCGCTGTCTTGGAGCACCTTTAGCCTCAGGCTCATTCCACCATGCTGTGCTAAGAAGCACTTTTCGAGGGTCTGCTATCAGGAAATGTAATGCTTCCACCATGTACTCATTAATTTTAACTTTATTGATTGGTTTTATTATCTGTCCTGCAAGTCTGTATGCTTGTTTTTTAAAGTTTCTGCTGCTGTATGTATCTGAATCCCCCTATGGGATTAATAAAGTCTACCTAATCTAAGCTAATATAAAGCGTAAAGTTTGCACCCAGCAATGGGACGGTGCCCTCTCCAGGCTGCACTCCAGTTGCCCTGGGTAAGTGTGTTAAGAACTGGATGGATGGTTGCATTAAAATAACAAAGACATCTGTGTGTTTCTTTCATGAAGATGACCCACTTTAGTGGCTTGATCATAATTACCTTTAAAGTATGAATACACACACTAACCCTAACGTATACCATACTACACCATTTTGTGATCCCGCTTATCCTGGACATGTTCTTGGGGGTGCTGGTGCCCATCTCAGAAAGCATAGGCAGGAAAAACACTCAGAACAGGACGCCAGTTCATCGCAGGGCGAATACAATTCCACACACACTGCTAGTCTGCACTTCGCCTAAACTGCATGTCTTGGGACTGCGGGAGGAACGGGGAGAACATGCAAACTCCCCAATGTTGTTTGCACTTATTTCAAACTAAACAAAAAATTACTTTTTTGTTAGTATGGCTGAATACCCTACAGGTTGTGATGAACTGCATAATTTTTCTATATAACAATCATGTCACTGTTTTATCAGTGTCTTGAAAATATGTGTAGAAAAGAGCGAATAAATATTTATAAAGCGAAAACTATACGTGCTTTTAAACTACTTGAACCTACTCGTCATCCGCCGTGTTTAATCTCCTAAATGCCAGAAGTGATTTAATTCCCTGGATATTCCATCCATCCATTTTCCAACCCGCTGAATCCGAACACAGGGTCACGGGGGTCTGCCGGAGCCAATCCCAGCCAACACAGGGCACAAGGCAGGAACCAATCCCGGGCAGGGCGCCAACCCACCGCAGTCCCTGCATATTCTTTTGTTTTTAATGGTATTCTGGATCGTCCCGTTCATATATATAAAACGCATTATTATTATTATTATTATTCTTCAGCCGCTCAGTACAGAAGACAAGAGGCGGGTGGGGCTTCAGAGGAGGCTCAGGAAACACACAAGCCTTGCCGAGCGGAGCACGTGGACAGGACACCGAGGGCTGCGGCGCTCGCCGATTGGCTCACGAGGACGGCCACGAGCCCCGCGCCTCATCGGACTTCATTCAGCCGCAGTGGGTGGATGGCGGGGGCGGGACGGATGCAGAAGACCGCCGTCTTTACAACTGTTGCTGTGTGCTTGCCTGCAGTTTGTCAGATTGCCAAAATGGACGTTCGCCCCCCAGGCTCCGATGTGATACGGCTTCGCTTCAACTAAATAAAAAAAAATCCTTACATTCGAGTTAAAACCTGGCTACAAACCGGCAGAGAGCCCAAGTCGTGTGTTACGTTTTGGGATGCGCCAACCTTTATAAGCGCCTTGAAAAACATGACGCATCAACAATACGCTTTGCACAGCATGTACGAGTGCTATCAAACATTATTCATCCAAATAAATATATTTACGTAGCTGCATTGCGAGTAAAAAAGAAGGGAATTATACCGAACACCATGACCTTAGTGAAGCCCATACGTAAAGATTAACGGGTGGAATCACAAGAGAAGGAATTTTCATTCATTTTATGAATCCGCTTCCCAGACAAAAATAGCCGTTATGCTGTCATGCACGTTTTGAAATATTTAGAAAACTGAACCATCCAGAAAAATAGAAATGCAAAGTTAGCGTAAGCCACGCTAATTCTGGGTGTTCGTGATAATTTACTTCATGAGGTATAAGTATTTAATAAACTAATAATAAATAGTTGCATCAAATATTTGAAATATTCAAATGTGTGTTTCAATATAAATGTTTAAGGTCAAAATCAGTGTTCTCAAACACTGGTCCTGAAGGGCTGCACTGGCTGCAGGTGACCTGTTTTTGCTGCTAATTAACTTCTTTTGAATTCATTTTAATTGACTTGCTCTTGAAGACTCAGACAATAATAAGAGCCAAACAATAATAAGATACAAAATGAGCCAAAACATGACCAGCAAACTGAGACCATCATACAATAGGAGAGAATAAAGAAAGGTGAAGGTCTCAGGAATGCTGATCTGCTCAGGTCCACTAAACACGTTACCAGAACAATTTCAGGAATGTCTGCTATTGCACAATGAGAGCAGCGACAAGCCATGGAATTAAAGAACAGGTTTAATTAATAACAAGACTCAGCGCCTAATTAAGCAACTGGTTGGAGTGAAATTGGTTGGAGTTTGAGGCTTAATTGGTCTTCTGTTGGCTCACTCACTTCACGTTTCATTTCTTTTTGGGTGCTGTTTAAGGAAAGAAATGAAGCAATTCAGAGGAACAAATTGTAAAAAACAAGTCAATTAAAATGAAAGGAAAAGGAGTTAATTAGCCTCCAAAACTGGTCACCAATTAAGAATAGGGTTAGAATGAAAACCTGCAGCCACTGTGGCCCTCCAGGACTGGAGTTTGAGACCACTGGTCTAAATATTCTCGATTGTAATAGAAATTTGTAATTTTTCACCCTCTGATAGAGGTCCATAGAGGAGTAGACAGTTAGTAAAGGATGAAAAATCAAAAATAGCATCTTGAAATAGTCTAACAATAACCTACATGCTTATGTTTGAAATTTGTCATTTTTCATCTTCTGGGAGTGGCTATTAGAGGGCTAGGACCCCCAATAAAAAATATTTTTGATAAGAAACCTCAAAATAGCATAAAGCGACATTCCACCTGCCTGCATTACCAGTCTCCATTTTTGGGAAAAGGGGTGAACTATGACCCCTTGTATCCCATTCGGGGGTCGGTTGATGTGGTCTGCACCTCTTCAAGTCCTCCTGAACATTTGTGCTGAGCGCAACTATTGGTTTACCTCTTTATCATAAGGATGTAATTTCCGGTGCAAAATATGGTCCAAAGATGGCCTAAAAATGAGGGTTAGGGTAGGGGATAAAAGCCCGAAGGCCAAAAAGATTGCATGGGTACACTTCGTGCAGATATAAACAATAAATTTATTTCCTCGAGATTCCTTATTCTATCTCCAGTTTTTAAAGTGGTCTCACACCCTTTCCATACTGCTCCAACACTATCCAACAATAACTACTTCCAAAATCCCCTATAAAATTTGTAAATTTATTTTAATTTTATTTTTAACAATATAGGTTGGGGTCTACAGAGCCAAAAGTAAGAAGAACTCTAGCTCAATATCTTGCATAATTGGACATCAAGACAAGTCAAGCGGCATATCATATGTGGGGGGTTTCCTCATACCGTTGAGTCAGGAGGCTCACAGGCCTTGATAAAGTTGATCCATCACTATTCCTTTCAGCTTAAGGGTGAATCTCGTATTCGAGGACATTACTGGACATTAAGGGGAAATGCATTTAAGAAGCTATGAAGCACTGCTTTATGCAAAGAGTTGTGGGACTCTGAGACAAACTACCGTGACATGGAGTTGAGGCAGAAACCTTGACAATCTTTAAGAAAAATCTGGATGAGATATTGGGACAGCTTAGCTATTAGCTAAACAAATGTGCTTGATGGACTCAATGGTCTCCTCTCATTGGTCAAATTTCTTATTTGTTCTTTGTTCAAGACAAAAAAAATAACAAACTAAAAAGAGATTTAAATCATTCAATATATTCTTAGGGTTGGCACCCTGCCCGGGATTGTTTCCTGCCTTGTGCCCTGTGTTGACTGGGATTGGCTCCAGCAGACCCCCGTGACCCTGTGTTCGGATTCAGCGGGTTGGAAAATGGATGGATGGATGGATATATTCTTAGGAACACAAAAATAAAGGGACACATATGATGGCTCAACAAGATTTGAATCCACATTGCAGGGTTTAGGGTTCGTTAAACGCTGAGCCATCGTGCAACGTAATGTTTTACAAGGAGCCATTAATCAAGGTGACCAAATAGTGCAAATAGCCCTGCGAGGTGTGGGTTTGCTTAGCACTTGGATAACAAAGTCATGCATCCCGGAAAAAATTAAATTTGCACTTAGAGGCTCTGTACAAAACTTTTGAAAAACCTGGCAGGATCTAATTAATAACATTTTAGAACAAGCTTTTAAATTGAGGAAGCTGGTTGTCTCAAATCAAATCAATTAGTCTTTTATTGTCAATTCACTATATGTGCAGAACATACAGGAGAATCGAAATACTGTTTCTGTGTAGTACAATAAAATATAAAAAGTGTAAAACATAAGATAAATAACATTAGAACTTGTAAGTAGACCTGTGTACAATGTGCAATAGTCATTAGTGCAAAAGCCAATTACAGTTAAAAATGAGAAGGTGCATTATAGAGTAGCTTATGAGATGTACAAAAAGACAAAAGGTTAGCAGCAGATGTCTTTTACTCCATTTATTAATTTATCTATTCACTTATCTTTACTAACATAAAGTTTTACTTTGCTGGCCTAGCTCCCTTTCTCAGGGGCGGGGGTTGATTTATTTAGAACCATCCATCCATTCTCCAACCCACTGAATCCAAACACAGGGTCACGGGGGTCTGCTGGAGCCAATCCCAGCCAACACAGGGCACAAGGCAGGAACCAATCCCGGGCAGGGTGCCAACCCACCGCAGGACACACACAAACCAAGCACACACTAGGGCCAATTTAGAATCACCAATCCACCTAACCTGCATGTTTGTGGACTGTGGGAGGAAACCCACGCAGACACGGGGAGAACATGCAAACTCCACGCAGGGAGGACCCGGGAAGCGAACCAGGGTCCCCAGGTCTCCCAACTGCGAGGCAGCAGTGCTACCCACTGCACCACTGTGCCGCCCTTATTTAGAACCTTTTTTTAATAAAGTCATGCATTGTGTCGAATGTAAGGTGTGTACTGCTGCGGTTTGTTTAAGGACGTCTTGACAAGTCAGCAATTCCTGCATTTAACAAGTTCTCTGCGATTACTGAGACGCCCGTCAGTTTTTAGAACTTGCTTTGCTTAATCCATTCCATTCGCGCTAGTGTGGTGCTGAGGTGTCACTCGAGTCCTAATTTGGGATCCTGAGGTGGTTCGTCGTGCGGTGGGTGCAGCAATGTACTGTATCAGTGCAGGCTCCCAAAGTCGTCCTCCTTTGCCTTATACAGAGTTACTGAAATTTAGTTACAGACCAGACTTGGACAATACGCCAGTGCATCACACGTTAGATTCACATACACTCTTAACAATGCTGGTTCTAAAATGGTTCTTTACTGGGTTGTGTGGTCCCTCATTGAAGCATTGCTTCAATAAAGAACCATTTTATTCTAGGAAAGGTTTTGGTTTTTTTTGTATAAGAAATTGTTTTTAATATGTGGACAAAGCAGAAATCTTTAATGTCTAGTAGCCTACCTAGCATGACAGTCTTTTAAAATCAGGAACCCGTTGGTATTTCGCAAATCTGTTGTCATCTGTTTGTGGTTATTTGGAGAGCTTGTTACTGATCTAAATAAATAAAAGCACCTCCTGTGACTTTCATGTGGATGGTACTTTGGGGAACCCTTATGGCAGGGGTTCTCAAACTCGGTTCCTGGGGACCCCCTGTGGCTGCAGGTTTTTGTTCCAACCTGCTTCTGTTTTTAATTGGACTGCTGGGCTAATTAAGTCAACTGTTACTTCCCAAAACTAAGTTTGGTAAATATATATATATGTATTTTTCCCCAGATTTTGTGTTTTGTGAGAATGTCAGAGGCCTCCCTCCACCTTTTAAGCCATTCATTCCTGTTTTGGGGGTTGTCTCATTGTTGCCCCTCTAGTGCACCAAAACAGCTGAAACTGATTAACAATCCCCTCTGCTACTTAACTGGCCAGATCAATAGCCCTCAAGTAACATTGACTTGATGCTATACTCGGATTAAAAAGTGTTCCTTTAATTTTTTTGAGCAGTATATATATATTTTTTTTTTACCAAACTTAGTTTTGGGAAGTAACAGTTGACATAACTAGTCCAGCAGTCCAATTAAAAACAGAAGCTGCATGGAACAAAACCCTGCTGCCATAGGGGGTCTCCAGGACCGAGTCTGAGAACCCCTGATCTAATCTTATCATTTTTATCCATTACGCATTTTTATCTATTAATAAAAATTCAATGTTTAGTAGTTCATGTTGTCAGTTGGAAAAGGAAAAGTTGCTTTTGTGATGTAGGGTGTGCTACGGGTTCACCAGTTTATAAAAAAAAATAATTAACAAAAGAAAAAACACACTAAATCAACTCCAATAACCACAATGACTGCCATCTTAGCACACATAGAGGTGACACGGCATGAAAATGCACGAACTGAAAATATCCCACAATGCAACGCGGACCAGTAATTTTGCGGTCTTATGACAGAATATGACTTAGCCTGTCGTGATCACCTGATACATTTTTAAATACAGTATTTTAATGTGAAGAATGACCTTTATCTCCTATTAATGCTGGTTTTACTTTTTTTATTGTTGCGTGCTTATTAAAAGTGTCATAACTCATACCAATTTATTGCGCGTTTAAGAAATGATCCGATTTTCTATTAGATCCATATTAACTTCACCATCAACAGATATATGATGTGTGGATGCCCCGCGCACACTTGACATTCTTTTTGAAGACAAACTTGAGCCGAGTGACGGCACGCGCATTAAAACGCGCTTTTCGGATTCATTCCCACTAATTGCTGCAGTTCTAATGCGGCGAATTCAAATCCAAGAGAAGGGATCAAAGACGCATCTTTTAGCTGCCGCTGGCGCCCATGGTAAGGCGGCGGTAGGTGTTCACAGGGCTGGCCGCACGTGCCAAGGGCACAGTGCAGTGAACGTGAGAGGAAAGCCGCGCTGACCGCCGCTAACCGCTTTCAGATGAGGCAGACATGCCGGCGGCTCTAGCAGGTCAAAGCATCTCCGGCTTGAGGTGAAAAACTCACTGTGTGGTTACACGTGATCGGAGCAGGAATTCGCCGAAAGGTGTGGAGCTCGAGCCAGGATTCTTGGAAATCTAAATGGGGCAACTTTATAGCTTTATGTTGTTTTCGTGGATTAAACATTAGACACACACACAAAAAAAACAGCGTTATCTTAATCAGGACTCACGTGTCTGACGCAGCTGCCAACTGCATATGGAATTTGTTTTTTATTTTATTATAGGCTGTTCACAATATCAACATGTCATTTCTTGTTATCTTCATGTCTATTGGCTGGCTGAAAGTAAAAGTAAACAAAACAACCGCATTGAACTTTCTCTTAGCGATAACAGTGAACACGTGAAACATCACATGGGTGGGAGTCTCCAAGGACTGCTTTTTATTTTTCCAACACAAACATGTTTTGATATGACATTTATGTAAAAGAAACTGGGCACAGTTTATAATTTATTATTATATATATATATACACACACAGTGCATCCGGAAAGTATTCACAGCGCATCACTTTTTCCACATTTTGTTATGTTACAGCCTTATTCCAAAATGGATTAAATTCATTTTTTTCCTCAGAATTCTACACACAACACCCCATAATGACAACGTGAAAAAAGTTTACTTGAGGTTTTTGCAAATTTATTAAAAATAAAAAAACTGAGAAATCCCATGTCCATAAGTATTCACAGCCTTTGCTCAATACTTTGTCGATGCCCCTTTGGCAGCAATTACAGCCTCAAGTCTTTTTGAATATGATGCCACAAGCTTGGCACACCTCTCCTTGGCCAGTTTCGCCCATTCCTCTTTGCAGCACCTCTCAAGCTCCATCAGGTTGGATGGGAAGCGTCGGTGCACAGCCATTTTAAGATCTCTGCAGAGATGTTCAATCGGATTCAAGTCTGGGCTCTGGCTGGACCACTCAAGGACATTCACAGAGTTGTCCTGAAGCCACTCCTTTGATATCTTGGCTGTGTGCTTAGGGTCGTTGTCCTGCTGAAAGATGAACCGTCACCCCAGTCTGAGGTCAAGAGCACTCTGGAGCAGGTTTTCATCCAGGATGTCTCTGTACATTGCTGCAGTCATCTTTCCCTTTATCCTGACTAGTCTCCCAGTCCCACAGCATGATGCTGCCACCACCATGCTTCACTGTAGAGATGGTATTGGCCTGGTGATGAGCGGTGCCAGGTTTCCTCCAAACGTGACGCCTGGCATTCACACCAAAGAGTTCAATCTTTGTCTCATCAGACCAGAGAATTTTCTTTCTCATGGTCTGAGAGTCCTTCAGGTGCCTTTTGGCAAACTCCAGGCAGGCTGCCATGTGCCTTTTACTAAGGAGTGAATTCCATCTGGCCACTCTACCATACAGGCCTGATTGGTGGATTGCTGCAGAGATGGTTGTCCTTCTGGAATGTTCTCCTCTCTCCACAGAGGACCTCTGGAGCTCTGACAGAGTGACCATCGGGTTCTTGGTCACCTCCCTGACTAAGGCCCTTCTCCCCCAATTGCTCAGTTTAGATGGCCGGTCAGCTCTAGGAAGAGTCCTGGTGGTTTCGAACTTCTTCCACTTACGGATGATGGAGGCCACTGTGCTCATTGGGACCTTCAAAGCAGCAGAAATATTTCTGTAACCTTCCCCAGATTTGTGCCTCGAGACAATCCTGTCTCGGAGGTCTACAGACAATTCCTTTGACTTCATGCTTGGTTTGTGTTCTGACATGAACTGTCAACTGTGGGACCTTCTATAGACAGGTGTGTGCCTTTCCAAATCATGTCCAGTCAACTGAATTTACCACAGGTGGACTCCAATGAAGCTGCAGAAACATCTGAAGGATGATCAGGGGAAACAGGATGTGCCTGAGCTCAATTTGGAGCTTCATGGCAAAGGCTGTGAATACTTATGTACATGTGCTTTGTCAAGTTTTTTATTTTTAATAAATTTGCAAAAACCTCAAGTAAACTTTTTTCACGTTGTCATTATGGGGTGTTGTGTGTAGAATTCTGAGGAAAAAAATGAATTTAATCCATTTTGGAATAAGGCTGTAACATAACAAAATGTGGAAAAAGTGATGCGCTGTGAATACTTTCCGGATGCACTGTACATATACTGTATACTGTATATACACACATACACAAACATATATAACTTTTATAGCCCAAAGAAGTCCCAGTTAGGGTAACTAAGGCTTGTAATGTGAACCAGGGAGTGTGGGTGTGTACTTTATACTTACTTCAACTTACATAAGACAATCTTGCTCAGTAGCTACTTCTTTAGTCTATAATTATTTAATCTATATTTAAATGTGTTTATTTGACTGACATTTTAAATCAAGGGAACTTAAAACATGGTTAAATACCCTCTTAAATATAATGGTTCTAAAATGGCACTTTATTGGGTAGTGTGGTTCCTCATAGAACAATTGCTTAATGTTTCATTCTGGAAGTGCTTCTTTAAATATGAAGTTGGTTCTTTGGGCTTTGAGAAGGAGAAAACAGAAATCTTTATTGTTTAGTAGGCTAAGTAGCAGTGGAAAATGATGAAGAAAATTTGAACTTAGCTTGTGTGGCTGTATACAGCAAGGATTGTTTTAAACTCGAGAACCCATTGGAGTTTCACAAATTGGTTACCATCTGTTTATTATCAAACCTGTTATGAATCTAAATAAATAAAAGATCTTACAGGAACCTTCATGTGGAAGGTTCTTTTAGGAATCAAAAATGCTTCTCTTGTGGAATCACTCTGAATAATCACTTTGGCACCTTTACTTTTAAGATTGCCATGTACGGGTATTTTGATAATTTTACAATTGGTGCGCCCTAAATACACTGCAGGATTGTTCATAATGCCTTTCATATTAACATCATCAGTATGTCAAGGCACTTTCCTGGAGTAACGCATTAGATCCAAATTTATAATACTGTAAGAGTGACAGGAGAATTGATTCAGTCAGGATGTAGTTGAAGAAGCACCCAGATGCTCTTATATAGTTCCTTTCCAAGTGAACAAACTTTCAAATGTACTTTGTAATTTTACTAACTGTGCTATCCGTTGTTAAAATCTAAGTAATCAACATAGACCTCCGCATATTCAGCATTGACATTTGCAGTGCTCCATTTATTGGAATGTATTTCGTAAATGGCTCCGACGCTAGGGATCTGTACTGGCAATCAAAAGGATGCCGGTTTGAATCCCGTAAATGCCAATAGGGACTGTGCTCTGTTAGGCCCTTGAGCAAGGCCCTGAACCTGCAATTGCTAAGCACTTTGAGTCGTAAGAAAAGCTCTATATAAATGAAAAGAATCATTATTATTATTTTGTAATAAATTGTACTGAATTTTTCATTCTAACAGGAGGCGCATTATAAACATTAACACTGCTATAACAAATCCCATACCAAATGGCATATAACAGAGACATAACAACCAGACAGACACACAGATACACACACACTGGCACTTGTTCTTTTATTGAGGTGGATAATACAATCCTTTTCATAGTTTTGAAAAAGGAGCAATAGTTTGGAGCAGCCCCCTGTTCAGATCAAAAAGGTAAGATGGGCATCTGAAATACTAAGTGGGGCGTGGTGTGATAAACTCCCAGAAATCCACCAAGTAACAATTTAACTGAAAGCATGGTAGTAGGGAGCTCATCATGATATTTGGTGGGGGCAAAATCTGGGTAAATAACCTCCTTGGGACTACATCGGGAATGGAGTAATATTGTGGAAAAAATAAAATGAATAAATAAATGCACAAATACTAAATAAATTTTAAAAAAAGATATGTGAGCATTAATGATTAAATGTGTCACGAAATGCATGTTTGTCAGCTTGTTTCTTCACATACTTTTAAAATTCTTTCTTCATTCTTTATTTCAGTGACATGCCTGGAAATGAAAACTGTCATTTTAACCCACCAAACTCGAGGAGGTGGGCTCTAGTAAGGACTGAGTTTGGATGAGTGAATTGTTCATAGGAGGGACGCACTGTACCTGCTCGAAGTTGTGACTGTGCGCAAGTGCAGAAAACGAAGGCCAGAATTACTGCAGGGAATGGCTCCTTTAAGTCAAGAAGCCCTGAATTCATCACTATAGTCTGCACAGTAGTAGAAGGGTTTTTACCCTGTTAGCCATTATGGATGCAATGAGAAGTCAAGCAATATGACACCTTTTATTGGCTAACTAAAAAGATTACAATATGCAAGCTTTCGAGGCAACTCAGGTCTTGCCTGAAGAAGGGGCCTGAGTTGCCTCGAAAGCTTGCATATTGTAATCTTTTTAGTTAGCCAATAAAAGGTGTCAGATAACTGTCCAACAAAGTCTTTCCATACAATGTGGATCTGTAGTCAGAGTCAGTCAGAGAGATGCGAACAGTCCTCATATCTGTCTCTATTTAAACCAGGTTGTAATGGGAGCACTTGATGGCCAATGCACTCGCTACAGACGATCCACCAATCAAAACACAGTACATGCTAGAGCCCGCCCACTCAACTTTGACTGATGAAAATGACATTTGCATTTCAAGGCCTATTTCATGTTGCACACAGAGTCACTGAAACGGATAAATGAGGAAATAATTAAACACTGTACATTCATAAAGAAATAAGCAACAAACATTTCTTGCCCCTTAATTATTCATGCTCACATATCATTGACATTTTATTGATTTATTGTCACATTTCACAATACATTTGTATATTTATTTCATTTTGTCAGAAACAGTCCACCATCTCACTGTCATTTGGTGTAAGGCACAAGCGTTGTGTTTTGCATACCAGCATGCATCAGGCCAAATCCCCATGAGACGTAACATACACCATTTTATTTTGTAGAGCACCTTGGTGAACACCGGTGTTATGTCAAAGCAATTTATAGGTACAGCACAAATATCGTTATATGTATACAGCGGAGGCAAAGCCATGTAGTTATTCTGGGTCCCCGACACTCCTCATTCCCTGTTCTCAGTGTGGGTTAAGTGTGGGTGGGAAAAGGGAGTCTAAAATAATATTCTAAATATATTAAGTTAATTCATCACATGTAAATTAATAAGAGTTAGCTTTTGGTTTTTAGTTGAGTTAGCAGGAAGAAACTTAACATTTAAAATTCATGCATTGCAAACACTTTTTTCTATTACGAGGAGTAAGCAAAAAATTGCCTTCATTTTTAAAATCATTTTAATACGTCTGTTTTGTTTTTTTTTGTTAGTGTAGTGCCACATTTTAAGGTGCTCTACAACTGCACAATTTATTTTCCAATTTCTCTACCATTTTGAAGCTGGCAGATGACAGGAGCTGAACAGATTAACATTATAATTAACAGGTTGAGGATGAATTTGTGAATCTATAGTAAACACTAACAGTATGCCCATGACAAGTGTGGAGGTACAAAATATGGACCCTCGCCTTAGTCTAAAAGCGTTTGACTTTAAATAACCGACCGATTTCATCAGCACTGCTGACTCTCGATTTAACTTTAAATGTCCAGTAATCTTGTGGTTTTCTAGTTACATACCATATACTGTATATTATATATATATATAAGTCTGAATAGCAATTTGATTATTAGGTGGTTACCTACCAGGTTACACTTGTGGTTGGTCCGCCAGTCGGCAAACATACGCCACGTCCTCTCAGTTGCGAGAAGCAGCTCATTGATATGTGATGCAGTACCTGCCAAATAATACAAAGACCACATGACACGTGTTTCGCCCTAATTGGGGCTCGTCAGGGGGTACGCAGTTTTGCATTCCCTCACGGAGATCGAATGCAAGGGGAATGCAAAAGAATTTTAAAGAAAGTGCGGAAACTTTTTGAACGTCCCGCGCATATGTAATATATATATAATGAAGGTATATTTTTTAGAAGCAGCGTAGGATCTGCTATTACGGTATCTTCTTTATTTTCTTCCCTCCCCTGTCTTAGTAACAGACTGCAACTCCCGTCCTCCTTTGCACAACCTACTTCTCCACGTGCGCTGGAATGAGAAAAAAATACGAGAATGAGACATGTTCTGAAAAGTGTGTCACTGGGGCACGAGGCACTCCCCGGGGTCACATGGTCCCGTTTCGCAGCCGCGTGCGGATTGCTATCGCAGAGCTGCGCACGCGCGGTGGACTCATTCCTACAGATGCGAACGGTAATCAAAACCTGGCAGGAGAGGGAGATGCGCTTCAGACCGAAAGTACAGCAGCAGCCGAACGCAAGCCTCTTCTGAACCGTCGAATATGATGCCAGTGTCTGGCAACCTGTACGCCTTGCAGCACAAGTGTTGAAATAAGTGTGATAGACCAGTGCGGCTGTTTTCTTTGAAACATTAACTGAGCATCAGACATGCAGGTCGTGGTGGGTTGATTCTTAAAAGACGCAGCTGCAAAATTTCACCAGTGTAGGAAATTAAAAAAAAAAACACTGCCGCAGTGTCAGATAAAGCGGTGTGTCACGCTCTGCTTACACTGTATGACTTTGCTCGATTTCAAGAAGATGACAACGATGGATGCTAACAACAACAGTACGGGTAAGTGTGTGTTTTTTTTTCTCCTTTTAAAAGACGTCCGGTTAGGTTTGGTGGTGCTGGTTCGGATTCTCGAGCATCAGACCCGCTTATTCATGGGGAGGTGACCTTTTGAAAACTTTCTTGAAAGTGTTACAGCACGGAAAAGTGGATCAGTAGGGTGCGCCCTGTAGAAAATGAGAATGAGTCGTTTACATATTCGTTTGCAAGCTTTATAATTAACAATCGCGCCATTGCGACTTTTACTGCCGCTAGTTTGAGGTACATGCACGAACGGGTGAGAGCTGTCACTCGGTTTCGTGTAGTTTTATCATGTGCTGTGCTAGGATGGGCTTTCTGAGTGTAACACTGCTGCATATACGAACAAGGCAGCTTGTATTAATTATACATTTTTATAGTCTGGTTATATTAATAAATTTGAACTGAATAAATGCATATAAACAAAAAAAAAATGTCTTTCCACTCTTTTCAGCACTGCCTTTTCAGTAAAGAGTTCAGGCAGCAAAGTACAGACAGAAATGGACCTTAAACTGAAAGCCAGTCCATGGGCAAGCAGCCACAAATATTGTCCGCACCGAAACTGAAAATGTGTGTGGGTTGAACAACATGGGACATGCAGCTCCGGTTAAAGTTGTACAAGGCAGTAACACGAGTCCAAATTAGAGCAAAAAGTTGATTCAAATGCAAGTACAAATTGGTCACTCAGGTTACAGATTTGACTGTGTGGATTCCGGATTCCGTTACGATCCAATACTGGGTATAAAGCGCCGAAGTTCGCTTTCCATGCAGGGCTCCCAGGAAATGCAGTATATAGGTCACTCTATAAAAGTCAGGTGTGCTTTAATCCGGATCCTTTCTGATCTCTCACTCCCCGTGTTCTGTAGGGACTCACATGCACCTCGCAGTCTAGCCATGTGCGTTTTGTTTTCATTTATAACCCTGATCCTCGCTGATTGGACAGTCCGCCTCATTACATAATCACACGTCAATACTGGGGTCTCGTTCAGTGGGCGCCGCCCACAATGGGCGCGATAAGATCGGGCCACTCGTGAAAAGTGGTTAGAGAGAAAACGTGTAAATGGAGAACAGTTTTACAGAAACGTTGTTTTCACGCAAGTTATTGTGTGATCAATATGGCTGATATACTACCGAAGCGGCCATATAAACGAAAATGACTTACTGGCATAACAGAGTGAAAAAGTGCATTTTAACAACGTGAACGGTGGGGAGGCATTCTTTCCAGGACTGCTGCTTCTAAGCATACGCGTAGTGGGTAAGGTTTTGGACTTCAAACCCTGAGGTTGTGGGTTCAAATCCCGACACTTATGTGACCACGAGCCGGACTGTGTTCGAATTGGAAAAATAAAAATGTAACCAATTGATGTTGTAAGTCGCCTTCAATAAAGGTGTCAGCCAAATAAGAATGATAAGCTGTACGGGAACAGAGTTAATTGAATTGGAGGGTAATTTACTGTCATTACAGTGCATCCAAATGGCTGACGTGAAGCTCGTATGTAATTTTAATCAGGCCAGCTGAATCGGCGAACAGCCTTTAAATAGAAATGCTCTATTTATTTTTTCACCCGATGCCTTCTTTAAAGGCGACGTACAGGATGAGTGATCATTACAGTTGTATATATTTTTTTGCAGTTGGAGCGCAGGCCTGCGAGGATTTAACTTGCAACGCTGCGGTTTCGGGTTCAATGTCTCACTCCCATCTACCATCCTGTTGTAAACAAGACAGCTGCACTGCGCTCAGGGTACACGTGAGAGGTGTTAAAAACGAAAGAAAGGCAGTTAGCTCGTGGATAAGAAGTGGGTCAGAGGATGAGTCCTCCTTTATTCGCATTTGTAATGCAAAATAGGAGCGTGTCGCCCTGCGCCGGCAGAGCAACGTGTTCTAAGCCTCCAAAGGGGAGGGGCGGAACGGGGCGGGGCGTCCGCGGTCCCGTTGAAGTGCCTTACTTTTCAGGAAACACGTGGAGCCGAGGCGTGACTGCAGCACATTCACGTTGGAATACACAGCAAGGGCTCTCGGATTCAGGGCTGTTTTTTTGACCTTTGTCTCTGTTGGCCCTTCAAGCTGAATAACAAGTCAGTCACGGGTAAGTCGCTTCCCAGAAACCAGAGACTTGCTGAATGATTTTTTTTTTTTTTTTATTACAGGGCTTTTTTTTTATTCGCATCTGCGGGTTTGAAAATTTAAACATTCAATATACGTGCCTTTGCAGAGAAGGAGGGGAAGGGGTGTGTGCGGCTTCCAGGCTGTTGATTGGTAAAAAAAAAAAAAAAATTCCGATTCCACTTCGGTTTTCTTTGCTCACAGAATTTCAAATTTAAACTTTAATGTAGCGCGTTACATACATACACCACGAGCAGCATTAGCACTAGTTCGTTTTAATCCATTCTTGCTTTTCACTGTAGGACCGCTGAGCACAGCACAGATTGTAATTTTAAAAGACAATACACATTCAGAATTTGCTAAATAAAAACCGTTTACCCACTTATTCACCTGGGACTCCGATTTCCAGTTACCGTTAGACTTAAGCGAGAGAATTGACTTTACCGTGGAGTGGCGTGCCCTCTCAACCACGAGCCCCTTAACTCACAGGGTCCAGCTGCACGGGAAACCTTTAAATAATAAAGCGGGTTTGAAAAAAAATATCGAATAGAATAGCAGTGTTTGCACGTGTGGTATTTTTGTCTACTTTGTGCTACACTCTTAAAAATAATGTTTCTGTAATGACACTTAACTGGGTTGTCTGGTTCCTCACAGCATCATTGTTTGACAACGAACCAGTTCATTTTGGGAAGGGTTCTTTGGGCTTTGATGAGACTCCAAATATGTGGACAAAACAAATCTGTACTGTATAGTGGGCTGCCTAACAGGGTACCGAGGGATCAAGAAAACCGGAGTTGGCGTTGGCCAGGAACCCGTGTAACAAACCCGTTATAATCTATTCATGGATAATGGATCTAAATACCAAACGGTTCTTTCTTGAACCTTCATATATGTGGTTCTTTTGTGAACCCAAAATTGTTCCCTTATGGCATCACCGTAAAGAACCACTCTGGCACCTTTTATTTTTAAGAGTGCATGGTTAATATCTGCACCGCTTATCAAAAAAATAATGCCATAGACAACACTTTACTTGACCTCAGAGAGAAATGTGGCTTTTACAGATGCTCAATAAAACATATTAGTATATTAAGTTTCTATTTATCTCTCTCTCTATATATATAATATATATATATATATATATAATATATGCATTTTATAAAAAAAATTAAATTTAATTTTTTATATTTTGGTCAGGAGTAAGACATGAATCTGCAGAAACGGTTTGCGAGAATGATTCCATCTAAAATAATAATTAAGTGCCTGTAAGTGGCGGTTATTGGTTAAATTAAGTTTCCGTAAGCTGTAGGTAAATAATACTGTCGCGCAGGACAGAGTCGTCACACAACTTTTTAACATTCTTATTTGATTAATAAAGCAAATTGCTGAGCAGTACGCATGCTCTGGACCAGCGGATACCATGCGACAGAAAGGCACGGGCACCTTGCAGAAGTGCGCTCGCACGTGTCGAAGATGACGCGCTACCTGACACACTGATCCTGTGACCCTTTGTTCCTAAGATGACTTATCTAATCGTCGGGTTAATGTAAATCTGAAATCGCGCTCCGCATGCATCTCCTCTACAGCGTACGTCAATGCATTCACGTTTTTGCTCATGCCCTTCTTACTCTGTACCTATGAGAACGACATATTAAGCTGCAGATTTGTCGTCAACACCATTTTAATAACCCTACCGTCTGGGTGTTTAAATCCATTCCACGAATCGAACGGCACCGCCGCCGCTTCCATTTCCCGGGGCACGTGCGTAACGGTGTTAAATCGTAGCCCCGCCCCTTGACGCAGACTAGTGACATTGCGCAGTGTGCAGATCTCCTGACTCAGTAACGAGCTGACGCTGTTTAAGGAGTTTAAGTTTGTGAGTACTAGATCGATATTTGGAGGCTTATTTCAAATGTGAATGTATTAAATGTGCAGGTTACAGTTTTATTTTTATACAAACTGTTTTAAGAGATACATAAAGTACTTTTAATTGAAAGTGGTTTTCGTCAAACATGCATCCAATGCCGTCCGCTCACTTAAGTCATGCTCGCGTTTGGAGCTCAGGGTCTACAGGTTATACAAGGGTGTCACACTGCCCAGTGGCTGCAGATTTTCGTTCCAGCCATTTTAATTACCAGTCAATTACTACTGATAATGAAACATACTTTTTAAAAACTTAATTGACTTGCGTTTTTAGAGCTCCTTAATCATCAAAGCTATTCAAAGTGGGCCAGCACAAGCTAAAATGATTGTGCCCATCAGGTGTGAAAGTCTGAGAAATATTGATGGTCCACCAAACACTAACAAGCCGTGGAATTAAATAACTGGTTTCACCACCACCAAGAAATGGCTTCAAATTTAAAAACTGGCTCACTTTGCATCTCATTTTTCTTTAGGCTCTTGTTAATAATGATAATAAAAGAATCAACTAAGAGTTCAGAGTCTGAACAAGCAAGTCAATTAAGGGTAACCAAAAGCAGTCTGTTAGAATAGCAGCAGTAACTGGTTTCCAATGGAGAAAGTGGCCGGAAAGAAAATCTGTAGCCACTATGGCCCCCCCAGGATCTGATTTTGACAATCCTATTATACAGAGAAATGGATTTCCTTTCACTATTACAGTTGCATCCTTTGTCTTTCCTGAAAATCTGTGCAAGATGGCCGCCTGTACATTGCGGGACACACCAACAGTTACTCATACTGGACTAAATAACCCAAATGTGCACACGTTCAGGACGGGGGGTAAAAAAGCTGGAACATTTCCGAGGAAAAACTTGCAATGGAACGTGCCTAGAGTGTGATTCCAACCTAGGACTCGCCGGACAGCAATGCAAAACACGGCGCAGACGAGTCAGCTTTGTAACGATGAACATGCACGGGTGAGCAGGAGAATAGTTTAGCTACTGGCTGCCTTGTCTGTAACAGACTACTTAAAAAAACAGAAGATAAATTTTTGAACAAGCAAACGAATGAAATGTATTGGGAACAAAGTAGAAAGGGAATAGACTGTTTTGCTTGCAAAGGTGGTTTCTGAAACACTAGATACTATTGAGAGATTTAAGGTTAGCAATTATTGAGATACTATTGGAGCTGACATCACATTAAGATGGTGGTTAGAGTACCAGCCTGCAGCCATTGTGTACCCACCAGAATTTGGATTGGACGCCCCCCAGCACATTGTCCACACAGACAATATTACTGGCTGGACACACAATCCACTGTGCTGCCCTTGATAGTGACAGCAACAGCAAACTGAAGACCTGAACGTAGAAGATGAACTCATATTTTCTTAATGCCACCATTATTGCTGTACTATAATAGATTTAAAAGCTTTTTAATTTTATCCTTTTTCTGTAGTCTGCAAAATGTTCATTCGGTATTATTTAATGGACTGCAAAGCAGTTGTGCCATATAATGTCCCAGTGGTGTTCACAGATGTTTTTAAAACAGAAAGGATGTAACACTTAGTGAAATTACAAAGTGCCACGTCACACGGCTATCTTGCTAAAAGAATAAATGTCAGTAAAGAGGCCTGTAACTCAATCGCTGTGAAAATGAGTCTTTGTGATCTGGCGGCATGCGCTTATTACAGGCCTGATTGTTGGGACTCTGACTCAGTATTTCATACGCTCCACCAAAACAAAGGCCTAATGCAACCTGAGTGCAGATACAGAGCAGATAAAAACATTCCTGAACCAAGTCTTGTGGGCGTTTGCTGCTTACAGGTGTCCTTTGTGGGGGTCAGAATTAAGAGTGCGGAAAAGCAGCAGCACCTTGCATCTGTCGGTAATGCTGCGTTTGTTTTAAGATTAGGAGGCCAGGAATGCACTTTCCTTCCATCTGTCCTCCTTTTTTGTTTTCATGTTAGTAGTTATGGTGTCAGTTGCTGCTGAAATGCTTCCCACATGGCTTTGTGACAAGCATTAACAGAATCCTCTATTATTAGGGTGTGGATAAGTTGCTTTTTTTAGATGTTGTGCAGGACCTTATTAAGTAAAGAAAAAGCCCACCACTTGTCCATATCGCTCTACTATAAAAGATGTTACACACGTGTGCATGGGAGGCAGCTAAAGGGCTCGAATGAGGGCAATTCCGAGCCAGACTGGGTTGTGACAGAGTGCACCGACTCTATTTCTTGCTTTTCTGCAGACCATTCACAGGAAATTCCGCCTGGCCCCTTTGACGTCACGTCTGGGTCCAAACCTAGGGATGAAGGCCCTTCCGGTCCCAGCCCCTTTGGCGTCACTTCCTGTACTGGCCCTTAAAAGCCTCCACCTTTCCCCTATCCCGTCAGCTCTGTTTTGGACTCCAATTTGTGCACATCAATGCTATCGCTTATTTTAATTTTGCAGCCAGGAAATAATATACAGGGCGGCACGGTGGCGCAGTGGTAGCGCTGCTGCCTCGCAGTTATGAGACCCAGGTTCGCTTCCCGGGTCCTCCCTGCGTGGAGTTTGCATGTTCTCCCCGTGTCTGCGTGGGTTTCCTCCGGGCGCTCCGGTTTCCTCCCACAGTCCAAACACATGCAGGTTAGGTGGATTGGCGATTCTAAATTGGCCCTAGTGTGTCCTGCGGTGGGTTGGCACCCTGCCTTGTGCCCTGTGTTGGCTGGGATTGGCTCCAGCAGACCCCCGTGACCCTGTGTTCGGATTCAGCGGGTTGGAAAATGGATGGAAATAATATACAGGTGGCTGCCCCCAAACCTTGCTATGGCTCTTTGTCGAGTTTGTGACAAAGGAAATCCTGGGACGAGACTTTCTCGGAGATGATTTCAGGTCCTGCGAGACGAGACTTTTGGCCAAGAGATGTTGACAAGTCCCGCCATCCTCTCAAACATTGACAACCCCGCCGACGGTCCAATCACTTCTCATTCGTGTGAATGCTGTTGTCAGATGCAGTTCCTGCACTCTCGGCTCCAAGCGGGGTCGGAAATAAAAGACAAAGAGTAGAAGACAAAGTAGAACTCGTAAAGAGGTTCAAAAATGTTGGCGCGATACACGTGTAGAGCAGGTTAGAGATAATGACAGTACTAAAATTCGAAAGTCTCAAAAAAATGATAGTAAAGATCGCATTAGCGCTAACAAATAGAAATTATTACTCGGTGAAATAACGGAACAGCGAAAAGAGATTGAATATATTGTTCTGATTTAAACTTTAAGTCAGAGACTTGTAGATCATCTAATTCGTGTTGCCATCAGGGAAAAGTAGTGCTTCTTCCCAATGAAGAGGTGTATCCGCAAGAATTAAAAGATTTGTTGTTTAGTGAAAGTGAAATCCACATACACGAGTGGCAGAGACGTGAAATGGCTGGTGCGTAGCGCAGGCCGGGGGGTTGGCAAAAAATCACTTTATGAGCTGCCACCTAGCTGGTCAATCATTGAAAGCAAACTAAATGTTTAATTGGGTGTCCTGGTTGAGGAGCTGGACTGGAAAACATGACTGCAAGCTGCTCAACCAGAATGCCTGATACTAGGTTTAAATTGCTTTCAATGGCTGTATTTAAAGAGAAAGCCCACCACTTGTGCATTTATTATGCAAAATCATTTTACGAGCTGCAGTCTATCTGGGCCAATCATTGAAAGCAAACTCAATTTTTCAATAACCTCAGGTAATAGGCCTGTGTTCCAGCTGTGCACATAAAGTGCCATGGTTCTGTAACGCTTGGACAGGTTAAGTATGAGAGGTGCAGCCCCAGGGAAAGATTTTAAATTTGATGAAGTGCGCTCTGTAGCGATCACACATTTATTTATAGTTCAATTCTTGCGGGCATTTTCCATTAAATTGTAACACGGTGTTGCCTGCTTATTCCAGTTCAGCGTGGTGCGTGTTGCAGGGTGGGAGTCCAGCTCAAGGAACAGACTAACCCTGGACTCCATCCATCCATTATCCAACCCACTATATCCTAACTACAGGGTCACGGGGGGGGGGGGGGGGGGGTCTGCTAGAGCCAATCCCAGCCAACACCGGGCACAAAGCAGGAAACAAACCCCAGGCTGGGCGCCAGCTAACCCTGGACTCTTATATTTCGTAACTTTTTTTTGGCTCATTTAGTCGCCTTGTGTGTGTTTGTGTGTTCACCCCATGATGGACTGTCGTTGTCCGCAGGTTGTTCCTGCCTTGCTCCCAATGATTGCTGGGATAGGCTCCAGCTCTCCTTCCCCTGCCCTGAATAAGTGGGTTAAGAAAATGGATCACAACAAAGTTATCAAGGGTGCTGCTCCAAGCATATGACTTAAAATGTTGTACCAGTTTAACATTGAACGACATACTCAAGGACACCAACGGAGATTAAAGGGAAGTGCGTTTAGGACAGAAGCCAGAAATTACTTCTTTACTCAAACCTTCAGTTGTGAGTCATGAAGTTGAAACAGGAACCTTAACACGTTTTAAGAAGAATCTGGATGAGAAATTAGGAGAACTTAGCTATTATTTAAAAATCGGGAGTGGTCTCCCCTCGACTTTCTTGTATACTCAGATATGGGGATGGCTATTTGAGGAGTAAACTGCAAGACAATAATTATATTTTTTATATCATGTGCATTAAAGAACCATCAACAACAAATCGAATCAAATGAATAATATATTGAACAATTATTATAAAAGTAAAGTTGAATAAATCAGACTCTGCAGCCACATGAATAGAAAAGTACCACTTCCGGTTAGCGGAAATAGCTCAAAGGTTGATAAAAATCTGTTTTGTACCGAATACCTGTATGCAAAATTTGGTTGACCTACGTGAAAGTGTACTCAAGTTATCCGGTTTACAGAGACACACAGACATAATTCCAAAAATTGTATTTTCGGACTCGGGGAGGTCTAAAACACTGAGATTTATCAAAATCTTGAGTTCAAATTTTTGGTTGATTACGATATTTTCCCAATACTTTGTATACGAGAAAGTAAAAGTAAGAGTTTGATGGACTGAATGGCCTTCTCTTGTTTGTCAAACGTCTTAAGTTCTAACTACACGCTCAAAGAGCTACTTGTTATTTTGATTGCAGTTCCTGTTAGTCCCCACTAGGTGTCCATGAGCAGCATCCATTGTTCAAACAGAACCAACCAACAATAAAAAGCCTAAAAAAGTAATCTGATCCCCATAACGCTGTTACTTACTAGCGTTCTTGGATGTTTTGATCATCTGTGTCTCCGGTCAAACACCACAGCAAATCTTTGGAAAGGTGGGTGTTGATATGAAATTCTCCTCTGTGTGGACTTAATGTTCTAACACTTTCCTCCTCTTTCTTTGCTTTATTTCTTCCAGGAAGTGTCATTTCATACATTGGGCCAGCAGGGGGATCCCCGAATCGCACAAGCCCAGTGTCACTTTACAGCGAGAACTCCAACAGCAGCTTCCACTCGTTGTCCTTATCTCTGTCGCAGCCGTCCTTTGGCTCTTCCTTTCCTCCTTCGCCCAGCAGTTCGCTTTCCCAAGATTCCACACGGCAGTATGGGAGCGGCTCTTTGTCAGGGTCAGGAGAGGACGCAGGCTCTACCAGCTCAGGAGGCTCTCCACGCAGGCCTTCTTGCAGAGAGGAGTCAAACAGCCGTTCTTCTCCTAGCAAAGCAAGCAGCAACATCACCAGTAAGTGTCATTCGGCGAATCCATAATGGTGGCACTTCATGTGATCCGAGTAACCGAACAGTGAGATTTTAAAGCTAAGTGGTGAACTGCCATCATTTGGTCTGCAGATCTCCTTCTAGTTTAACAATCAGCCTGTTTCTATTTGGCTCATTCAAGGCATGAGCTTTTCCTAAAACGGGTGCCAGTTCATCTCCTAGCCCACTCACAAACACCCACACACACACACGCAGGCTGGCACAAGGCCAGTTTGAAACTGTCTTCATGGCGATCGACATCACCTCAACGCAGTTTACAAAATTATTAATGTGCTTCTCAGAATAAAAACAAAAAACATGCAGTGCTTGCACAGAAAGTCAGCAGAGATTTACTTTAAACTTGACATGATGAAGTAGAATGGGATCTTATTTTAATTTCTTCTCTTTTGTTTTCTGCAGAGCTTAATGGCATGGTGCTGTTGTGTAAAGTGTGTGGCGATGTGGCATCAGGCTTCCATTATGGAGTTCATGCCTGTGAAGGTTGCAAGGTGAGCCCAGTTCTTGAAAACCGTGCTTGACTGGAATTTTTTTTCCAGCTTACGAGTAGGTGCTTAATGGTGGAGAACACTAATTTGTGGCCTTGGATATTTCAACAAAAGGAGTGTCCATTTATAAATTTATTTCTAAAACCCAGTGCCATCTCTTTTCCTCAGGGCTTCTTCCGGCGCAGTATTCAACAGAATATCCAGTACAAGAAATGCCTAAAGAATGAGAACTGCTCCATCATGAGGATCAACCGCAACAGGTGCCAGCAGTGCCGCTTTAAGAAGTGTCTGTCTGTGGGCATGTCACGAGATGGTGAGTTTTCGTTGCCAGTTTCTCTCAAAGGGTCACTGTGTATACATGTCTTCCCTCCATCTCTAGTGTGACAGCAATGAAAAAGCCAGTCGCGTAAGAACTATGGCTTCGCATTCCTGATCACAAATTGGCGCTTGTATTTTCTGCATTCCAGCTACTGAATATTCCAAAATAATTTCTTGAATGAAATTATTTTAGCAAGTGCAGTAGCATTTTATTCATTTTTTTTCTTCAAATATACTGAATACGCATTGTGATGGCATCTCAAGCTGTCTGTGTGCTGCCATTCAATGTCACACTTCTATTTTTACGTCACATGCTCTCCCAATATATGTTTCAAATTCTTCTTTCCTACCCAGAAGAACAAATTGAATAAGAGTTCGCTAATTTAAGTTGGAAAGGAGTACCCTTTAAGATGCCATCATTAAACCACAGAAAGACACCCAGACAGTATGGAAATGCAGGGCATTAGCAGGGTGGTGGTGATGGCATCAGCCTGGGAATTTAAAAAAAAAAAAAAATGTTTGCAAAAAGTTAAGAGTTATACTAGAAGGACTAGACCAGTGGTCTCAAACTGCGGTTCTGGAGGGCCGCAGGTTTTCATTCTAACCGTTTTCTTCATTGCTGACCTAATTAACTCCTTTTCAATTTTAATTGACTTGTTTTGTTAGATTTGTTCCCCTGAATTTCTTCATTTCTTTCCTTCAATGGCACCCAAACAGAAATGTAGTGTGAAGTGAGTGAGCCAACAGAAGTCCAGCTAAGTCGGGGCCTCAAACTCCCACCAATTTCATGCCAACCAGTTGCTCAATCAGGCGCCGATTCTTCTTGTTAATTAAACTCGTTCTTTAATTCAATGGCTTGTCGCTGCTCTCATTGTGCAACAGCAGACATTCTGAGATTGTTGATTTTCTCTTTTCTAAGAGCTCTGATAAAATGTGCTGTGGACCTGAGCAGATTGACATTCCATATTTGCTTTATTTTCAGATACTGTATGATGGACACAGTTTGCTGGTCTCATTTTGTATCTCATTATTGTTTAACTGCTAATTAAGGAATTAGAAACAATTAAGGGGTCCGAGTCTTCAAAAACAAGTCAATTAAACTTAATTCAAAAGAAGTTAATTAGCAGCAAAAACAGGTCACTAATTAAGAAAAGGGTTAGAATGAAAACCTGCAGCCACTGCAGCCCTCCAGGACCGGAGTTGGAGATCCCTGGTCTTGACGAAAGTGAACCATAAGGTTTAACTTTCAGTGAAGTTTCCTTCCACCAAAACGTTAAGAACAGATTAAAGCAGGCCATTCAGACACGTATGACTCGGCCAGTCATTCCCTTCTAATTTAAAGGAATACTCCACCCAAAAACGTTTAAATGTTACTTACCTCATGTACTTTATAGTGAAGGGAGAGAAATTTTAGTCTCATGTTTTTATGTAGAGTGAGATGAAACCGTTTACCCTAACGGTTACCTAAACTGGACGGCAGACTATGTGAGAAACATCCATGGAAGAAGAAAACATTCTCATGTTACTCTTGTCTGATGCCACATCAGTTTTACATTATATTTAACATGGTTGCAGGTCTATGCTATTAAAAAAATATCTGCCACCTTATTTATTTATTTTTTGAGTTCCCAAATTCTAGAGGATTCCTGTTGTAAACCTTTCTGTTACCAGGCATACTGGGTTATATTAATAAAAAGTGACGAGTACAGTCAGAGGATCTGAGCCGCACACTTCAGGATTTTTACTCTCGTTACAGTGCTGGTACTTTTGTATTTAGTATTTCATTAACTAGGGACACTTCCCTGAGGGGGATGTTGGCTTTCCAAGACCCCTTTATTCTAATTACTTTCCTTCTTTCCACAGCGGTCCGCTTTGGACGCATTCCCAAGAGAGAGAAGCAGAGGATGCTGGCAGAAATGCAGAGTGCTATGAATAACATGGTGAATAATCAGCTGCAGCCGGATGTCCAGCTCCACCCACACAGTACTCCACCAATGTCAACCTCGCCGACTCTGCCTCCTCAACCCCAGCAAAGTCCCCAACAGATTGGCTGCGGTCAGCCACTTTCTCCTCTGCCCCAGATCCATCCCGCTTCACCACCACAGTGCCCCAGCCCGGAGACGGACAAGACGATCTCACTCATTGCCAAAGCCCACAAGGAAACCTTTGTCTATGCCCACGACAAGTTGAGCTGTTCTTCCCTGAGGTTTAACCATCAGAATGCTGAAATGGATAATCGCTGCTCTAATGGCTACCATCTGAATGGAGTGAACAGCACCTACTACCATGACAATAATGTAGGCCACCGGAATGGTTTCACAGACAATATTGGTGCAAACCCCATCAAAAATAACTGTCACATGCCCCCCACATCTGGCATAATTTACCCCAATGGACGCACGAATGGCTTCTTTCACCAGAACAACTGCAATGGCCACAGACTTTGCCCCAGCAATATGTGCAGCCAGCACAACATGCAGAACCAAGACGTGGACAGCAGGCACCCACCAAGCCACAGTCCAGTACAGAAATGTCCATGGAAGGGCAACCGCAATGTCCTGCTGGTGAGCATCCTGCTAATCTTCAGTTTTAGATCAGGGGGTCCCCAACTCCGGTCCTGGAGGGCCCCAGTGACTGCAGGTTTTCATTCTAACCCTTTTCTTAATTAGTGACCTGTTTTTGCTGCTAATTAACTTCTTTTTAAGATTTGTTCCCCTGAATTTCTTCATTTCTTTCCTTAAACGGCACCCAAAATGAAATGAAATGTGAAATGAGTCAACCAAAAGAAGACCAGCTAAGTCAGGGCCTCAACCAGCTGCTTAATTCGGCTCTGGTTCTTGTCGTTAGTTAAACCCCTTCTTTAATTCCATGGCTTGTCGCTGCAGTCATTGGTCAATAGCAGACATTTCTGAAATTGTTGATTTTCTCTTTTCTAAGAGCTCTGATAAAATGTTTTGTGGACCTGAGCAGATCGACATTCCTGAGACCCTCACCTACCTTTATTTATATTGTATGACTGACAATGTTGGTCATGTTTTGGTTCATTTTGAATCTCATTATTGTTTGGCTGCTCATTAAGGGAAAAAAACAATTAAGGGGTCTGAGACGTCAAGAGCAAGTCAATTAAATTTAATTCAATTGAAGTTAACTAGGAGCAAAAACAGGACACTAATTAAGAAAAGTGTTAGAATGAAAACCTGCAGCCATTGCAGCCCTCCAGGACCGGAGTTGGGGACCCCTGTTTTAGATTATTTATGTTGAGTAGAGAATGCCCAGTGGGAGGCTTGGTGGTCTCTTGGCCTGTTTTTTTTCTGTCCTCTTGGCTATCCGACTCTACTTTATTCTTTGTTATTTAGTATTGCCTACTCTGATATTTGTTTCACATTTCTTCATCTTGTGAAGCACTTTGAGCTACACCATTTGTATGAAAATATGCCACATAAAAAATGCTGTTATTTTTGTATGTTAAGGCAGGCCCTAAATAATACGTAAAAAAGATGTATGGAAATAATTTAAATGTTTTTAGTAACAGGATTCAAAATGTAGCAATGTGAAGCGAAGCCTCATTACAAGGAGATTTGTCGTATCTGTTTCTGTTCCAGACTGTTTAGGGAGTAATGGGCTGCTGTGTCTTTTCTCCTTCCAGGCCTGCCCGATGAATCTACAACCTCATGGCGATGCCAACAAATCTCCACAGGAGATCTGGGAAGACTTCTCTCTGAGCTTCACTCCGGCTGTCCGAGAAGTCGTGGAGTTTGCCAAACACATCCCTGGCTTCCGTGATCTCTCTCAGCATGACCAAGTTACACTGCTGAAAGCGGGAACCTTTGAGGTGCGAACTGTTTACTTTGCTTTAAGTCGTTAGCCAGTTTATGATTTGTTTCCCATTTGGAGACGGCAAGAAGTTTTTAATTTATAAAATGTGCTTTGCTGCCACACAACAAGGCGAGCTGGGCTCATGGCCTGGTGCACCCAATGTAAAGTCTGCATGTCCCCCCCCCAATAACAGGCAGGTTTAGTGAACTGGTGTTGCTAGACTGCCCCCCCGATGTGTCTACATGTTCACCTTGCAATGGGCTGGCGCCTTGTTCAGGTGCTGGAACATAAGAAACACGAGGAGAGCATGCAGTCCATTGAGCTTGTTTAGTGAATAGCTGACCGGTCCTAGTATCTCATCTATCTATCTATCCGAATAGGCCTTAAACATTGTCAAGGTTTCTGCTTTAACTTCATGCCTTGGTAGTTTTGTTCTAGATTCCCATAATTCTTTGCATAAAGAAGTACTTCCTGGCTTGTCTTAAATGCACTTTTCATTGGCATCCTCCAGTATCGGATTCATCCTTAAGCTGAATTAATTCACACCCCCCCCCACCTTGCCCCCAGTGATGACTGGGATATGCTCCTGCTGCCCTGTATCCCTGCCCTAGATGAGTGAGTTAAAAAGAAGGATGGACGAGGACACAATTTCCTGTGGCAAATGAATATTTATTAATTTAAAGGATAAGTTGGGTAGTTTTCAACTAGAAGTTATTTCTTCACAAACATGTTATATATGCATTTGCCACAGGAAATTATGTTAAGTGCTTTCCATAAATGAAGTATCTTGCCCACTCTGAGCTTTACAGCGTAGGGCAGGGGTGTCTAACTCTGGTCCTGGTGGGCCACAGTGGCTGCAGGTTTTCATTCTGACCATCTTCTTCATTAGTGAGCCGTTTTTGCCTTCATTTTAATTGACGTGACTCAGACCCCTTGGTTGTTTCTTTTTACTTAGATACTTTATTAATCCCAATAATGAGCAGCCAAACAATAATGAGACAAAAAAACAAGACCAGCTGACCTGAAAATAAAGAAAGTTGAAGGCATCGGCCATGTTGGTCCGCTCAGGTCACTGAAACATCTTGACGGTGGTCTTAGAAAAAACAGAAAATCTGCTGAGAGCAGAAACAAGTCATGATATTCAGTAATTAATAGCAAGAATTGACTTCTCATGGAGTTTGATGTTCCAGTTTAGCTGGTCGTCTGTCGGCTCGTCTCACCTCTCATTTCTGTTTGGCTGCCATTTAATGAAGAAACGAATCAAATCGGAGGCCTGAATCCTTAAAAACAGGGCTATTAAAATGAAGGGCAAAGGAGTTAATTAGCAGTGAAAACTGGGCTCGGATTAGGAAAAGAGTGAGAATGAAAACCTGCAACCCACCAGGACCAGAGTTGGACACCCCTGTTGTAGGGTATGGTGCACAGAAGAAAAGCTTACAAACGTTCCAGATACGTCTATTTTTCTGGGGGTTGGTGCCAACGTTCCAGGTGGTTCTGCATGAGGGTGCGTTTGTGTTATCGGCACATGCTCCCACCCTCTCACCTCCTCCATTTTTCAAGCCATGCCAGTTGTTGAGTATTGACCCGCACCTTCCATGTTTCCCTACACATTTGTGACAACAATTGGGATCTGGAAATAATCCTTATAGTACTGTTTTGTTTTTTTTTTCTCACCACTTCTGTGAATTGTCACATAAATATGAAAGGAAATCAAAACAAAATGAACCACGTGGAGCCAAGTGTTTACTGTGATTTGACCTGTCAGGAGGACGTCACCCCTTAGGGAGGTAAAAGGTTGTTACTCAGGACGACTTAAGGGCCGAGCCATCCCGAACATCTGGTCTTTTAAAATGGATGAATCTTTATTTTTTGGTTCAAAATTGACTTGTTTAAACTCTTTTACAATGTATGTGTGTAATTGCAAGATGCGCATCAATATTCAACAATGGTCTTGGCTTGAAAAATGGATGTATTTGGTAGGTTTAAGCTTTTCCTCAGTGCCCCATACACTGCAATGTGTAAAGTGCCACGGCGGGCAATTTTTTTTTTCTTCTAATTTATAGAAAGCGATTAACTTTAGGGCACAATTTCGCAAATCAATGATTTATGGCATGTTTGTGAACTTCATCTTGAATAATATCAAACTTATCCTTTTAATATGACGGGTATAGAGTGCTGGCTCTGAGGTTAGGGATCGGCACTGGCAATTGGAAGGTTGCCGACTCAAATCCCGTAAATGCCAGACGTGATTCCACTCCGTTGGGCCCTTAACCTCCTTGGGGTTTGGGGGCAGGATTGGCACTGCAGCCACCATAAAAACCCTCGCACTGTTCCATTCCATCTGAACTAGGGTGGTGCTGAGGGTTAGGGTTAGGGTCAGCCGTTGTCCTAATCTGGTTTGTCATGTGGTGGGTGCAGTAACGTGCTGGGCTCCTAACGTCCGTCCATCTCTCTCGCTTATCCTTTTATGACTTGTAAAATCCTGTTCATGAAGTCTGAGGAGTGACCGTTAAACTTTTATCTGTGCACAGGTGCTCATGGTCAGGTTTGCATCGCTTTTCAACGTAAAGGAGCAGACGGTTACCTTTATCTCGGGGGTGACTTACAGCCTGGAGACGCTGCGAGGGATGGGAATGGGAGAACTGCTCAACTCCATGTTCGAGTTCAGTGAAAAGCTCAGCACGTTGGCCCTCAACGCAGACGAGCTGGGGCTCTTCACCGCCGTTGTGCTCGTTTCAGCAGGTAAGGAGTGGAGAGAGAAACATTTTGCCAGCTTTCCCAATCTCTACAAATTGTACTGCAGAATTCGTTTTTATTAACTGCCCAAAAGTAATTATTGTTTGTTTTTTTTTTTGTTCCCCTTTCCAGACCGCTCTGGGATAGAAAATATCATTTCCGTGGAACACTTGCAGGAGTCTCTGATCCGGGCCCTGAGAACCTTGGTGACAAAAAACTACCCTGATGACACGTCACGTTTCACCAAACTGTTGTTAAAACTCCCCGACCTGCGCACCTTAAACAACATGCACTCGGAGAAACTGCTGTCTTTCCGGATCGATGGCTGAACTGAAACAGAAAGCTGTTCGACTCGGATTCCTTTTTAAAAAGAAAAAGACAAAAATGCTGCTTCCCTAAACCCGACGTGAAAATTCAGATTTTTTTTTTTTTATGTTCTGGTTTCTATTTATAATTTAATGAATGAATGTTCCAAAAAAAAAAAAAAAAAGATATACAAAAATTGAGCTTATATTGTAAATATTTCTATATAAATATACATATACATGCCAAGGGGAAATGTTTGAGCTTGACATAATATTTTATAAAGGAAGATAATGCTTTATACTTAAAACGTTACTTGTAGACATTATTTAATTGTAGGGTTGCCTACCGGCCTAAAATGACCAGCAGTCCTCTGGCTTGAAGGGCTGCTGCGTTATAGCAAAAAAACAAAAAGAGACCCTCAAATGTGGGAGGACATGAAAGTGCCGTTCAGAGGTGTGTGTAACTAGCGCATGGCACCCACCCAGCAGTATCTGATGCCCACATGAATCCACATTCTTACCAACTGGAATGCCCAGTCACTCAGGGCTTACACAGAGAAGGTATTTTAAGTTTCGGATAACAAGATTTTGGTTTTGTTCCCTCTTTAGAAAGGGAGAAAATAAACTCATTTCCTCAGGTTTACTCATTTCCACAAACCAGTGGTATAAATTGAGTTGTTTTATTTAATGGCACACATGGTAGTGCCACGGTGCTGCCTTGTGGACCAATGTCCTCTGTTTGAATCTCGTGCCTGGTTGTTGGCTTTTTGGAATTGACACATTCCTGGTGTCCCACCCCTACATTCCCAGAGATGTGTGAGTTGGTGTAATTGACAATTCCAAATTGACCCTGTGTGCTGGCACCCTGTCCAGGAAGGCCGTCTGCCCTGCAGCTCAGGGGTTGGCCATGACAGGCTCTGGCACCCCGTACCCCTGAATTGGATTAAGTGGGTTTAAGAATTTAATGTTAAATTTATTCACACAGCTTCAAGTTTATAAAAACACTCAGGAAATGCTTATGTTAAAGCAGACCAGCATTCTTTGCAGTGATTTATCTAACTTGTCAAAATTAAAAATTCAGTGTTTGTGACGACAGGCTCCGATCTTATGGTGTGGATTTTAAATGTACGAGTCGGATAAACCTGCATCTCCGGAAGAAAACCTGTGAGGAATCCTGATCTTGCAAAGCCATCTTGAGTAAACGAATCTACCAAAGCGTATAAAATTTAATGAGGTTCATTAACACGTGAAAAACTTCCATGGGCAGATACATCAGCCAGTTATGGACTCGATCGTTTACTTCAGTGGTCCTCACGTTCAGTCCTGGAAGCCCCTCAAACACTGCAGGTTTTCCTTCCAACCCCTTTCTTGTTCTAATTGGACCCGTCTATTAATTAATTAAGACGTCACGCCCCAGTTTGGGGTTTCTGTCTCAATTCAGAAATTACAAACTGGCAGTTTCTTTTACGGAACGAAGCAGGAATTTAGATGCAAAAACATCAGTTTTTAGAATTTTGGTGTTTTGTTCTTTTTAAACTTTCTGGTTATTTATGACATTGTTTACTGATAAGCACACAAACTGGTCACGTTTAGCAGCAAGCGTCATTATTTGTCAGTATTAATATAGAACTATGGCAGCAAAGTCCACGGGGGAAAAGAGAATCCATCTTAACAACAGGATATGTGTGTCTGTCTCGTTGCTATGGCTCTGTAATTCCAAAAGATGGCGCATCACAAACATTTTTAGTAATAAAATGCATTTCTCATTCCAACAGATGGCACCTCACTGACATTAACATTGCTTGTATGAATCCCATAGCAAATAGCATATAACAGACATACACATTGCATGGTGCCCTGTAAACGTTAAAACGCTAAGCTCTAGGTTGATTGCTTTGATTTCAACACATCTTAGGACAGGTACCACAGCTAGTTAAAATAAAGAATTATGGAGTTAACCACGACAACAAAAAATAGAAATATTTCTTAACTTTGCATAGATGCAAATCTAACACTATATTAAAATACAGGACAGCTAATGAAACAATGAGATCAATTAAATGTGAAACTGATTGGAATAATAAAACCTGCAGATATTGGGGTTGGATGATGGGGGGTCCCAGGACTAACCTTGAGAACCACTGGAAACTTTATCAAAAAGCTGCTCTGTTGAAGACCCCATGGCCCATGAACTCACACCATCAGCTTTAAGGGGGGTGTAAAAATGAATCTAATCCGTTAGCAGTCTGTTTGCTGACGCCTGGGCTGTTTCATGGTGCTGTAATGGAAATTAAGTTTCCAACATCTTCCATTTAAAAAAAAAATAAAAATAAAAACCAGTTGGAAACAAATTTGATGAAGACTTTAGGTAGATTTTTTAAACAAGCTGGCACTTAAGGCCTCAATTCACTGCTGTATTGCTAACGGGATCAGAATTCTCTCATTCATTATGATAAAGTAATACCTGGTAACCAGTTTGAGAATTTCTTGTATAGTGGAAAAAACAACCCACCAATGTCTTTTTGAATAGATAAGCTTTTACTACTAGCCAGTGCATGAGTCTAAATAGAGAAATTGTAAATAAACACTTACAGATGCATCCTGTCTGAAGCCGAGCATTTTCTGAAAATGAATGCTTTTAAGTCCTTGGCGATGATATCAAGACACTAAAAATGAGCAGAGAAGTTTCATTTAGAGCAGATAAAGTCTTTCTTACGTCACCCATCTTCAGAGTATTGATCTGCAGAAGTTCAAGAAGCCCATGTGTGTGTGTGTGTGTGTGTGTGAGAGGATACGTAAAACTAATCCACTTGTATAAACCAATTCCACCACCTCAACAGCAAGCTGCATGCATTCAATAACCTTGCGCTTGTATGGAAACTGGTTCTTTTTCTATTTCTTTTATGGTTTCTTCGCAAAAAGTTAAAATGTTTAAATCTATTGGTTTATATACAGGTTAGCCAATAGCAAAAGTGACACAAAAGCCCAGAATCAACATTTCCTTTGTGCATTTTACTTTGTATTATAAATATGATTCTGTAAATAATACTGTATAAAAAAAAAATAAAAAGTTATTATATATATATATATTTATGTCAGTGTGTGATTTCCTTTCATCCATACATTTTCCAACTTGCTTGTCCCGTTACCAGATGTTACCAAATGGAAGGGCGGATGATGCAGAATCCACTAAAGTTGTCACACAGAGACTGAGGTTGATGAAGTTTGATGTAAGTAAATGGAAAGAATGACATGCAGGAAGTAGAAACAACACATAATGGGAGGTCTGACGCTAGAAAATACCCCTCATAAGAAGGACAGAGGAGTCATCACTATCTATATATCCAAAGGACAGAAGCAATCGTGAAGATTTACAGGGTGTTAGGGTTTATGGTGCCAGACGTGTGGAGTGCAAGTCAGCTTTGTAACACACCTGTGGGGCCTCACCTGGAGTACTGTGTGCGGTTCTGGTCTCCATATTACAACAGGGGAAAATAAATAAACAAAAAACAGAGTTACAACAAATCCAGGGAAGAGCAACTAAGCAGATTGGGGCTGCACGATATGAGCTAAAGGTGGTGAACTTTTTCAGCTCAAGCAAATGGAGATTAAGAGGTGACAGGATCAAAAATTATGAAGGGAAATCGTACAAGTTACAAATATAAGTAACAAGCTGGTTAAGTTTGCAGATGATACCAAGTTAGGCGGATTAGCAGATAATTTGGAATCCGTTATATCATTACAGAAAGACTTGGATAGCAGACAGTGTAACTGCGTTTTCCCAAAGTTTCCAAAATTCAGCAGCTCCAACTCAAAAAATGGGATTCAACAAAAGCCTGACGCGCAGAAATGATTCCACAGACAAAATATCTTTGTTTTTAAAAGTTTAGTTAAGTTTCAAAGTAAAACAGTTCACACAAAAAAGAAAATTAAAATAGCAAAAAAAAAGGAAAAATTATAATAAGAAAAAATTTAGTTCTAAGCTTAATCTTGTTACATCTTAAATCGTTACTAGTCACTTATAATTTCAGAAAACTGTATGCTTATCCCATCTCTGAGTAGAAAATGGGTCTTTCAAGTCCCTGTTTACTGGGACCTGTTCTAAACACAACTGAGGTTATTAACTCACAGTTTCTCAGTTATAGTAAGAAGATTCTATATCTTGCTAACTTATGGGGGGAAAAGACTATACCATTGTCTATGACTATAGAAGATATTCTATTCTATTCAAATAAAGCAAACATTAATATGAGTTTAACTCAAAACTTTAACTTTCTAAAATTGGCTCTTAGACAGGCTTGGGCAGATTTGTGGCAGATGAAATTTAATGTCAGTAAATGTAAAGTATTACACATAGGAAGTAAAAATGTTAGGTTTGAATACACAATGGACGGTCAGAAAATTGAGAGTACACCTTATGAGAAGGATTTAGGAGTCGTAGTGGACTCTAAGCTATCGACTTCCCATCAGTGTGCAGAAGCCATTAAGATGGTGAACAGAATGTCAGGTTATATAGCGCCCTGATGTGTGGAGTACAAGTCACAGGAGGTTCTGCTCAACCTATATAATGCACTGGTGAGGCCTCATCTTGAGTCCTGCATGCAGTTGTGGTCTCCAGGCTACAAAAAGGACATAACAGCACTAGAGACGGTCCAGAGAAGAGCGACTAGGCTGATTCAGGGCTACAGGGGGTGAGTTATAAGGAAAGATTAAAAGAGCTGAGCCTTTACAGTTTAAGCAAAAGAAGATTAAGAGGTGACATGATTGAAGTGTTTAAAGTAATGATGGGAATTAGTCCAGTGGATCGAGACTGTTATTTTAAAATGAGTTCATCAAGAACACGGGGACACAGTTGGAAACTTGTGAAGGGTAAATTTCACACAAACATTAGGAAGTTTTTCTTTACACAGAGAACGATAGACACTTGGAATAAGCGACAGAGTAGTGTGGTAGACAGTAAGACGTTGTTGACTTCAAAACTCGACTTGATGTTTTTTTTGGAAGAAATAAGTGGACAGGACTGGCGAGCTTTGTTGGGCTGAATGGCCTGTTCTCGTCTAGAGTGTTCTAATGTTCTAAAGTGGATCCCATCTGCTACACGACGGCACAGGCCAGTAGATTTGGTAAGTGAAAATGTCTTCCCCCACCAATCCAGCAAGCTGCATGCATTCAATAACCTTGCGCTTGAATGGAAACGGCTTTTTTTTCCCTCTAATGTTTCTTTTATGGTTTCTTTGCATAAAGGTAAAAATGTTTAAATCTATTGGTTTATATACAGGTTAGCCAACAGCAAAATTGACTCAAAAGCCCAGAATTAACATTTCCTTTGTGCGTTTTACTTTGTATTATATAAAATATAATTCTATACATAACAGCTTTTTATTTATTTAATTTATATATATATATATATATATATATATATATATATATATATATATATAGTAGAAACGGCGCTATATAGGCGCCTGACCCGGCACAGAAGGACACAGAGGCACGTATAAAGTACAAGGACTTTTTATTTTTCTTCAACTGGAGGGCTGTGTTCCCTGTAATCCCTCCAGCCACAACACAGTCCCACAAGCACTTAATATTTCACAAACAACTCTTTTCTCTCCACCTTGGCACCACCACTCCTCCCAGGCAACCTCGTCCTCTTCCTCCCGATTCTGGCTCATGAGTGGTGGATGCTGGCCCTCTTTATAGCCCACCCGGAAGTGCTGCAGGTGCTTGATCACCTGTAGCTAATTGCACTTCCGGGTGGGGCTGCAGAGATGTCCAGGTGGGTTCCTGGCTCCGTGCAGCACCCCCTGGCGGCCACCCCAGTTCCCCACAGGGTTGTGGAGAACTCCATCTCCCAGGAAACCCTGCAGGAAACTAAGGCACCACCAAGCGTCCCGGGGTAGGTAGTGAGATGTCCATAGCTGCTCCCCAGGAACATATACAGAAGGGGCGTCCCGGCCAGGCATGGGACCTGGCTGCCTGTCACAATATATATATATTAGTGGCGAGGTGAACCCTTACCAGGCCAGGACACCCAGAGTGTGGAAGGACCAGGGTAAAATTTGTGCGACAGTTTCTCCCCTGGGCCAATAGAGGGCAGCCCTGTTGGTTTTCAGTGGGGCCACGGGGTTATGAGCATGGGAGCTCCACCCTGTTGGAACCCATGACCATTGCCAGGGGATGCATGGACCTTTTCAGGGCCTTATTTGGCCACACTTCCGCCACACCTGGAAGAAGCTCATCAGGCACCTAGAGTCGTTCCAGGTGCCCTATAAAATGGGGGCCAGTCTCACCATTGGAATGGACTATGTATTGCGGTGTTGGTGCACAAACTGTAAATAAACACGGGTGTTGAGCGGAACCTGCGTCCTGCCTGTCTGTGTTGGGGGTTAGGGTGGCAGTACACCCCCTAGTGGCTTATATTATTTATTATAAATACACACACGCACACACATACGATAACGTGCAGTGAATACACTTGACTTGAGCATTCCTAGTCTTCATCCTCTTTCTCTGTATATTTGTCACTCGTTTGCTCAGTGGTTGATGCGCTTGCTGTTTCCTGAGCGGCTCTTCTTTTCTCCACCCTAGCGGCCTGCTTCTTCTCTTCTTTCATTGGCATCTTTTGTTGCTTTAAAACTGATTAATCAGTGTTTGTGTTGCAATTATTTAGTATGTTTTCTTTAAACTTTCACTTCAGCTGGCACTTAAGTCTTCAATCTGCCTCAAGAATGATTTAAGATATGAAGAGGTGTTGGAAGTGATGGCGAAGGTGGTAGGGGATGAGAACGGCGCCCCTACACATGTCCTGCACTGCCACCCTGCTGACTGCTGCAGAGAGTTGATCCATCCATCCATCCATTGTCTCCCGCTTATCCGAGGTCGGGTCGCGGGGGCAGCAGCTTGAGCAGAGATGCCCAGACTTCCCTCTCCCCGGCCACTTCTTCTAGCTCTTCCGGGAGAATCCCAAGGTGTTCCCAGGCCAGTCGAGAGACATAGTCCCTCCAACGTGTCCTGGGTCTTCCCCGGGGCCTCCTCCCGGTTAGACGTGCCCGGAACACCTCACCAGGGAGGCGTCCTGATCAGATGCCCGAGCCACCTCATCTGACTCCTCTCGATGCGGAGGAGCAGCGGCTCTACTCTGAGCCTCTCCCGGATGACTGAGCTTCTCACCGTATCTTTAAGGGAAAGCCCAGACACCCTGCGGAGGAAACTCATTTCAGCCGCTTGTATTCGCGATCTCGTTCTTTCGGTCACTACCCATAGCTCATGACCACAGGTGAGGGTAGGAGCGTAGATCGACTGGTAAATTGAGAGCTTCGCCTTGCGGCTCAGCTCCTTTTTCACCACGACAGACCGATGCAGAGTCCACATTACTGCGCATGCCTCACCGATCCGCCTGTCGATCTCACGCTCCATTCTTCCCTCACTCGTGAACAAGATCCCGAGATACTTGAACTCCTCCACTTGAGGCAGGATCTCACTACCAACCCTGAGAGGGCACTCCACCCTTTTCCGGCTGAGGACCATGGTCTTGGATTTGGAGGTGCTGATTCTCATCCCAGCCGCTTCACACTCGGCTGCGAACCGATCCAGAGAGAGCTGAAGATCACGGCCTGATGAAGCAAGCAGGACAACATCATCTGCAAAAAGCAGTGACCCAATCCTGAGCCCACCAAACCGGACCCCCTCAACGCCCTGGCTGCGCCTAGAAATTCTGTCCATAAAAGTTATGAACAGAATCGGTGACAAAGGGCAGCCCTGGCGGAGTCCAACTCTCACTGGAAACGGGTTCGACTTATTGCCGGCAATGCAGACCAGGCTCTGGCACCGATCGTACAGGGACTGAACAGCCCTTATCAGGGGGTCCGGTACCCCATACTCTCGGAGTACCCCCCACAGGATTCCCCGAGGGACACGGTCGAATGCCTTTTCCAAGTCCACAAAACACATGTAGACTGGTTGGGCAAACTCCCATGCACCCTCCAGGACCCTGCTAAGGGTACAGAGCTGGTCCACTGTTCCGCGACCAGGACGAAAACCACACTGTTCCTCCTGAATCCGAGGCTCGACTATCCGACGGACCCTCCTCTCCAGGACCCCTGAATAGACTTTTCCAGGGAGGCTGAGGAGTGTGATCCCTCTGTAGTTGGAACACACCCTCCGATCCCCCTTCTTAAAGAGGGGGATCACCACCCCGGTCTGCCAATCCAGAGGCACTGTCCCTGATGTCCATGCGATGTTGCAGAGGCGTGTCAACCAAGACAGTCCTACAACATCCAGAGCCTTGAGGAACTCCGGGCGTATCTCATCCACCCCCGGGGCCCTGCCACCAAGGAGTTTTTTGACCACCTCGGTGACCTCAATCCCAGAGATGGGGGAGCCCACCTCTGAGTCCCCAGGCTCTGCTTCCTCATTGGAAGGCATGTTAATGGGATTGAGGAGGTCTTCGAAGTACTCCCCCCACCGACCCACAACGTCCCGAGTCGAGGTCAGCAGCGCACCATCCCCACCATATACAGTGTTGACACTGCACTGCTTCCCCTTTCTGAGACACCGGATGGTGGACCAGAATCTCCTCGAAGCCGTCCGAAAGTCGTTCTCCATGGCCTCCCCAAACTCCTCCCACGCCCGAGTTTTTGCCTCAGCAACCACCAAAGCCGCATTCCGCTTGGCCTGCCGGTACCTATCAGCTGCCTCCAGGGTCCCACAGGACAAAAGGGTCCTGCAGGACTCCTTCTTCAGCTTGATGGCATCCTTCACCGCCGGTGTCCACCAACGGGTTCGGGGATTGCCGCCACGACAGGCACCGACCACCTTACGGCCACAGCTCCGGTCAGCCGCCTCAACAATAGAGGCACGGAACATGGCCCATTCGGACTCAATGTCCCCCACCTCCCTCGGGACATGGTCGAAGTTCTGCCGGAGGTGGGAGTTGAAGCTACTTCTGACAGGGGGCTCTGCCAGACGTTCCCAGCAGACCCTCACAACACGTTTGGGCCTACCACGCCTGACCGGCATCCTCCCCCACCATCAAAGCCAACTCACCACCAGGTGGTGATCAGTTGACAGCTCCGCCCCTCTCTTCACCCGAGTGTCCAAGACATGTGGCTGCAAGTCCGACGACACGACCACAAAGTCGATCATCGAACTGAGGCCTAGGGTGTCCTGGTGCCAAGTGCACATATGAACACCCCTATGCTTGAACATGGTGTTCGTTATGGACAATCCGTGACGAGCACAAAAGTCCAATAACAAAACACCACTTGGGTTCAGATCGGGGGGGCCATTCCTCCCAATCACGCCCTTCCAGGTCTCACTGTCATTGCCCACGTGAGCATTGAAGTCTCCCAGCAGAACGAGGGAGTCCCCAGAAGGTATGCCCTCTAGCACCCCCTCCAGGGACTCCAAAAAGGGTGGGTACTCCGAACTGCTGTTCGGTGCATATGCACAAACAACAGTTAGGACCCGTCCCCCCACCCGAAGGCGAAGGGAGGCTACCCTCTCGTCCACCGGGGTAAACCCCAATGTACAGGCTCCAAGTCGGGGGGCAATAAGTATACCCACACCCGCTCGGCGCCTCTCACCGGGGGCAACTCCAGAGTGGTACAGAGTCCAGCCCCTCTCAAGGAGATTGGTTCCAGAGTCCAAGCTGTGCGTCGAGGTGAGTCCGACTATATCTAGCCGGAACCTCTCAACTTCGCGCACTAGCTCAGGCTCCTTCCCCTTCAGAGAGGTGACATTCCACGTCCCAAGAGCCAGCTTCTGTAGCCGAGGATCGGACCGCCAAGGTCCCCGCCTTCGGCCACCACCCAACTCACACTGCACCCGACCTAAATTGGCCCCTCCCATAGGTGGTGAGCCCATGGGAAGGGGGACCCACGTTGCCTCTTTGGGCTGTGCCCGGCTGAGCCCCATGGGTGCAGGCCCGGCCACCAGGCGCTCGCCATCGAGCCCCACCTCCAGGCCTGGCTCCAGAGTGGGGCCCCAGTGACCCGCGTCCGGGCAAGGGAAAATGCCGTCCAAAATTGTTTTTCTTCAATTAAATAAAAATACAGTAATCCCTCCTCCATCGCGGGGGTTGCGTTCCAGAGCCACCCGCGAAATAAGAAAATCCGCGAAGTAGAAACCATGTTTATATGGTTATTTTTATATTGTCATGCTTGGGTCACAGATTTGCGCAGAAACACAGGAGGTTGTAGAGAGACAGGAACGTTATTCAAACATTGCAAACAAACATTTGTCTCTTTTTCAAAAGTTTAAACTGTGCTCCATGACAAGACAGAGATGACAGTTCCGTCTCACAATTAAAAGAATGCAAACATATCTTCCTCTTCAAAGGAGTGCGCGTCAGGAGCAGAGTCTGTCAGAAACATAGAGGAAAGCAAACAAATCAATAGGGCTGTTTGGCTTTTAAGTATGCGAAGCACCGCCGGTACAAAGCTGTTGAAGGCGGCAGCACACACCCCCTCCGTCAGGAGCAGGGAGAGAGAGAGAGAGAGAGAGAAAAACAAAACAGTGAAAAATCAATATGTGCCCCTTTGAGCTTTTAAGTATGCGAAGCACCGTGCTGCATGTCGCTTCAGGAAGCAGCTGCACAGAAGATAGCAACGTGAAGATAATCTTTCAGCATTTTTAGACAAGCGTCCGTATCGTCTAGGTGTGCGAACAGCCCCCCTGCTCACACCCCCCTACGTCAGGATCAGAGAAAGTCAGCGCAAGAGAGAGAGAAAAGTAAGCTGGGTAGCTTCTCAGCCATCTGCCAATAGCGTCCCTTGTATGAAATCAACTGGGCAAACCAACTGAGGAAGCATGTACCAGAAATTAAAAGACCCATTGTCCTCAGAAATCCGCGAACCAGCAAAAAATCCGTGATATATATTTAAATATGCTTACATATAAAATCTGCGAAAGGCGAAGCGCGATATAGCGAGGGATCACTGTAAAAAGAGGAATAACCTTGAAGGTCAATCATAACCCCGGAAGCTGATAGTAGAAGTCATGTAGTATATGTGTACCAAATTTCAGGCCGATAGGTCAAACGGTTTGCGAACCACAGGTGATTTAAAATCCTGGACAGACAAATGGACAGCGACGGTAGCGTATTATAGAAGAAGATATTTAGAAAAGCAAAGAAAAATCTGACAGCACATGTTAGGCTTGTAATTTACTCTTCAAGATGCAGCTCTACAATTATGTCTAATAATAAAAACAAGACCTAAAGTGCCCACCTCTGTCTCTAAAGGTCCACATTGGTGGCTGCTTGTTTTTTTTTTTGAATCCCCATTAAGTTCCAGACTCAAACTCTCCCTTCTTTACATGGAAGTCTTGTCAGTTTGAGTGCAGTTAGGTGGGTTTAATTTGGCTCATCAAGGGGTCTACTGGCTTTCACTCTTTTATGGGAGGCTCTTTACATGCGTCACTTGCATTGGGCCTCTCGTTTTCTTTGCAAATCCACACTGTTGTGGGTAAACTGGAGCAGCAGATCATTTTATGTGTGAGAGAAGACTGCTGAGGCATCACCACCCCCTCACTAACAGCACTCCTGTGGAGAGGGTTGGCAGTTTCAGATATCTCTGTGTCTACCAGACCTGGTCCAGGCCCATCCACATCCTGGTAATGAAGGCACAACAAATTTCTTTACCACTTCCTACGCTTCAGGGATTTCAGACTGCCCACCCAGATACTGCAGACCTTCTACACCAGAGGTGGGCAATGTCGGTCCTGGAGAGCCACAGTGGCTGCAGGTTTTCATTCCAACCCAATTGCTTAATTAGAAACCAATCCTTGCCAATCTCAGACCTTATTCAATTGTATGGCTTGTTACTCTGCAATGTAAGGTTCTCATAATCGTAGACTTTTTCCTTTCCAAGGATATCATCCAAACGATTTGAACCCTAAAACGGATATTTTTTCAGTCTGTCACATTTTCTATTACGCATTTTATTAAATTAAACAGTGCATGATGAACACACACAAATCTAAATGGAAACAAGCTACATGGAGAACTGCTGGCTTCTTTGTCATTTACATCTTACTGCTAATAAGGAGCCATTAAACACTGAATGCAGCTCTTTAAGACTGAAGTAAGCAATCAAGGGTGGGGAACCTTAACAAGCGAGACCACTAAAATGAAGTATCAAAATGTCACTTGAGCAATAAGGGCTTCATCAGCACTAATTGGCTTCTCATTAAGAAACTGGGTTGGAACAAAAACCTGCAGCCACTGCAGCCCTCCAGGGCCAACATTGCTCACCCCTGTTCTATACATCCACCATCGAAAGTATTCCGACGGGAAGGATCACCCTGTGGTTTGCAAAACAGCACCCAGGAAGACCACATGGTTCTGCAAAGCATGGTGCAGTCTCAATCTTCCAGGACATCTACAACAAGTGATGTCAGACCAGTGCAGAGAAACTCATCAAGGATACCCACTGTTCCAATCATGGCCTGTTTTTTGCACTGTGGTCAGGTAAACTCAACCTAAAGTCCATTCCAGAGAAGCTAATGAGGAGCTTCTGACCACAGTCTGTCCACATCTTGCATAAGTGAAGTGCCTGGAATTACATGGTGTCCTGTTTTTTACGCTCCAAGATTAAGGTATTAGGGCGGCACGGTGGCGCAGTGGGTAGCGCTGCTGCCTCGCGGTAAGGAGACCTGGGTTCACTTCCCAGGTCCTCCCTGCGTGGAGTTTACATGTTTGGTGAATTGGCGATTCTAAATTGTCCCTCGTGTGTGCTTGGTGGGTGTGTGTGTGTGCGCCCTTCCCGGGGTTTGTTTCCTGCCTTGCACCCTGTGTTGGCTGGGATTGGCTCCAGCAGACCCCTGTAACCCTGTAGTTAGGATATAGCGGGTTGGATAATGGATGGATGGATTAAGGTATTAGCTATTATGTGTTATTTATCAAATAATCCTAATTCTAGTAATGATTTTTGAAAATTTACACATTATTGTTGTCTCTTATTAATCTTAAAGCCACAGTCATTGGCGATGAGCAACTAAGCATTTCACTACATACTGTACTTTATGTCTGCGGTGGGTTGGCACCCTGCCCGGGATTGGTTCCTGCCTTGTGCCCTGTGTTGGCTGGGATTGGCTCCAGCAGACCCCCGTGACCCTGTGTTCGGATGCAGCGGGTTGGAAAATGGTTGGATGGATGTACTGTATGTATAATTTGCATGTGACTAGTAAAATTTAATTTGATTTTACCAGATGCAGAGATGTGAAGGATGGATTTCCAAATGATTGGGTTGACAGGAGGATTCAGGAAGCCACTTACGCCATCATTTAGTTTGTGTGTCACGTGCGTGCGCATAAGGGATATTTTAGGTGCGCTGGTGACAGCAGTTTACCACCACTCCAGGGGTTGGCACTCTACAGTAATGCCTTCCCTTTCTCTTTCCCTGCAGTCTGGAAGATTGACGGCTTGTCTACAGGTGACATCACTTCCGGTGTCTGCTCACCTGGACCCGCCTCTTCCTGCCGGAAACAGTCTTAACCAGTCGTATCTATACTCCTGTCTGAAGAGACGCAATATAACGCGTTAACCCAGGTTTATTTCCCTTTCTTGAAACATCAGTTACATGGGGTGCCCCAAAACCTCTCACTGTCTTTGCTTTGTCATTACAGTGTTCTATGTTTGTAATTAATTTAGACCACTTTGCAGAAATCTGTTTTCACTTTGACATTAAAGATTCTTTTTCTGCTGATAATTTAAAATAAGCCACATTAAATCCTCTGCATTTCAATATTGTATAACAAGAAAATGGGAAAATTCCAAAAGGGTTCAGTACTTTTTACAGGCACTGCATGAACCTGTGTCCATTTTTGGATTTATTGCATGATTCCCTGTGGTTGATATTTAAACACTGTTGCACTGTCCCCCTGCCCAGTATATTTAGAGTTATTGCATAGCACATCGGGCACATAATCTTAATAGGAATAAATTGAACTGAACATGGGTGTGGGGTAGCATAGTGGCGCAGTAGTTGGCATGGACACCTTTCAGCTCCAGAGCACTGCATTCAAATCTGAGCCCGGCTCTGTCTGTGTGAAGTTTGCATGTTCTCCTCAGCTATTTTTGTTTCTTCCCCCCATATCCCAGGCACATTTCGTATGGGCTCTGCAACCCTGAAATGCATTAAAATTGTTAGATGAATGGTTTGAGCTAGATGGGCAGTGTGGGTTGTCTTCCTGCATCTCAATGCTTTCACATTAAGCTGCTTGGCAATTCTGCATTGGTCCTGTACATCTGGAGTTGTGGTCGATGTTGCACCCAGTACTGCCAGAATAGGTCCGCTACCCTCCTCCCATGACCCCCGAGGTGGTTTAGACAGATTTCAGTATGAAGTACTAGGATGTTGTACCATATTAGCCATTATGGATGTAGTGAGACATTAAGCAAAATGACGCCTATTACACTGGTCAACAAGCATTTTGCTACTGACATTCTTTCACCTGTACTTGAACAAATTTCACTTGCTGACCTCAAATCTGAAAACTGTATTCATCCAGCACATCCCCCATTTATTAGTTATGATGTTCCAGGTCTTGGACAACAAGGGTGACTGGACAGTAAAGGCGATGCGTTTCAGCATTTAAGAAATAAGTTTGGTCTCGAGAAAAGTGAAGCCAAAATTAAGGAAAGCGTTTTTGTTGGCCCTGAAATCCGTGAACTGATGCTTGACGAGGAGTTCAAAAAGAAACTGAAGCCCACTGAATCCGCACCCTCATTAATTTTCTTGACAGTCACAGAGCAGAGAATTATACTGTGCTTGTGGGGAATATGCCGAATGTATACTAGCTTACGGGATCCAGAATGTCACTGAAGACGCATTTTTGACATTCTCATCTCGAATTTTTTTTCCACCAAATCTAGGCGATGTCAGAGATGAGCATGGGGAAAGATTTCATCAGGATTTAAAGGTGATGGGAAACGGATATCGGGGAAAATTCACTCTGAGCATGATGGGTGACTACTGTTGGTTCTTGCAAAGCGAGATGGATGTGCTGTACAAGTGCAAAAGCAAGTGTTTCAAACATTTTTGGGCATGCTGACCTCACTTTTATATTGAGGTAAATTGACATAAATATGCTTTAATGTATCGTCTTCTGGTTTGTTTCCAGAATAAACACATAAAAACAATTTTGATGGGACAGAGTCCAAACTCCAGATATTGTGTTGATATATTGATATTCAAAAGTGTCAAAACGTCAATGATGTGTATTTCAAAAACCTGACGTGCTAGCTTAATTCCAATTTCATATGTGAAATCAGGGTAAAAAACTTAATAAAAGAACCGCTCTGAACTTTTCCAGTAGCAAACAAAAAATATTTTTTTGTAGACCAGTTATTGGCTAACTGGAAAGATTAAGAAGAAGGGGCCCGAGTTGCCTCGGAAGCTTGTATATTGTAATCTTTACGAGTATAAGATAATTAACTAAGATTACCTGTGAACACCAAGCTTTGAGACCTGAAGGATGTGAGCACCCTCTGCTGGTCAAACATTAGTTGTATCTGCTGAACGGAAACCCTCAGAGACTCTGAAAACAACATCATATCCGCCAGTCAACGGTGACTCACAGGTTACTGTAGATACTGTATTGTGTTAAAATTACAGACCTGTTCTGGCTTGTGGCTTTCAGTAAAGGAATACTGCAGGAACTGAATGGGAAATCGTGCAACTCTTTCAAAATACTGGTACTTCTTGGTGCAGCTATAAAGGACAGTGGAAAAACACAGATGTTAGTAAAGAATGTTAATATCTAATAGAAACCAAAGTTAATTTGTGGAAAATTCAAATATGTCTTGCAGCACAATCACTCTCTTTGCAGCTTTAAAAATTCTAATTTTCTGTATTAAAAAAATATAACTTTGTCAAACCTGCTTAAATTCTCTTCAAGATCACTCGAGTGTCATAGCCAACTCTGGGAGCACTGGCACAAGGCAGGAACCAGCTCTGGATGGTGCCCAGGACACACAGCACACCTACACAGTGCCAGTTTTGAATCACTAACCACCATGGATTTGTGAAGGTGGAAGGAAAATTGAACAACCTGCAGAGAAATGTGCAGACTGCACCCAAACAACAACTGAGCAGGAGATTTGAATCAAGGATGCATGGGACAGCAGCACTGACTCCATTATTAAAATCTACTCCTTATAAAGGGAATAAATAGAATGGATTCAAAGACTCAGCCTGCTTCTGATCAGGAACATAAAGCTAATAACATTCATTTATTGATTCATATGTGCAAACATCCTTTTGAGTTTCTGTAGCATACAAAAAAAAAATTACACACTAATTTTAACAAAGAAAATCCATTTTTACAAGAAAGTTCAGCACTGTCCTCCGTTCATTAAAAAACCCGGCTTGGCTGTCAGAAGCATTTGGTGTATCATTTCCAGTCGGGCAGAATTTATATCATCCAAAGACCTCAAATGTTGTACTTCTTTTAGTCCTAGTGCATCAATGCTCGTCTGGAAAAAGAAGCACACACAAGGAGGAGATCAAAAGATGTAGACTTTGCCATTTATTTTAGTGTTTATATGCAGTATTAGGTATAAGAAAAATATGATTTTACTCTGTAATACAATTTCTGAATGCTAATTATTCATTTATTGACACTTCACATTGCCATCAGGAAACAAATACTTAAAGAGAGGCCACTCTGGCCCAATAGACCACAGGTGTCAAACTCCAGTCCTGGAGGGCCACAGTGGCTGCAGGTTTTCATTCTAACTATCTTCTTAATTAGTGACTGTTTTTTGCTGCTAGTTAAGTTAATTAAAATGAAGGCAAAAGAAGTTCACTCAGGCCCCTTAGTGATTTCTTTTTCCTTAATTAGCAGCCAAACAATAACAAGACACAAAACAAGAATCCATCACACAATATCTGGGGAAAAAAAAAGAAAAGAAAGGTGGAGGTCTCAGTAAGGTTGATCTCTCTCAGGTCACCAAAACATTTTGTCAGTGTTCTTAGGAAAAACAGAAAATCAACAGTTTTGGAAATGTCTGCTGTGGCAGAATGAGAGCAGCAACAAGCCACAGGATTAAATAACGGGCTTAATTAACAGCAAGAATCGACTTCTCATTAAAAAAGGTGGTTGGAGTCTGAAGCCCCAATGGTCATCTGTTGGCTTGTTTTTTGTCTCGTTTCTGTTTGGCTGTCTTTTAATGATGAAAAGAATCAATTCAGAGCGCTGAATCCTTAAAAACAGGGCCAATAAAATGAAGGGACAAGAAGTTAATTAGCAGTGAAAACTGGTCACTGATTAAGAAAAGGGTTAGAATGAAAACCTGCAGCCACTGTGGCCCTCCAGGACCGGAGTTCAACACCCCTGCAATAGAGTACTGCTATCACTTTTATTTTAATCTTGTCCTAAATAAACATTGCTGACTAGCACTCGTTTAATTTAAGAAATACATAGTTTAGACTTGAGCATAATATCGTAAAATTAATGTTCATTCACCTTTGGTTTGTTATTTGCTTAAGCTATCAGTGAGCGCTAAATAAATCAATGTCCACAGAAAGGACATAACAACTAAACATTTCGGGAGACGCTCACCTGAACTTGGAGATTGTCATCTCCTGGCAACTGTAGCACCTTTTGTGTTAGTTCCCAGTCACAAGCTGGAATGAGCTTACGCAAATTCAAAGTTAGCTCTACTCTGTCTTCACTGACTGAAGTAAAGGTGACTCCTTGGAGGTCTGCTAGGAATTGAAGGGTGTCCAGATGTCTGGTGGGGGTAAAAAATAAAATAATAAAATCAAAAATGTCTTTGCATGTGAGGCCCAGTCTCCTCCCATTCGTTCAAGGCAGACCACCTTATTTTACTTAAACATGGCTGTTTTACTTGGCACTCCCTTGCTTCATGGGATTCTGGCAATAGCTTGATGCATTGAAATGTTTCCACAGACAAAATATCTTTGTTTATAAAAGCTTTAGTAAAAAGTCAAGGTAAAACAGTTCACACAAAAATAGAGAAAAAATTGATATAGCAAATAAAAGTTCTGTTTAAAGCTTAGCCTGTCAATGTAGAAATGTAGTTAGATAGCCAATACCCGCCTCTTTGTCGTCTAAGTTTATAAGCTTTTGCCACTTATCTTGTAAAGAACATGGGAACTTTGAAGGTGTGGTACAGAGGAGTCTATCGATTTTCATTTCTTACACCATTTGTGTGTGTGTGTTTGGGGGTGGGGAATTGTTGTTTGTTAGAATATCTATATTTTTCTTGAGGCTCTGCAAATTCATAATTTCATCTTGGGGCAAATAAAGTATTATCTACCTGGCTTTGACTTTAGTTAGGTTGTCAAGGGTCTGGTTGCTGCTCTTAAGCTGTTCTTCCAAGTCATGTAGGAGTTTTTCACATTCTTGCTTCTCTTCTTGAGCACGTTCAACCTGTTTTCAAGAAACAAAAACAGCTTAAAATATGGGGAAAACAACATACATAATAAATTATACAAGGGACATTCATAAACGTTCCGCAGTTTTATATTTTCATTGGAAACGGTGAAGGTGGGAGGAGCAGTAATTGGTCGCATCTGACAGTGTCATGTGATTAGTTCTGTCTGGCAAGTTGGCTGCCCTTGCAATTTAATATAAGAGTGGTCACCCTGTGGTGAAAATGTGCTTTTTGTGGGCAGAAGGTGTGCCAGTAGCACAAATTCATCTCCACATGTGTGCTCAGTATGGGGATAAAGTTCTCTCTCGTAGAGTCATCTACGAGTGGATTGAAACGTTCGAAAATGGCCGCACTAGTGTGACGGTTGCAGATTGTAGGTAGACATTACTATCCCAGAGGGCACTTTGTTTGCTTTAGGAAAAAGTACAAAACATAAACTGCTGTTAAACAGATACAAGAAAATAAGCAAAGACACAGCAACTTGTGGTATCATAAGTACACACACCAACATTAACACAAAGAAGAATAATTAAATTTAACAGTACACAACCTAATTCAGAATTAAGAAGCATTCTTACAAGTAACAGTATTCAAAATGCTTATAGCTCTGGGAATAAAGGAATTTCTATATCTTTACTCTTTATAATTGGGAACCTAAATGTGCAGCCTGATGACAACAATGGATATTATGGGCAGGGGCAAGAAAGAAAGAAAAAAAAAAAAGGAATATGGGGACTGTCTGACACAATGGCCTTCTTTCCGATCTGCTTGTGATGAAGATCAGTGACAGAGGTGTGCTGAAAACTAACAATTTTACTGCTAATTTTTACAAAATTGTTAAAATATATTCTTAATATAAAATCAAATGTAATGACAATTTTAATAAAAGACGTGTAAGAAAAGTCTCATTATGGTTTTCTCCACTTTAAAACAATCAAATTTCCCATGAAAGAATTTCCATTTCTGTCCCATCTCTCAGATTTGATCTGTGTCCAGACCAAAAGTTAACAGCAAGTCCATGGCTCTCCTCATCTTATAGGAGACTCATAATGACAGAGAAACATGCCGAATATAGACACACAGACTTTAAATAAATATATACACACACACACACACACAATCTCTTACCCGGCCAAAATCTCATGACAAGAGTCTCGGCTGGGATTGAATTCTGTAGGAACAGGGATTCCCCAAGTTTCTAGTGGGCAGCAGAACTTTTCTACTGCAAGACTTGAAGTACCCTAAGAGGCTACGAGGAACTGTAGTATCTATGTACATCTCTGCTTGAACACCGAGAAGTGCTTTCAGGTAGGTGGTATTGGTGATGGAAGGAATCCCGGAACTATGCTTATAAGGGCCTCCACCACCTCAGCTGAAGGAGCTTGGAATGTCCACTCACACACACCTACACTTAAAGTAAATTAAACTAATACACATTGTAGCGTGCGGCCGGGACACCTCCACACTGGGAGGACTGAGGGAGCAAGCATGGTCATTGCGTTACCTCCCCCAGGACGCTAGATGGCAACCTCCCTGGGTTGCAGTGGTGCCTCGGACTCCTGCAGGGCTTCATGGGAGTTGGAGTTTGGTGCAGCTCTGTTGGGATCCACAGGCGACACCAGTGGGTGCTGCAGCAGGAGCTGTCAAGTACTTATGGGCAGTTCTTCCGCCACACCTGGAAGTGCTGTAATCAAGCACCTGGAGCAGTTCTTGGTGCCTTATAAAAGAAGCCAGAATTGGAAGGAGGAGAACGAAACTTGACTGGAGTAGTGGACAGGAGGGGAGAGAGGGAGAGAGAGAGAGAGAGAGAGAGAGAGAGAGAGAGAGAGAGAGAGAGAGAGAGAAGAAGAAGAAGACTATTGTGTTGTGCCTGTGAGAAACGAGGAAGGCATTTCCCACAAGGAAAAAGAAAATAAAAAACGTGTGTGCCTTAAGCTTGTGTCCCACGCTTGTCTGTGTCGGGTTCAGCTGGTGGTCCACAACGTCTTTGGGTGAAGTTTGCGTGTACACACATCTGTGTAGGCTTTTCTCACACATTACCGAGTGTGGAAATTGGATCCATGAGGAACCAGAGCTAACTATTGCCTCACCATGACACCCTAAGTCATTGAATCTAAAATGCAACTTGTATAAATCATTCTACAAAGTTCTCGTCTGGTTGTGATGTCCAAACACCTGTATTTCTTGTCACTGCATTCTTTGCATTGCATTTCTTGATGAGCATTCATTGGTTTTCAACTCTTACACACACAGACCCCATTACTAGAATTAAAAGGCAAAATGTCAGGGCAAGTCGTGGACTAGATGGTGTGAGTTGCTGGAAACAGTCGTATGAAAAAGTTTGGGAACCCCTCTTAATTCTTTGGATTTTTGTTTCTCATTGGCTGAGCTTTCAAAGTAGCAACTTCCTTTTAATATATGACATGCCTTATGGAAACAGTATTTCAGCAGTGTCATTAAGTTTATTGGATTAACAGAAAATATGCAATATGCATCATAAAATTAGACAGGTGCATAAATGTGGGCACCCCAACAGAGATATGACATCAGTACTTGGTTGAGCCTCCTTTTGCAAATATAACAGCCTCTAAACGCCTCCTATAGCCTTTGAGTAGTGTCTGGTTTCTGGAAGGAGGTATGTTTGACCATTCTTCTATACAAAATCTCTCCAGTTCATTTCAATTGGATAGCTGCAGAGCATGGACAGCCTGCTTCAAATCATCCTATAGATTTTCGATGATATTCAAGTCAGGGGACTGTGATGGCCATTCCAGAACATTGTACTTCTCCCTCTGCATGAATGCCTTTGTAGATTTTGAACTGTGTTTTAGGTCATTATCTTGTTGGAATATCCAACCCCTGCGTAACTTCAACTCTGTGACTGAGGCTTGAACATTATCCTGAAGAATTTGTTAATACTGGGTTGAATTCATCTGACCCTCGACTTTAACAAGGGCCCCAGTCACTGAACTAGCCACACAGCATGATGGAACCTCCACCAAATTTGACAGTAGGTAACAGGATATTTCCTTGGAATGCAGTGGTGTTCTTCTGCCATGCAAAGTGCTTTATGTTATGACCAAATAACTCAATTTTTCTCTCATCAATCCAAAGCACTTTGTTTCAAAATGAATCTGACTCGTCTACATGAGCATTTGCATACAACAAGCGATTCTGTTTGTGGCGTGAGTGCAGAAAGGGCTTCTTTCTCATCACCCTGACATACAGATGTTCTTTGTGCTGAACTGTAGAACGATGTACAGATACACCATCTGCAGCGAGATGTTCTTGCAGGTCTTTGGAGGTGATCTGTGGGTTGCCTGTAACTATTCTCACAATCCTGTGCATATGCCGCTCTTGTACTTTTCTTGGCCTGCCGGTTTTAACAGCAACTGTGCCTGTGGCCTTCCATTTCCTGATTACATTCCTTATAGTTGAAACGGACACTTTAAACCTCTGAGATATGGTTTAGGAGAAGGCTACAAAAAGTGGAGACTGAACAATCTTTGTTTTCAGATTTTTTTGAGAGTTGCTTTGAGGATCCCATGTTGTCACTCTTCAGAGGAGAGTCAAAGGGAAGCACAACTTGCAACTGATCACTTTGAATACCTTTATATCTCATGGACACACCTGTCTATGAAGTTCAAGGCTTAACGAACTAATCCAGCCAATCTGGTGTTTCAAGTAATCAGCATTGAGCAGTGACAGGCATTCAAATCAGCACAATGACAAGGGGACCCACATTTTTGCACAGCCAGTTTTTCACATTTGATTTAATTTCATACAACTAAATACTGCTTCACTAAAAATCTTTGTTCAGAAAACACCCCAGTACTCCGATGTTCCTAGGAAATGAGACATACCACTGTTACCTTTTTTTGTTGAAAGTAAATTATTATGCAGGCTGAGAGGGGATCCCAAACTTTCTCATATGCCTGTATGTCTGACTACACAACTGACCTTCAAAAGGAGTATGGATAAAATAACGCACCTGCAAACTGCCTCCAACTTGGTAAGATTACGTACATGAAAGCTATGGCTGCAAAAATTGTCTAATGTGACATGGCCTCAAAAAGGATTAAGCAGATTTGAGACTTTTATTTTATTGAAGGGCTACTGTCTCCTGTGAAATGTTTTTTACAACATTCATTTTTTGCCCTTTAAATACACTTATTAAATCCATAAGAAGATGTTCAAATACAGTTTATGCAGCTGGGTTTGGCAGTTTTCGAGAGTCCATATTTCTTGTTACTCTGTTGATATTGCTCACATCTCACAGCTTCAGGGACCTGGGATTTGAGTCCCAAACTGATCACCGTCTCTGGTGGGGCTCACACGTTCACGGAATCTCTGGGTACTGAAGGGTTTCCACTCTCCTTGTCACAATATGTGCAAGTTGTATTAATTGTTACCTAAATTGACGCAGTATTAAAGAGTATGGCTTGCAATGGACTGGCATGCTAGAATTATTCATTTCACAAATGAATTTCAACACAAAAGCAGAAATTTCTAGAATAAGAATCAAAAATAACTTTACATGCTCTTCCAAGAAGGTATTCAGCTTATTTTTCAATGACTTGAGTGCCTCAATTTTATTTACGTAATCGGTGATCAATGACTCCATGCAACTCAGCTTTTCCTGATATTGGGATTTTATATTTCTCACATTCTTCTGTGTTGCTCCCGCCTTTAAATCTGTAAGAAACAGACATGCAAGGTCAAAACTAAAAAGAGTAAATCCGATTTGAAGCATCTAAACAATTCATTTTGAAGGCAAATTGTGCCCTAGGACATTTTCTGAAATGAGAATATTCCCCATCACAGGGAGACCTACCAGGTAAATTCAGAGACATCAATTAACCGAACGTGCATATAAGTGGTGGGTTTTTGTTTGTCCACCCACCTCTTGACCACAGGTTCCCAATGGGATTAAGGTCTGGAGAGTTTCCTAGGCCATGGACCCAACATTTCCATGCTTTGTTCCCTTAGCCACTTAGTTATCACTTTGACTTTATGACATGGTGCTCCATCATGCTGGAAAAGGCATTGTTTGTCACCAAACTATTCTTGGATGGTTGGGAGAAGCTGCTCTTGGAGGATGTTTTGATACCATTTACTTTGTGAAAACCAATACTTGTGTCATTCTCAAAACTTTTGGCCACGACTGTATAATTACTTCTATTGCTCTACACAGGGTTGGTTTCTGGCTTGTGTTCAATGGTTCCAGGGTGGATTTCTGCCTGCCATGATTCTAAATTGCTGTTTTATGTCAAAACAGAAGAAACAAATCTTGCACTTACTCATTTCCTTCAGACACAAGCCATCAAGGAAAGCTTCAGGATCTCTAACCTGCAGAGCACTTAAAACTGATTTCTTCACATGAAGCTGAGTGAAAAGAAGTTTTTGTTTTCGGCGAGTCTCCTAAAAACAGTGAAATTGATGTGAAGGGGGTCAAACTTGCAAGAAAAACACATACAAAAAAAAAACAAAAAAAAAACACGGACATCTTTTTACTCTTTGTATACAAAGATAACGTCTTCAGTTTTATAATTAACTAGTCATGCCCCGCGGCTCCACTCGTGTAGAAGTGAAACAGGACAGCAAGGAAGGCCCTAATGGCTCCCTACTCCTGATGTCACGCTTCCCCCTCTCCTCGACCCGCAGCCTCGATCTCGGATTAGCGTGAATATCGTTCCTGCAAGCGAACTATGATCCTTGGTGCAATGAAAGAAGTCGCAAAATCAACTGGAATATCCAAGAAAATTCTAGAAAAAAAACAAACTACATCCGTTAAGTAGTTTTTTCGTGAAAAGCGGACAGACATACAGACGTTGGATTTTATATACCTGTATACAGAGAGATGGTTGCATTCCTTTTCTTTAAAACTTGATATTTTCTTTGCTTGTCTTCCATTATTAGCCGTGCGTTTCTCATGCAATATTGCAGATGAGACAATCTGTGTAGTGCTCTGAATATCATCCATCCATTATCCAACCTGCTATACCCTAACTACAGGGTCACAGGGGTCTGCTGGAGCCAATCCCAGCCAACACAGGGCGCAAGGCAGGGTGCCAGCCCACCGTAGGGCGCACACACACACACCAAGCCCACACAAAGGACAATTTAGGATCACCAATCCACCTAACCTGCACGTCTTTGGACTGTGGGAGGAAACCCACGCAGACACGGGGAGAACATGCAAACTCCACGCAGGGAGGACCCGGGAATCGAACCCAGGTCACTGCGAGGCAGCAGCGCCACCGTGCCGCACTCTGTATAATATGTTATATTAAAATAAACAAATTAACTGGACTTGCGGAGTAAAGATCTTTTTTTAAATTCAGCCTGTACATTTTCAGCGATATTCACTAAGCTTTTTGTACTTTCCACCTCTCATGCATATTTTCTGGCGACATTTTTAATGTGCTTCAAAACTATTTGTGTTCTAAACATGATGTACTGTTCGTGCATTTTAATTTACTGATTAGTATTAAAACAATTCTGGAAGTAATTTTATATTTAAATACCTTCAGTGCCACAATATGAAATGCTGTCTAATGAAACGGAAGTGTGTGAAATTATTTATCCTAAATTCATTCATGGATATGCTTTTTTTGGCAGCGAGATTGAAAAAGATATGTGCCTACCCACAATGAAAGATAAACCTTGGTCAAAAGCTTACTGAATTTCATACACCGTTCTTTTTCTGTCAAATACTGAACAATACATAATAAACGGAATTTATATGAAAAACACAAAAGCCATTATTTAAAATTATTGCAGGGATAGTATGAAATACAGTTTTTATTTTTTCTTGTATACCTAGACATTCTCTTGGAAGTGCCACATATATTCACAAACAGCTTTAAATTACCTGCAAGTGAGGCAATGAGAACCTCGCTGGCAGCTCTCCCTCAATGAGCTCATGGCTCTCACCCTCTAACTGGACATCAGATAATGCATCTTCACAGCTCTCCAGCAGCCTACGGTGTGCATATGAATGAGAACAAATTAGCATATTAAATAAATAAATATGCAGTGCCTATAAAAAGTGTTCACCTCCTTGGAAGCTTTCAATTTTATTATGCACCATTGAATCACAGTGGATTCATTTTTGCTTTTTTGACACCAGTGCAGTAAATGTCAAAGTAAAAATAGGTGTCTGCAAAGTGGTCTAAATTAATTACAAATATAAAACATAAAATCATTGATCACATAATTATTTACCCACTTTAATACCTAAATCATCACTTGGACAGCCGATTCGCTTTACAAGATACAGAATTACTTCAGTTGTCTGGGGGTTTCAAACGATTGTACTTTAAATGCACCGGAACATGAAAGGGCTAACTTGTGGTGGACCAGTACGATGTTCTAACCTTCAAAATGAAGACACCAATCAACTCGTGAAAAGCACAAGTCAGGGAATGGAGACCAGAAAATATCCAAGTCAGTGAAAATTCAGTTAAATCAATCATGAAGAAATGGAAGGAATATGGCACAGATGGAAATCTGCCAGAGCAGGTGGTTCACAAAAACTAAAGAAGATGAGTGAGGGAGACCACCAAGGGACATCTGAGAAATCTGAAGGAGTCACAAGTGACAATGGAGAACATTGGAGAGACTGTGCAAATAACTGTGCCCAGGGGGCCTCACCAATCACAGTTTTATGGGAGATTATCCACACATGCTGGTGCTACCACTTCTCTGTATAGCAGGCCATGGAAGGCTTGTAAGGGAAACAAATGCAGCAAAATAGGAGGAAACCCAGGAGGAAAATCTGCACCTTGAGAGATATGTTTTCCAGCAAGGCAACTCCCTCAAGCATAAAGGCACCCATTTGTTGTTGGGTGCCTTCCAAACATCTCAGTACCTTTTATTTATTTATTTTTTTTAAATAGGACTCAATATAAATAAATAAGAATTTCCTTTATTGAAAAAAGCTCCTTTAAAATAATGACTGTCGCAAAGCATATTTTTGTAGTCATGCACTTAAGTTTGAAAGTCACACACACACACACACAAACAACTTGGCTTGATAAAATGAAACCTTTTGACTCTTTTGAAAAATGTCCTTAATAAAGTAAAAAGTAACTAATGTACAGTGGAACCTCAGTTTGCGAGCATAATTCGTTCCGGAAACGTGCTCATAGTCCAAAGCACTCGTATATCAAAGTGAATTTCCCCATAAGAAATAATGGAAACTCAGATGATTTGTTCCACAACCCAAAACTATTCAAATAAAAATGATTAATACAAAATATAAAGTAAAAATACATAAAACAAATTAACCTGCACTTTACCTTTGAAAAGAATCATGGCTGGTGTGAGTGAGTTTCTAAACTCTTGTGGGATTGCACCCAACGGGACGACACGCAGAAGAGCGTCCCAAAGCAATCGCAGTCTCCCAGCACTGTAGCAGTTCGCCGTAAAAGCGAATCCGAAAAGATCGCGGACATGCTATAAGCGCCTGCCGTCGATGGGTGATACAAGGAACATTATAAATGTGCAGGGCCCTGCCTGACTGCTGTGTCTGTGTATAAATAACCGCGCTGTTGCTGTTTCAAGCTGAATAAAGCTGGTGTTGCTAAAGTACTGAGACTCAGCTTCGTGTTTTAGGGTGCAAGACGGGGACTCGCACGTCACAGCACACACACGAGCGTGCACACACACATGCGAGTGAGCAAGCGAGCACATACACGCGCCCACACACAGTCACAATGCTAATGCTGTAGTAAACATTATACGCTCGTACGGATGTTGACTATGAGTGAGGCACGCCAACTCAGACAGAGAATAGGAGACGATTACCCACAATCCTGCAGCGAGAGAGAGAGAAGAACCATCAGCTCAGTTGTGATCACATGACGCTCAGCAGACAAAGCATATACATACTACCCGTATTGCAAGAGCTCACTCGTTTATCAAGTCAAAATTTATTAAAAATTTTTGCTCGTCTTGCAAAACACTCGTAAACCAAGTTACTCGCAAACCGAGGTTCCGCTGTACTTATTTTAACTGAGGCATAATTAACCATTATATAAACAACTGAATTATTTTATGTAATATAAATTTATTCTGTTTTCTTGTTGTCTCTCAGCCAGGTGTTTCATGAAAGAGATGTACGGTAAATCCCAACAAGGAAAAACATAATAAATCAGGGGTATCGAACTCCGGGCCTGGAGGGCCGCAGGTTTTCATTCTAACCCTTTTCCTAATCAGTGAGTAGTTTTCACTGCTAATTAATTTCTTTTCCCTTCATTTCAATAGCCCTGTTTTTAAGGATTCAGCCCTCTGAATTGATTTGTTTCTTCATAAAATGGCAGCCAAACAGAAATGAGACGTGAAACGAGCCAACAGATGAGCAGCTAAACTGGGATTTCAAACTCCAACCAATTTCACTCCAAACAGTTTCTTAATGAGAAGCTGATGCTTGCTGTTAATTAAGCCCGTTAGTTAATTCAATGGCTTGTTGCTGCTCTCATTTCCAAATTTGTTGATTTTTCTAAGAACACCATCAAAATGTTTTGGTGACCTGAGAGATCTACCTTACTGAGACCTTCACCTTTCTTTATTTTCAGATATTGTGTGATGGGCACAGGTGAGCTGGTCATATGGTGGCTAGTTTGAGGTCTCATTATTGTTTGGCTACTAATTAAGAAAAAAGACAATTAAGGGGTCTGAGTCAAGTTAATTAAAACTAAAGCAAAAGAAGTTAATTAGCAGTAAAAACAGCTCACTAATGAAGAAGATGGTTAGAATGAAAACCTGCAGCCACTGCGGCCCTCGAGGACCGGAGTCTGACACCTGTGTAATAAATGATTTACAAGAAAGATTAGTTTTGTACTTTGTCTTTTTAGCTTTGAAAGTGCCTTGTGAGCTTTATTGGAAGGTGCTTTGCACATCATATATTTATGAAGCAATGGGACACACCAGGACCAGTTTAATCACCATTTATTATTATTAAATATATATATTAAGAGTCGGACATCTCTATCCATGGCAACTTACATTTAAGATACAATTGGTTACATTAATTTTGTTTTTCTCAATTGGCGCACACACAGGTAAAGTGACTTGCTCAGGGTCACCCCATGTCAGTAGAGTGGCTTGAATTCACAACCTCGGGGTTTAAGTCCAAAGCCTTAGACACTATGCCTAGCTTATATAAGGATGGTATCTGTATCGCTAGAATGAACACCAGTGGCACCACGTGTTAACTTGAGTTTAAAATAAATAAAATTAGCTGGCTCCCTCTCTTGAATAGGTTAAAAGAATGAGTAATGTTTTATTAAGAAGTCAGTTTAATTCAAATGTCATTTAAAGAGAATGCTTGCTCCTACTCTTAAATGACATCTCTATTACTACCGACTCGGGTGGCACTGCAGTCCTTCTCCTCCTTGACCTGTCCGCTGTCTTTGACACCATTGACCATGAGAAATTGCTGTTGCGGCTTGAACATCTTGTTGGGCTTAAAGGGGCTTAACTGGTTCAGGTCGTATCTAACTGGTAAACACTTTTCAGTGACTTTAAATTCCTCTTTTTCGTCTAGTGCTCCTCTGGGATCCATTTTGGGTCCTATTTTATTCTCTATATACCTTCACCCTATTGGAGCTATTTTTAGGAAATGTAACATTTCTTTTCACTGCTATGCTGATGACACACAGGTTTATATTCCCGTCTTCAACTTCAAGCAACGAATCAACTGCACACCTGTCTTTTTGAACTAAGATCCTGGATGGCGAATAGTTTGTTTGATCTGAATCAAAATAAAATGGAGGTGCTTACAGTGGGTCCATCGGCTAAAGCCCAAATTGGTCTTGGACTTCTCGGCTCTTTCTCTGTCTTTTGCAAACCTCAAGTCCGCAATCTTGGTGTTATCTTTGACAGTAACCTCTCTTTTGAGAAACAGATTAATTCTGTAGTCAAGAGTTGCTTTTTCCAGCTTCGTCTTTTAGGTAAGATCAAGCCTTTTTTATCTTCTAGGGACCTTGAGAAAGCTACGCATGCTTTTACCTTTTCTCGCCTTGATTACTGCAACTCACTGTACTCTGTGATTAGCAGGTTACAGTTGGTCCAGAATGTTACCGCTCATTTTCTGGTTGGGGCAAGAAAGTCTGATTCTGTTTCTCCAATATTAGCTTCTTTACACTGGCTGCCTGTCAGTTTTCAAATTGATTTTAAAATCTTGTTGCGAGTTTTTAAATCTTTACATGGGCTTGCTCCTGGCTATTTATCTAAATTGTGTGCTTTACACCAGCCATCTAGAGTGCTTAGATCTTCTGGTCAGTTGTCTCTTGTTGTCCCTCGTACCAAGTGTACAACTAAGGGGGACAGACAGGGCTTTTACAGCTGCTGCGCCTCACCTGTGGAACTCTTTACCTCATCATATAAAGGAGTCGTCTACAACTGAACTGTTCAAAACGAGATTAAAGACTCATTTCTATTCACTTGCATTCCGTGACCTTCAGTAATACTGATGGCTTCCTCGTTGTGATTATGTAATCTTACTTCTATTTATTATTTATTTTATTTATGTTCATTTATTTTATTTCTATTTAAGTTATTTATGTTAATTGTCTGGTTTTTTTTTTTCTTCTTTTATTGTAAAAGCACTTTGGCCACAGCATTCCCATGGTGTTTAAAATGTGCTATATAAATACAGTGCATACGTAAAGTATTCACAGCACATCACTTTTTCCACATTTTGTTATGTTACAGCCTTATTCCAAAATGCATTAAATTCATTTTTTTCCTCAGAATTCTACACACAACACCCCATAACGACAACGTAAAAAAACTTTACTTGAGATTTTTGCAAATTTATTAAAAATAAAAAAATAGAGAAAGCACATGTACATAAGTATTCACAGCCTTTGCCATGAAGCTCCAAATTGAGCTCAGGTGCATCCCGTTTCCCCTGATCATCCTTGAGATGTTTCTGCAGCTTCATTGGAGTCCACCTTGTGGTAAATTCAGTTGACTGGACCTGATTTGGAAAGGCACACACCTGTCTATAGAAGGTCCCACAGCTGACAGTTCATGTCAGAGCACAAACCAAGCATGAAGTCAAAGGAATTGTCTGTAGACCTCCGAGTCAGGATTGTCTCGAGGCACAAATCTGGGGAAGGTTACAGAAAAATTTCTGCTGCTTTGAGGGTCCCAGTGCGCACAGTGGCCTCCATCATCCGTAAGTGGAAGAAGTTCGAAACCGCCAGGACTCTTCCTAGAGCTGACCGGCCATCTAAACTGAGCGATCAGAGGAGAAGGGCCTTAGTCAGGGAGGTGACCAAAAACCCGATGGTCACTCTGTCGGAGCTCCAGAGGTCCTCTGTGGAGAGAGGAGAACCTTCCAGAAGGACAACCATCTCCGCAGCAATCCACCAATCAGGCCTGTATGGTAGAGTGGCCAGACGGAAGCCACTCCTTAGTAAAAGGCACATGGCAGCCCGCCTGGAGTTTGCCAAAAGGCACCTGAAGGATTCTCACACCATGAGAAAGAAAATTCTCTGGTCTGATGAGACAAAGATTGAACTCTTTGGTGTGAATGCCAGGCGTCATGTTTGGAGGAAACCAGGCACCGCTCATCACCAGGCCAATACCATCCCTACAGTGAAGCATGGTGGTGGCAGCATCATGCTGTGGGGATGTTTTTCAGCGGCAAGGGCTGGGAGACTAGTCAGGATAAAGTGAAAGATGACTGCAGCAATGTACAGAGACATCCTGGATGAAAACCTGCTCCAGAGCGCTCTTGATCTCAGACTGGGGCGACGGCTCATCTTTCAGCAGGACAATGACCCTAAGCACACAGCCAAGATATCAAAGGAGTGGCTTCAGGACAACTCTGTGAATGTCCTTGAGTGGCCGAGCCAGAGCCCAGACTTGAATCTGATTGAACATCTCTGGAGAGATCTTAAAATGGCTGTGCACCGACGTTTCCCATCCAACTTGATGGAGCTTGAGAGGTGCTGCAAAGAGGAATGGGCGAAACTGGCCAAGGAGAGGTGTGCCAAGCTTGTGGCATCATATTCAAAAAGACTTGAGGCTGTAATTGCTGCCAAAGGTGCATCGACAAAGTATTGAGCAAAGGCTGTGAATACTTATGTACGTGTGATTCCTCAGTTTTTTTACTTTTAATAAATTTGCAAAAACCTCAAGTAAACTTTTTTCACGTTGTCATTATGGGGTGTTGTGTGTAGAATTCTGAGGAAAAAAAATGAATTGAATCTGTTTTGGAATAAGGCTGTAACATAACAAAATGTGGAAAAAGTGATGCGCTGTGAATACTTTCCGGATGCACTGTAAATTGACATTTAAACAAGATGCAGTGCTTTGTGCACCAGACCAAATTAGTACAACTCCGTTGCTTTTTCCATGAATGTTTAAATTAATACAGGTACAGGACAGATGATACAGTGCCAGAGTAGCGCACTGACCTGGGTTCAGGCCTAGCCCTTTACACTTTCAATGAAGGTTTCCCTTGACACACCAGTTTCCTCCTACATCTTAAGGATGTGCAGTTTAGACTAATTTACATAAATTCCACTTTATTTAACATAGCAGGGAGAGTGGCTGGAACCTTTTCTGACAATTTCAGGAACCAGTTTGTAGTTGGCAATGAGGTTTAAAGGTTTCATTGGACAACAAAGATTCTGCTTCCCGAACACTTTATGGTATATCTTTTGGATTCGACTCTGCTGATGACACAAGTCATATTTAATGGTCACATACCAGGTTATTTGTGGCTCTGAGGTGAAGGATATGCACCAGCAATCAGAAGGTTGCCAGTTCGCATCCCGTAAACACCAGAGGTGACTTTATTTCATTGGCCCCCTTGAGCAAAGCCCTTAATCTGCACCAGGCAGGTGGCTCAAGTGCCTTGAGACGTCATTGAGAAACGACATGATCAGTTTTGTTAAGGTGCGTTCCATTTTCTAATAAATCCCACTTTACCTTGACTCCCCCTCGTAGTTCACAGTGTCAGGGTTATTAGGTGATTAAATCAATTCAAGAAAAGTGAATTTCATGTTTCTCCAAATTTATACATGATTTAGTCGACCTGAAATTATATTTGTGTTCAGCTTGTAGAGATTTATCATCATCATCATGAAAAATCTGTCAGGAAGCAAAACTTTTGAGAGAGAAAAAAAAAATTGTTTTCAGTGCATCACTATGGTCTGTTTATTTATTAAGCTTTGCACTCATATTTATTTGTACTTATCTATTTTATTACACTGTTAAGAGTATTTGCTTTACCTTTTTATTATGCCTTGCTTCCTTTGATTTAATTTTTGCACTCTATAAACATATGGCAAAGCACTTCTTGGGCTCTTCTGGGAGAAAGGCACAGAAAAAGTAGTTTAAATTTATTTATTTTTTTTTTTTTTTACAGAGATGCTTCTGGAAAATGAGGGGCAGAAAAGTGTTACCACACCCCCGACACGTTGAGACCCTGAACACACTGGAGCATTACTGCTGCTTATGTGCTCAACCCCTGGGACTTTTGAAATTGCAGCCGTCTGCAGCGTTACAGACTCCACACTCCTACGTCATCTGGAGAAAACAACAGGCTGCTGCACTTATCTCATGTCAGATTACCTCGGGTCTCCTGGAAGAGTCCATTTGTGGATTTATATGTTGAAATACAAACCAACTACAGTATAAACTTATTATTTGTGTTTCTGATTTTGTGGAACACCCTTTCCACAGTGCGATTCTCAACATTGAGCCCACTCCATCTAACATGCTAGCATTCTCTGCTGGACACACAGCTCAAGACAGCACACCCGTCTGTCAATGAACACAACCACGCATACGGGAGCAGCCGGAAATTTCCAATTAACTTTAGTGAAAAGTCAAGCAAAATGACACCTTTTACGGCTAACTAAAAAGATTACAATATGCAAGCTTTCGAGGCAACTCAGGCATGATGTACTACAGAAACTGGAGTTCCCTGTGTTTATATATACACACTAGGACTAGAAACAACATTGGTAAATCTTTAAGTGAGACATCTTAAATGTAAAAAAATTAATAGACTCCTTCAGACTTTATTGGACAGTTATCTTATCCAAAGATCTTGACCATACATTGTTCTTCTCTCTTGTTAAAAAAACAATATGCCTGAAGGAGTCTATTAATTTTTTACATTTAAGATGTCTCACTTAAAGATTTACCAATGTTGTTTCTAGTCCTAGTGTGTATATATAAACACAGGGAACTCCAGTTTCTGTAGTACATCATGCCTGAGTTGCCTCGAAAGCTTGCATATTGTAATCTTTTTAGTTAGCCGTAAAAGGTGTCATTTTGCTTGACTTTTCACTACATTCATAATGGCTAACACGGTACAACACCCTAGTACTACAGTTAACTTTACATTAATATCTTTCAGATGTGGGAAGAACAGACGGACAATAACCAGGCATGAGATTCAAACCCAAGACACTGGAGGCAGCACTGCGATACTCTTAGACTAAAGTGTCACACTAAACTGGAGTGCCTATAACAAAAAGAAAGGGTGTACATTTGCAAGGTAATGGATTGGCGGCCCGTCCATAGCTCATTTCTATCTCGTGCCTGATGCATTGTGTGTTCACCACTAATTAACTGCATAGAAGTCTCTCAAGGCTCAGGGGTGGAAGTGGATTTGTTTTCATTCCATTTTTTTTTTGTATTTGTATGGACTGATTACAATAAAATCAATAAAAAAAAAAGTCTCTCAAGGCTAATCTTTCAGTAGTTGAGCATTCTCTGCACCCAAACACCAGTTCGAAAATGATATGCACTAACTGAACACTTGTACGAATACTTGGTGAGCCTCCTTTCACTTTTAAGACAACCTCAAATCTTGGTGGCATGGATCCCACAAGATGTTGGAAATTTTTCTTTAAGATTCTGCTCCACGTGGACATGTTTACAACATGCAATTTCTGCAGATTTGTCAGCTGCACATTCAGGATACAAATCTCCCATTTTACCACATCCCAAAGGTGTGTAGTTGGATAAAGCCTTACGTATTGCAGGAAACACTTAAACACACACTCAAATAGGGCAGATTTAGAGTTGCTATTTAATTAAACATACACATCTTCCGGGTGTAGGGGGGGGGGGGGGGGTTTGGGTGGAGAGAAGGGGGCATCCACAGGACATCTCACAAAGACAGACCAGTGTCCCATCCTGGGATTTGAAAACAGGTAGAAGGGTTGAGACTGTACCACTAAATTCTGTACCAGCATACTGAGGTTTTTGTTTTGTTTTTTTAACAAATAATTTTATTTAGTAACAATCTTCCTGGATGACACCACCGAAATAACTGTTACCTCTGTTTCGTGCTTTTTTTTTTACTCTTTATTAAATCTTTAAATGAACTATTTACATTCAACCATAAGCACGCTGGTTTAACACAAAGAAAAAATTCTTAAGTATTAAGATCCACGTCAAAAATAAAACTCTACCTACAATGCTTAGGAAAAAAAATATTCTATAAAATCTGACAAAAAGAATACAAACATAAAAATGGTTTACTAATCATACCAGAATGACAAATAAAGGTTTGAGTAACTAAAGATGCGATCAATTGAAATAAAAACTTGTACTCACTTTAACTGTATAATATCAAGGTTGAGAAATCCAGATCTAGTTAAACCGATTTTATAGACGGTTTAAATAGTGCGGACTGCATGACGAATATGTCGAAGTTTTTCTAAGGCTTTGCGGTATTTTACGAGTAATAACGACAATTTTTGGCAGGCCAGAAGTTATGATCTTTATATTCCACGTACTTATTCATTTTTCGGACTTTCCCATCCTTTCAAGGTTTAAATACGCTTAGGCCAAATCATCATATAAATATCATAATACTTTATGATGGCGATCTTATTTGTTTTAACTTAACAGGCGCAAGGCACAATAAGACGCCCACGAACTAGCTTCTCACATAAAATCCAAAGGAGGACACATATTTATATAAATGATTTTTCACTCAAGATGTTTTGCCAGGATAATTATCCAAGTCAGCATTCCGTACATTAGCCAGTCAACTTATCCTTAAACACATCATTCAAACCTTAACAGAAGCACATTTCAACTACTGGAGCTTCCGTCATATTATAACCCCACTTTAAAATGTGCAAGCCGCTGTAAACGTACTGTTTGGATACATACAAAAAAGCAAAATAAACAAAAAGAAAATGTCTAAACCATACCTGACAAAGTCTTCCATCCTTAAGAACACAAATGTCGTAACTGAGGAGAGGAAAAAAAAACTAAAACAAATTTACCGCCCAACGATGACGTTTTTCCGGTTTTCAAATAAGTTCTCCAATGAGAAAAGGAGAAGGTCGAACATTTAGCCAGTTAAAAGGAAATTGACAGAAGCGGGACTGGAAGAGGTGGGAAGTCATGCTCAGTGTGGCGGAAATGGTACCTTTTACATCACTAGTACAAAAATCTATAGCCCCAAAGCTGCTTTATGTTAAATTTGTTTGGAGAACCACAGCCTGGTCATGGCGATTAGGGTAGGTAGAGGAGGAGGTGGGGGGTTCCTTCACCTTTCTTCATAGAAACTGACATTATTAACTCTAGTCACCTTTCTTCCTTGAAACAAACGTCATTAATTTTACTTGGTACTCGTGTTGTTATAACCCCGCCACTGGCTCAGGCAAGAGAAAAACTTAATCGTTTTCTACTATTTACAAAACAAAAACATGAATATCTAAAATTTGATTTGTAATTACTTTTGAAACATTACATCTGTCACGAAGTTTCACATTCACAGCAAGAGAGCTCTTGTCCTAATATTGAATAATGGCAACTGCAGACTCCAAAGGTAGTCTGTAAGTAGAAGCAAGTCCAGAGGTATCTTGTGCCTGCAGTAATGAAGCACAACTGAGTAAACACAAACATCTGTGACGCCAAGTGTTCCAAACATTATGGTCCCGTCAAATTGTGTGTGTGTTTGGGGGGTTTGGGATGGGTCTGTTTATAAAAAGTTTTGTCCTTTCTGCATGGTGTGACCAAAATAAACTGCGCAAAAAAATTTAAAGGAACACTTTGAAAACATATCAGATCTCAATGGGGAAAAAAAAATCCTGCTGGCTATCTCTACCGATATGGACTGGTAATGTGTTAGGAACGAAAGGATGCCACATCGTCTGATGAAAATGAAAATTATCAACCTACAGAGGGCTGAATTCAAAGACACTCTGAAAATCAAAGTGAATAAATGATGAGGCAGGCGAGTCCATTTGGCCAAAATTTCATTGCAGCAAGTCCAAATCATACTCAGTAGTTTGTATGGCCCTCAAGTACTTGTATGCATGCCTGACAACGCCGGAGGGGGGGGTGGGATTGTTGGAGTTGGGCGTTGGTCATGCTCCTAATGAAACAACAGATGGTGTCCTGGGGGATCTCCTCCCAGATCTGGACCAGGACATCACTGAACTCCTGGACAGTCTGAGGTGCAACCTGGCGTCATCAGATGGACCGAAACATAATGTCCCAGAGGTGTTCTATTGGATTGAGGTCAGGTGAGTGTGGGGGCAAGTCAATGGTATAGATTCCTTCATCCTCCAGGAACTGCCTGCATACTCTCGCCACATGAGGCCGGGCATTGTCGTGCACCAGGAGGAACCCAGGACCCACTGCACCAGCATAGGGTCTGACAATGGGTCCAAGGATATCATCCCGATACCTAATGGCAGTCAAGGTGCCGTTGTCTAGCCTGTAGAGGTCTGTGTGTCCTTCCATGGATATGCCTCCCCAGATACACCATCACTGACCCACCACCAAACCACTCATGCTGAACGATGTTACAGGCAGCATAACGTTCTCCACGGCTTCTCCAGACCCTTTCACATCTGCCACATGTGCTCAGGATGAACCTGCTCTCATCTGTGAAAAGCACAGGGTGCCTGCCAGTGTTGGATCTGCCAATTCTGGTATTCTATGGCAAATGCCAGTTAAGCTCCATGGCACCCAACAGAGGACGTCGGGCCCTCAGGCCACCCTCATGAAGTCTATGTCTGATTGTTTGGTCAGAGACATACAGAGCAGTGGACTGCCTGCTGGAGGTCATTTTTTAGGCTCTGCCAGTGCTCATCCTATTCCTCTTTGCCCAAAGGAGCAGATACCGGTGGGTCCTGCTGATGGATTAAGGACTTTCTACGAGGGGCCCTGTCCAGCTCTCCTAGAGTAACTGCCTGTCTGTCTCCTGGAATCTCCTCCATGGCCCTGAGACTGTGCTGGGAGACACAGCAAACCTTCTGGCAATGCCACATATTGATGTGCCATCCTGGAGAAGCTGGACTACCTGTGCCAGCTCTGTAGGGTCCAGGTATCACCTCATGCTACCATTAGTGACACTGAGCATAGCCAAATGCAAAACGAGTGACAAAACAGATGAGGAGGGAAAAATGTCAGTGGCCTCCACCTGTTAAAGCATTCATTCCTGTTTTGGGGGGCGTCTCATTGTTGCCCCTCATGTGCACCAAAGCAGCTGAAACTGATGAACAAGCCCCTCTGCTACTGAACTGAGCAGATCAACAGCCCACAAGTGTCACTGACTTGATGCTATAAGCCTGATTTAAAAGTGGTCCTTTTATTTTTTTCAGCAGTTTATATGAAAATCCCCTTAAATAAAAGTCTGCAATGTGCACTTTAATCTTGTCTGAGTTTGCTTTTGTTTTGTAATTTTAAACTGTGGAGTAAAGGGATAAATCAAGAAAACATGTTTCTTTGCCCCAAACATTATGGAGGGCACTGTGTTTTTTTATGCATTGACTGGACAGCCTTATCTTAAGGGGGCTGTTGGCCTCCTGGTAGCTTCTTCAGTGAATAATGAGCCTTACTCCTGGCCCAGTCTTCAGTTTGTATGGCAGTGGCATTGTACTGTTTTTTTGTCTGTATTGCAAAAATTTGAAACCAGTCATTGGCCTAAAGGGCAAAGTGGGATTCATTGTTGATTCAGGCACCACTCTTGACACAGTTAAGTGATGGCAGGCGGTCACTTTCAGAGGCTGTAATCAATGCACTGAATGAAGTCTGACTTCTGTGTGTTGTCCTACTAAGGTCCAAGGCTTTACCCGGCAGTTCATGGAGGGTTCCATGTTTTTGTCTTCTTCTTGTTCTTTCGGCCGCTTCCGTTAGGGGTTGCTACAGCGGATCATCATCTTCCATATCTTTCTGTCTTCTGCCTCTTGTTCTGTTACACCCATCACCTGCATGTCTTCTCTCACCACATCCATAAACCTTCTCTTAAGCCTTCCTCTTTTTCTCTTCCCTGGCAGCTCTATCCTTAGCATCCTTCTCCCAATATACTCAGCATCTCTCCTCTTCACATGTCCAGACCAACGCAATCTCGTCTCTCTGACTTTGTCTCCCAGCCATCCAACCTGAGCTGACCCTCTAATGTTCTCATTTCTAATCCTGTCCATCTTCATCACACCCAATGCAAATCTTAGCATCTTTAACTCTGCCACCTCCAGCTCAGTCTCCTGCTTTCTGGTCAGTGCCAACGTCTCCAACCCATATAACATAGCTGGTCTCACTACCGTCCTGTAGACCTTCCCTTTCACTTTTGCTGATATCCGTCTGTCACAAATCACTCCTGACACTCTTCTCCACCCATTCCACCCTGCCTGCACTCTCTTCTTCACTTCTCTTCCACAATCCCCATTACTCTGTACTGTTGATCCCAAGTATTTAAACTCATCCACCTTCATCAACTCTACTCCTTGCATCCTCACCATTCCACTGACCTCCCTCTCAGTCACACACATATATTCTGTCTTGTTCCTACTGACCTTCATTCCTCTCCTCTCTAGAGCATATCTCCACCTCTCCAGGGTCTCCTCAATCTGCTCACTACTATCGCTACAAATCACAATGTCATCAACAAACATCATAGCCCAAGGTGACTCCTGTCTAATCTCGTCTGTCAACCTGTCCATCACCATTGCAAATAAGAAAGGGCTCAGAGCCGATCCCTGATGTAATCCCACCTCCATCATTCCTACCGCAGACCTCACCACAGTCACACTTCCCCCGTACATATCCTGTGCCACTCTCATGTACTTCTCTGCCACTCTCGACTTCATCATACAATATCAGGGTTCCATGTTTTTGTGATTAGTGGAAAACATCTGCGGCAGGTGTTGTGATGACACGTTGCAAGGTCTTGTTTCTTTTGGCTTCTTCCTGACTGGTGTGAGATCTGTTATTGCCAGCACTGTGCAAATTGTCATATCTATATACCCAAGGTGTTCCATAATGTGTGGAGTTGGCCTTCTGTCCTCTAAATGACCACTACCTTTCAGAGTCACTCAGTTGTTTGTAAAACGTATAAAAATGGCGTCATGGAGGTACATTTTCAAAAGATCGTTTTAATCCGACCTGGTCTGTTTTTTCGCTTTTTATGGACCTCTAGTTCTGGTTGTGAGAGTAACAGATATACAGATCTGATTAACAGCAAACTTGAACAGAGTGGCCTCCTACTGTGAGTTTTCATGTAAACTGGTCCACAAATCGTGGTGAATGGAAACTCTCATAGGTTCTGGTGGTGCACTGCCACATGGCTATTTATTGTGACATCAGATGGCATTGAATCTCACAGTCTTGATGCCAGCTGCTACTGCACACCATCAATCTGATAAACTGGACTGACCTTACAGAAAAATGTGTAATTTTTGCCAAATTTTCCATTCTACATAGATCAGGGAATCCCAGTTGTGTATATGACAAACAGCAATTTGCAGTATTTTGGGGAAGCTGTGTCCATTTACACTTGATTTTTGGGCTGAGCAGCAAATGATATTTTCCCCAAAATAAGAAGCAAGGACAACAACAACAAAATCCAGGCATACAAAAATCAGATTTTCTTTCCCATAATCCTTTTCTTTAATATTGTTTGAAATTTTATCATGCTGCTTGAAACATCCTGTAGCATATTATTAGTTCCACTGTTTACAGAGAAATTTTTCTAATGTAACAAAAAAGTACAATCCATTGTCATCATTTAAAAGGAACCAGAGGTGAATAATTTCAGGTTAAAATGCAAGAATCTAATGATGAAGAAATGCATGGAAAAAAATAGGAATTAAAACAGCTCACATTTTAAAACTTTTTTGCTTTTAAAGTTATTTCTAGTTATGGAAAATAAAAAAAAATCATCTTTGGAAGAAGTATAAGGTTTTTAGACTATAAGCTACTGTATATGGAAATGCCACTACCCAATTTCTTGTTTTTTTTTTCTTCTTTTCTTTAATTTCGTTTTTTTTTACTATTAGTCTAAGAGGTAGATCAACAAAACCAACAACAAAAAAAAAAAAAGTAATTTTTTTAGGAAAATCGTGCCCACGTGATTAAAAGCACAGAGCAGGTGTTAAAATGAAGGGTGGGTCAGCCAGTCCTGAGGAGTCTAACCACCTGATTGACTGCTTGAGTCATCAGAAACTGTGATGACTTTACTTTAAACAGGCGAGGGTCTGTGATCCATAACACCACCACCCCGTCCAATCCCAACCCTGAATTTAACATCTGATAGTTTCAGTCCCAAGCAGCCAAAAAAAGATGTAGCTTATAGAAGACCCCTTCGATCAATAAACCTGAGTGCCATCCTCATATAATCTGGGCTACATCCAGGCTGTGCCAATGGATTTGGTGGCACTGTCAGCAGGCACCTTGCCCCCAGAAGAAATACATCGCCTGGAGGAGCTAATCTGTAGCTTCTAACCCCACCCAGTCCCTGTTAACCCCTTCATGATCATACATGCTCTGGCAATGAAGAGGTAACAAAAGAAAATGAATTACATATGATGATGAACTGTATAACATGAAAGCAGGGAACAATGCACATTTACTTTTATTTTTAACAATCGTATGGCAAAAAGTGTTGAGGTAGTTTACTAATCATGCATCAAGTTTGTAGCACCTGTATGTTGTACATTTGCTTTGCCATTAATGGAACCGCGAAGAAGGTTAGGTGTACCCTGCGCGTGTTTCACGCCTGTGGAGCGACAGGTGAACTTCGAGACCTAGTGACACAGCAGGAGTGAACCTCGAGCACGTGTCCTTCACTCCGGGAATTAAGTCGCATAGATTTGGTACCAGCAGCAATGGTCTAGTATATCGCTGACGGTAGAGAGTGAAAAGTAATACCGGAAAAAAAAAACATTAAAAAAAAAAAACAAAACAAAAGAAAACTGGTAGAGACCTGCAAGGTCAGCCATGCTGGTTAAAGTCAAAGAGAGGACCAATTGTTGTGATATGTTTAACCAGAGCAATGATGGTTCTCAAACGGATGGTGTGGTAAATGAAGCTGGTTAATGTCAAGGTATACGTGCTAAAATTCATAAGAATAATAATAAAACCACACAAATCTTGAGAGATTATCGGTTATGTGTTAAGTTCTTTAAAGAAAACAAAATGAAGGAAGAAGCTCAAAAAAAAAAGAAAAAAAAAAGCTTTTTCCTAAAATGTCTATCCACCTAGGGTTGATATTAGCTTATGTGTTTTAGGAAAATAAACCAGGATGGTTTATAAAAAGAGCAACAAAAAAAAAAATTATAACTATACAAATCCTAAAAGTAGAGATGACGACGTTAAGATTCGGTGCGCTTCGTAGTTCAAAAGCGAGTGGTCAGTAAGAAGGCAACAGATTCGATATGACCAAGACGAGGCGTTTCTTACAAAGCAGCACCTTGGTATTTTTTCACATTGGTTAATGAACCAGGCTAACAAAGTGTGCAGACTTGGCTATTTAGGTGAAGTAGTTCAACATTAATATCGTGTTACAATGTGGGATCTTAATGGATTTTATTGTGACGTTTCCCATTTATCGACGAAAAAACAGAAAACTCTGCTACGTGAAAGGGACAATGACCCGTTATAAGTGTTTTAATAAATAACTGATTTCATTTTATTGCGTTACAGTATGTAGTCATAATGATTTAATTGGGGTTGCTTTTTTCTTCTTTCTTTGATTTAGGAACAGAATTAGACAATACATTAAAAATACTGTTATACTGATTCATAGGAAAAACCCTGCCAGTATGTCAGCATGTAACACAATGAAATGTGAAAAGGTCTAATTTAAGAATTATTTTTTTCCTCTTGTTTTGTGTTTCATTTAGAGGGATTTGTATAAACTTGGTGTCTTTTGGACATCAGGCTGACACAAATCCAAATGAAACCCATTACCATTCCACGTTATAACACAAAAAAAAAATATGTTCTGAGGGGGAATCAACACTTTTGCAGTCCGTTAAATATAAAAACGAAACTCGCCCCTGTGCAAACTTATAGCACCGGTTCACGTGAAACCAAACAATTGCAATCTTGATTTTATTTCATTTCTTCTTTCTTTTTTTTTTTTTTTTTTTTTTTTTAACACAAATTAAGCAGGATATAATCTCAACAAGCCAAGTCTGCTCATAGTGTAAATTGTATACAGTACTCATATGCACAACCAGCAGTTTTGAGAACGTTACAAGAAAGTAAAAAAAAAAATCAAACGTAAACTGAGCTGGCGTGTAATTACTGCAAACACTGCAAAAAAAAACAATAAGAATAGTAAAGTAAGGGAGCCTGGGTGATCCAAGATTTGGCTTACAGGTCCAGTTAGGTTTAGTTTAAATGCTCCCTAATGTTTAAAACAAAAGACA